>NC_081417.1:66616203-66916203 GCF_949786415.1 Peromyscus eremicus
AGCTCTGTTTGCCTGCCCCTCACACACACACACCGAGTGCTGAGATTGAAGGTGTGTGCCACCAAGCCTGGTACTGGAGGACATTTTCTTGATTAATGATTGATGTGGAAGCACCCAGGCCACTGTGGGTGATGCTACGACCTGGGTGGCATAAGAAAGCAGGCTGAGCAAGAAATGTGGAGGAAGGTGGCAGAGGTGAGGTGACAAGAGGGGAGTGAGCTGGAATCCGTAGAAAGGCCTCTGGTGTGTGTACAGCCATGTCAGTCACCTGCAGGGATGGTGCCTGCCCTGGGCACAAGAGGAAGCATAAAAGCCAGCAAGGTATTGGTGTGAGCAGCCCCTGGAAGTGGTGGCTGGAGAGCGGCAAGCGGGCCACCAGCTCAGGAAAGGCAGAGGTGGCGTCCGTTGTTAAGGATGAGTTGGAATGGGGCGTGGTGGCACACACCTGCAATCTCCTCGGGAGACTGAGTCAGGAGGATTGAAAGGCCAAGGCCAGCCTGTGCAACTTGACTCTCTCAAAATAAAAAGAGAGCTGAAGATGTACCTCAGTGGCAGAGTGCTTGCTTAGCATGCTCGAGACCCTAGGTTCCATTCCAAGTATTGGAGGTGGGGTGGGGTGTGCACTAAGCCACGAGCCCCTAACTGCCCAGCCAGGGCATCATCATGTGGGAAAGCCATGACTTAAGCTGTTCACTGCCTCTGCTTCTCTGGTTTATGACTGTCAAGTGCTGGGGCTGAAGTCATCATGAAACAAATATCTGGGGAGATCTTCAGGAGAGTCCCTAGATGGGGAGGGGCCATTGTAGGAAACGATACTCCATAGGCTGGGGTCCCACACTGCATAGGAAGGCGAGAGCAAGCCAAGCACCAGCACCCATCTCCCTCTGCTTCCCGATTGCAGATGCAATGTGACCCGCTGCCTCCAGCTCCTGCCACCCTGAGTCCCTCGCCATGACAGGCTGCAGGGAGTAAGGACTCGAAGTCCGTCATTAGGCAACTCACTTTCCTTCAGGCGAGTGTCCATTGGTGTCTGTAAAGTGTCCTGGATGGCTCCCATAAACTCCTTAAAGAAGTTCTTGACAGGCTCGAAGGACAGGGGCACCGGGTGGCTCAGCTCCGAGGGCCTCATCTGCTGTCCCATCTCTGACTTAGTGGCTATATATGCCTGTGTAGACGGGCACAGGGTCAGGAGGGCTCCAGGGGCTGCAAGCTGCGTCTAGCCTCTGCTGCACACCCAAGAAGAGACGCAGCAAGTCGGGACCCATTCTGCCTGGCCACCGTGGTCAGGATGAGCTGTACCACAGAGCAGTGCCCTGGGGAGACTGTGCAGCAGCCTGAGATAGGAGGTAAATTGTAGCTAGAGTTTTCCAGTCCTGCCTGGCACACGGTCAGGACAAATCTCTCTCACCCGCCAGTCCCGCAGCTGCTCAGATCCAACCAAGTAAACACACAGAGACTTATATTGCTTACAAACTGTATGGCCATGGCAGGCTTCTTGTTATCTAGTTCTTCTATCTTAAATTAACCCATTTTTATACATCTATACCTTGCCATGTGGCTCGTGGCTTACCAGTATCTTACATCATGCTTCTCGTGGTGGCTGGCAGTGTCTCTCTGCCTCAGCCTTCCACTTCCCAGAATTCTCCTCTCTCCTTGTCCTGCTTATACTTCCTGCCTGGCTACTGGCCAATCAGCACTTTATTTATACAGAGTGATATCCACAGCACTTCTCCTTTTTTTTCAAAAAAGAAGATTTTAACTTTCACATAGTAAAATTATAGATAACAAAACAATTATCAAGCAAGAATTACAGTTACAGTAAATGGAGCTGCTGGTACCCCTTCCCCCTCCCCCTCCTTTCCCTCTCTTCCCCTCTCCTCCACTTTCCCTTCCCTTTCCATGGGGTTCCTAGGAGGGCCTGAGCAAGGAGGATAACCAGGCCATGGCATTAAAGTCCAGGCCACTGTGAGGGTCAGCCTCAGTGCAGATGCACTCAATCTTTGCAGACCTGGGTTCCATTCTGTTTTATCTTGTATTGTTGAGACAAGGTTTTATGGAGCCTAGGCTTACCTTGAACTCCTGACCCTCGTACCTCTTCCTCCAAGATGCTGGGATTATAGGCATATTTCACTGTCCCTGACCAGGCCCAGGTTCTGATCCTACCAGAGTATGAGCTCTAGTGAGTCCCACTTCCTTTAGCCCCACATCTCACCTCCCAGAAGCTGTACTACAGATCAGTAGTAAATATTTGAGCTATGATTCATGTGTTGGTTGAACAAGAATGGCCCCCATAGGCTCATATATTTGAATATTTGGTCATCAAGGAGTGGCACTACTTGAGAGGGATTAGGATGTGTGGCCTTGTTGGAGTGGGTGTGGCCTTGTTGGAGGAAGTGTGTCACTGGGGTGGGCTTTGAGGTTTCAGATGCTCAAGCCAGGCCCAGTGTGTCTCATAGTCTCTTCAGCTGCCTTTGGATCTGGATGTAGAACTCTCAGCTACTTCTCCAGCACCATGTCTGCCTGCATGCTGCCATGCTTCCTGCCATGATGACAATGGGGAGCAAACCTCTGAAACTGTTGGCCAGCCCCAGTTAAATGTTTTCCTTTATAAGAGTTGCCATGGTAAGCCAGGCAGTGGTGGCACACACCTTTAATCTTAGCACTCAGTGGGCAGAGGCAGGTGGAGCTCTGTGTGTTAGAGGCCAATCTGATCTACAGAGCTAGTTCCAGGACAACCAGGGCTACAAAAACAAACAAACAAAAAGAGTTGCCATGGTCATTGTGTCTCTTCATAGCAATAAAACACTGACTAAGATAATTCACAAAGTGCTTGCAATTTGGGGGCCCTGGGAAATGGTACTGTTAGGACTATTTATAGTTCAAGATATATATTATCTTAATACTGTATACTCCATGACCACCTGTGTGGTGGCAATAAAGTCTACACACTAGCCAGGGAGACCCCTGTGCAGTTCTCCGGCACGTAAAGACCACGTTCGACGCCACAGTGACCCAGGTGCATTATGGGTAGCCGGTGGCAGCTGTAAGATCAGAAAGCCCAGCTATACCTGCAGCAGCTGGACTGGGTTGGGCTCCAGGCTGATGACCCACACCCTGGTAGAGAAATCATCCATGGCCTCAATTTGCTTCCTGCAAGACTCTGCTTGCTCCCTGTACACCTGGAGGGTGAGCTGTGTGTTCTTATCGATGAATTTTTTGGCCAGTACTTCCTCTTCATCAAGGAGTAATCTGAGTTCTGTGAACTTCTGTGTCAGCCAGTCTTTACTTGAGTCTGCATAAGCCTTAAAGGGAAAAAAAAATCAACTGTACACAATACACTTGCCAATCAGGAAGTCTAGAACCGAAAATATCTACAGAGTGAGTCTAGCAAGGTGGCCTGTCAAACCAAGAGGCCACTCATAAAAAATAAAGTTTTCCTAAGCACTGGCAAATAGTTTTGGGACAGGGTTTCTCTGTGTAGCCCTGGCTGTCCTGGAACTCACTATGTAGACTAGGCCTTGAACTCACAGATAGTCATCTGCTTCTGCCTCCTGAGTGCTGGGATTAAAGGTGTGTGCCACCACATCCAGCTGAAGAGCCTTTCCCAGCCCTCCTTCCTTCCTTCTTCCCTCTTTTCCCTCTTCCTCCTTTTTTTTTTTTTTTTTTTTGTTAAAAAATGTCTTTCTAGGGGCTCAGTGGTTAAGAGCACTGACTGTTCTTCCAGAGGACCTGGGTTCAATTCCCAGCACCCATATGACAGCTCACAACTGTCTGTAACTCTAGTTCCGGGGGACCTCACACAGACATACAGGCAGGCCAAACACTAATGCACATCAAATAAAAATAAGTTTAAAAAAAGTCTTTCTTTGTAGCCCAGGCGATCTCTAACTCCTAATTCTTCGACATCAGCTTCCTTCCTGAGTGTTATGATTGCAGGTATGTACTGTCATATCTAGCTTAAAGTTCCTCTGCGAGCTGGGCATTTAGCACAGTTGGTTGAGAGCTTGACAAATATGCAGCATGCCTTGGGGACACAGGATATGGTGGTGCACCCCAAAGATGGAGGATAGAAGATCAGAACTCAAGGTCATCATCAACTACATGGGTAGTTCAAGGTCAGCCTGGTTATGTGAGATCTTGTCTAATAAAGCAAAAATAAAAAGAAAGCCTTTGGAGATGATATGGGAGGACCTGAGGGAGAGGAAAGAATTTGATCAAAATATATTGTATGAAAAAAATAAAAAATGGCCAAGGAGCGGTGGTGGCGCACACCTTTAATCCCAGCACTCGGGAGGTAGAGCCAGGCGGATCTCTGTGAGTTCAAGGCCAACCTGGTCTACAGAGCAAGATCCAGGACAGGCACCAAAACTACGCAGAGAAACCCTGTCTAGAAATACAAAAAAAAAAAAAAAAAAAAAAAAAAAAAAAAAAAAAAAAAGATAGCAAAATGTCTAAAAGTAAACATAGCAAAGAGTGCATAAGTGCTTGGAGTGTAGCTCAGCAGTGGAGAACTTGCCTAGCATGCAGGAGGCCCTGGGTTTGATCCCCAGCACCCAAGTTAAAGTATAAAATTACACCGAGAGACACAAAAAGCCTTAACTACTGCTTCCTCTTATGGGGACTGAGCGGAAAATGTATTCACCTGTACAAAAGACTTCTGTACTCAGCCTCGGAGCAAGCATTTATACATAGAGGATAGCTGGACTCAGTTTTCTGTATCGCACACTCAGGTTTGCTAATTATATAAATCATGTTGTAATCATACAATACAAAATGCATATCAATTAAAAAGAATGCTTTGATACGTACTACAGCATAGATGAACCATGAAGACACAACCCTAAGTGAAATAAGCCAGATTAAAAATCACGACTGCCTTTACGAGAAATATCTAGAAACAAGCCAACACAGTGACAGGAAGTAGAGAAGAGGTCACCAGAGGCTAAGAAGGGGACTGGGCGGTGACTGCTTAATGTCTTCTGCTTTCTTTCTTTCTTTTTCTTTCTTTCTTTCTTTCTTTCTTTCTTTCTTTCTTTCTTTCTTTCTTTCTTTCTTCCTTCCTTCCTTCCTTCCTTCCTTTCTTTCTTTTCTTTTCTTTTTTTTTTTTTTGAGACAGGGTTTCTCTGCTTAGCCCTGGCTGTCCTGGAACTCTTTAGACCAGGCTGGCCTCAAACTCATAGATCTGCCTGCTTTTGCCTCCTGAGTGCTGGGATTAAAGGTGTGCGCCACCATAGCCTGGGTTTTTTTTTTTTTTTTTTTAGTTGATTTTTAAAAAAATTGTAGTATGTGTATGTCTGTGTGTGGGTATGTACTCACGAGTATGAACACAGGTCGGGGACAAAGACATCAGATTTCCTGGAGCTACAGGTGGCTATGAGCCACCTGGCCCAGGAGCTGGGACAGAATTCAGGTCACCTGCCACTGAGCCATGTCTCCTGCTCTGTTTTCAGTCTCTATTTGTTTTTGTTGTTGTTGCTAGGTGGGGTTCTTTGTTTTCAATAGGATATGTCCCCTTGGCTGGCCTGGTGCTCGCTCTATACCCCAGGCTGGCCTTGAACTCACAGCTCTCCTCCTGCCTTTGTAACAGAGCCCCCAGACCTCAGCACAACTGACTCCATGATGGAAGTGCCATTCAGGTCATGAAACTCGGCACATAGACAGCACCACCTGATAAAAAGAAAACAACGGGATGGGGATTTAGCTCAGTGGTAGAGCGCTTGCCTAGCAAGCACAAGGCCCTGGGTTCGATCCTTAGCTAAAAAAAAAAAAAAAAAAAAAAAGGAAAAAGAAAACAAAGCCTGATCCATCAAAGTCCACAGTTCTGGGAAAGTCTCCAAATGTGCTAACCTGCTTTTTAGCTTCTGAAGTTCTGCTTCTGGCTAACTGTTCTTGTTAAATGAAGTATGTCAACCCAGAATAAAAGTTCACCCCGAGAAAGGGTTGGGGCTCCACAGGGATCCCAAACACCCAGTGTAGTCACCGGCTAGTCAATAAAGACTTTCTACTGAGTCAGGCAGGCGGTGGCGCACACCTTTAATCCCAGCACTCAGGAGGCAGAGCCAGGCGGATCTCTGTGAGTTTGAGGCCAGCCTGGGCTACAGAGTGAGTTCCAGGAAAGGCGCAAAGCTACACAGAGAAACCCTGTCTCGAAAAACCAAAAAAAAAAAAAGACTTTCTATTGGCTTAAACACACGTCTGAGCAGTCTTCTCTGGTGGACAACCTCAGTCTACCACATGCTGAGACTAAGATTACAGGCTGTGATGCCACACTCAGCCGGAATGGCTTTTTGAGATCATGAACAAGTTCTGGAAATAGATAATGGTCACATTTGCACACAAGGCAAATGTAGGTCATGCCCCAGAAAGGGCACTTGAAGAGTCAGCATTATGTATGTATATTTGACACTATAAAAGGGCATCGGGGCTAAAGAGACCAGAGGACCTGAGTTCGATTCCCATCACCCACAAGATGGCTCACAGCCCCTTGTAACTCTGCTTCCAGGGGATCTGTCACCCACTTTCAGCCTCCATGGGCACCAGGCACACATGTGGTACACAGATACACATGCAGACAAAACACCATACAATAGAATAAAATTTTAAATTAAAAAAACGAGAATGCCTTCCTATCTTTACTTACACATGAAGAAAGCAGAAAACGTCTAGAATAATGAAGTCTAAAAACTGGAGCATCTCCTTCCCTCATCCAGACTTTTGTGCAGCCCACACAGCAGAGTGGGTCCTGTAAGGACCAGGCTTCCCCGTGGCGCTGGGTTGTTTGTTTGTTTTTCCAGTGCTAGGGTTGAGCCTTGCAGAGGCCAGGCCAGCCCTTAGCTACTGAGATGCACACCCCCTTTTTTTAAAGACAAGGTCACCCTTATGTAGCCCAGGCTGGTCTCAAACACAGATCCTCTTACCACTGCCTCCCAAGTGGGAGGATTACAGGCCAGTGCCATTATACATGTCCCCATGTGCTCTCTTGACAGGACAACTATGGTTTGGCAAGGGATGGGAAGTGAGTTTCTGTGTGTCTCCTACAGAAGGCTTTAAGCAGTCATTAGGTTCTGGGGCCAGCTTGAGAGCCCAGGGCCTTATCTGTAACATGGCTGCAAAGGGTCAGTGTACCTGGCTTCTGATGTATCTGTGATGAATGACCAAGGGAAGGGAAGAAAATACATTCCTGTCCACAGCCATACCACACTGAATGGGACTGAGTCAGTGTGATCTCAGAAAGGAGGCCGCTTGGCCTGGTTGGTACATGGATAGGAGGATGCATGTCCCAAAGCCTTGAGTGATGAAGATGTGTTAGAGGCAACAGAGTGAACCAGGCAGGCTCCTGGAGAGACACCAACAGGATTCACTGTTCCTTCCCACTGAGCTGCGTTCCAAGCAGTCCTGAAGATCCATTTTGTCACAAAGACTATTTCAAATAATGACACTGCACTCCCCTGTATCTGTGGGGGCAGGAGGAGCTGCTGAAGGGTCAGCAGAGAAGGTGCTCCCAGGAGAGGACAGGGTGCAGAGTGGTAGGGGATGCAGGGGTGGGGTAGGCAGAGAGAAAGAAGGAAGGGGGGAGGAGGAGAGGAGAGGGAGATGGGAGAGGAAGTAGAGAGACAGACTGAGGGAAAGGGAAGGAGAGGGAGAGGGGGAGGAGGCAGGTACACAGAGAGGAAAACCAGGAAGTTGGCTGTCATGCCCTGGAGTCAAAGTGAAACTGTGTCCCACACTGAACTTCAGAGTTTGGAGCTGGCCTGGGTGGGCTGGTGGAGGATAAGCCCCTGCGGAACCTAGTGGAGAAATGCCTAAGGACGACCAGCAAGAAAGGACCTGACCAGCCGGGAAGCCCTGTTCAGGGAGCCCGAGGGATTTAGTGCTTGGGAGGATAGCTGCTATGTGACCCCATCTTCCTTCCAGAGGCAGGGGGTGGGGTGGGAGTGGGGGGTGGGGCTTTGAGGAGAAGGGGGCTTTGAGCTGGGAGCTGCTTCCTGCACACGGGGCATGACTGGACAACCCCACTGGGGGTTTTTGGGGGTGGTGCAACCAGGGTATGAGATAAGCCCTCCTCCAATCCTTCCCAGGCCATTTTAGTTATGGCGGCCATGGCCAGCATAGGGGGCAGAGGAATGCCTGTGCCCAGCCGTGATGGAGGCCAGTAGTATGTTCAAGGTCAGCAGCACAGCCTGGCTACATCCTCATGCCCACATTTCCAATCTGGCAGAAGTTGGCTCATGTCACCTACGTGTCCACAGACACATGTTCTGGTTCTGTTTCTGTAGCTTTCGGGGACTATGAAGACACAGAGCCAGGAGCTGAGGGGAGTTATTCCAGCCTCAGCCTGTGTGCCTCAGGTCCATCTCGGGCCCTTTCTCAGCTCTGCAGGCTGAGGTTCTTAGACTTCGTCGGGTCAACATGAAGCGAAACCAGAGGGAAGGCAGAGGGTAAGGGTGAGGGACCAGCAGGGTGTGCCTCCAGCAGGGCGATGTCCCCGGGATGGCTCCCACTGAGTCCCTCTCACTGTTGCCAAGGCTGGCTTGAACTTAAGCCATCCTCCTGCCTCAACTCCTCATGTGTCCTGGACTACAGGGCGCACCATTTTGCCTGGCTTAGACATGCGTTTCTAATGGGCCTTTCAGTTCTAACAGACTGCACACTCTAAATCCCTTCTTGTGTTCACTCCAACAGGCAATCGGCAGTCTTCATCCACACCAACTCTCTCTTTCCAACTTTTCCACTCAGTTATGGAAGCATCAAAGTATGCGGAGAAGCGGTGGCACACACCTTTAGTCCCAGCACTCAGGAGACAGAGGCAGGCAGATCTCTGAGTTCGAGACCAGCCTGGTCTACAGAGCGAGTTCCAAGACAGCCAGGACTACACAGAGAAACCCTGTGTTGAAAAAAAACAAGCAAACAAACACAAAAGCAAAAAGCAAAACAACAACAACAACAAAAGGCTAAACAAGGGCTGGTGGTCACCAAGCCTGTCACCTCAGTACAATCCTTGGGACCCGAACGGTAGAAGGAGAGACCTCTGACCTCCATATGTGAGCTGCGGCAGGCATGCTCACACATACTTTTACACACACACATGCACACACACCAATCACATGTAATAAAAACCACTTAAACAAAGAAATAAAGCAGAGGGTCTGGGGAGATGGCCCAGTGGATTAAATCCTTGCTGCTCAAGCGTGAAGACCTGAGTTAGGTTCCCAGGACCACCATAAAAAGCTGGAGAG
This sequence comes from Peromyscus eremicus, assembly GCF_949786415.1. Classification (NCBI taxonomy): domain Eukaryota; kingdom Metazoa; phylum Chordata; class Mammalia; order Rodentia; family Cricetidae; genus Peromyscus; species Peromyscus eremicus. The sequence continues at coordinate 66,625,440 of NC_081417.1, forward strand.
ACGACTCAGCAGCAGTTAAGGGCACTGGTTGCTCTTGCAGAGGACCTGGGTTTGGTTCCCAGCATCCACATGGTGGCTCATAGTAGTCTGTAACTCCATTTCCAGGAGATCCAGCGCCCTCCTCCGGCCTCCATGGTCACTGCAGACATGTGGTGTATCTACGCGCACAAAGGCAAAACACTCACATCCATAAAATAAAAATGATTTTTTTCAAAAGCTGGGAATGGCAGATGGCACCTGTAATCCCAGTCCTGGGGAGGTGAAGACAGGCAGACCACTGGAGCTCTGGCACTCGAAGGCCAGTCACCCCAGCTGAAGCCAGGAGTTCTGGGTTCAGTGGGAAAGCCTGTCTGAAAAACTAAGGAGAGTGACTGAGGAAGACACTTGAGGTCCTGAGTTCAATTCTCAACAACCACATGGTGGCTTACAACCATCTATAATGAGATCTGGTGCCCTCTTCTGGTGTGCAAATAGAATACTGTATACATGATAAATAAATTTTTTTTTTTAAAGACACCTGAAGTTGACCTCTGGCCCCTTGATCACGTACACACATATACACACTCACCTGCATGAACACACGTGTACACATACACACAAGGGTAACCTGGGAGACACAGGCTGATAAAACCCTATCCCCAAACAACAAATGAACTTCCCTGTACAAAATGTGGGTGATTCAGAGAGAACAGTGTTGTGTTGTCCATGTCCAGTACTAGTACGAGGAGACATCTAGGGCTGCATCTAACCAGATTACCCCTGCCACACGAATGCCCTGACCCCTGAAGAGCCTAGGCAGGAAAGCACACAACCTTAGAGGGTGTGGGGGGCTGGCAATTGATAACCAACACTTTGACTGTCCCCTGGAAAGGAGTGGTGATGGGCTGGGTCACCGGCTTCCGCATAGACTTTGGACCATATCTGAACTTTATTGATCTGTTTACAAAGTCCCGTGGGTTAGTTTCCAAACTAGAGAAAGCTGTCCTCAGACCTCTAAATCCAGAGTAGTCCTATCTGCCGTAGATGACACTGCCAGTGTTCAACAGGACGCTTGTGCCCTGTCTCAATGTAAAAAGCTGGGATGTAGCTCAGCAGTAGAGTGTTGCTCTTGCACAGATCCTGAATTTGGATCCTAGCGCCCATATTGGGCAGCTCACAACCACCTGTAATTCCAGCTCCAAGTGCTCTAATGCCCTATTCTGGCCTTCGTGGGCACCCAATACATGTGGCAGACACAAATGAAAATAAATTAAAGCTGGGCGGTGGTGGCACACGCCTTTAATCCCAGCACTTGGGAGGCAGAGACAGGTGAATCTCTGTGAGTTCGAGGCCAGCCTGGTCTACAGAGCGAGATCCAGGACAGGCACCAAACACTACACAGAGAAACCCTGTCTCGAAAAACCAAAATAAAATAAATAAATAAATAAAATACAGAGTTCGACTACTATGTGTTGAATATGTCAGATACTATAGACACTGATAAAAGAAAAGGGCCTAAATAAACCAAGGGACATCCCATGGTCATGGATATGGAGACTTAACACCATGGAGATAATGTCATTCAAGCTAGCCTTGAACTTGTGATCCTTGGGTCTCAGCCTCCCATGTTGCAGAATTGTAAGTGCCTGGATTTTTTTTTTTCCTTTCTTTCAGAGACAGAATCATCCCACATTGTATGGCCAGGCTACAACATACCATGTAGCTCAGGCTGTCCTACAACATACCATGTAGCTCAGGCTGTCCTACAACATGCCATGTAGCTCAGGCTGTCCTACAACATGCCATGTAGCTCAGGCTGTCCTACAACATGCCATGTAGCTCAGGCTGTCCTACAACATACCATGTAGCTCAGGCTGTCCTCAAACTTGCACCAAACCTCCTGTTTCAGTATCTTGAGTTCTGGGATTACAGGCACGAGCTTCCACACCCAGCTAAAGAGCCTAAATAATTTTGTAAATCAGGGTCATCAATTATTTCAAGATCTAATATCAGCTATGTTAATCCTAACCATGTAGACACATGGTTCACAGACACACACAAATGCACATAAATAATAATATAAAAGTATCGCTCTGCACGTAGACCTCATGTGCTGGGCTGACATAGACACTATCAGATCCTATGCTTGGCCCTGAAGGACAGATATGTGTCATAGAAATAACCCTCAGACACCTAAGTGAAGGAACGGGACATTTCTCCATAGGATCTTTGCGGCTTCCTGTGACTCTAGAATTGTTTTGAAGTAGAATGTTTAAGAGTTGCTGACACTCGCTTCTCTGCTCCCTGTGACGCTCCTGCGCACTGGTTGCCTGGGGACACTTTCTTGTGTTCCCTTGCCAGGGCCTTTAAAACTGACTTATCTTCTTGAGCTCAGAGACTTGCTTTTGTTTTGTTTTTTGTTTTTGTTTTTTTGAGACAGGGTTTCTCTGTGTAGCTTTGCACCTTTCCCGGATCTCACTCTGTAGACCAGGCTGGCCTCGAACTCATAGAAATCCGCCTGCCTCTGCCTCCCAAGTGCTGGGATTAAAGGCGTGCGCCACCACCGCCCGGCCGAGACTTGCTTTTTTTAAACTTCTGTTTCATTTACTGTTATTATACGTATGTGTTGTATGTGAGGACATGTGCCAGAGGGATGCCAGAGGGCATCTTTCAGCAGTCTGTTCTCTCCTTCTGTGGGATCTGGGGCTTGAACTCAGTTTGTCAGACTTGGGCAGCAAGTCTGAGCCTTCTTGCTGGCCCCTCCTTTTTTTTGAGACATAGTCTTGCTCTTCAGCCTTGCTACTCAGTAGTAGATCAGGCTGGCCTCAAACTTGGGCTGAACCTGTCTTCAAGATGCTGGGATGGCATGGTGACATCATGCCCGGCCAGTCCTGCTCTTGAAGACTTGAGGGAGGGTCACTACTAATAGTTAAGCTAGACCCACCGATGTGACCTGTGAAGATCCCCAGAACACCAGGACATGTGGCACCCTGACCAATAATGGATGTTAGCAACTGGGGAGCCAATTCCACACTCTAGTGTGGTGGCGGTGGTGCATACCTGTTCTCCTAGCAACTCAGAAGGCTGAGGGTGGAGGACTGTGAGCTTGAAGTAATCCTGGCCTATGTAGTGGAGACCCTGTCTCAATCAGTCAGTCAGTCAATCAATCAGTCAGTCAATCAACTGATCCTTGTGGTTAAGGTCTGTAATCTCCAATACTCAGGAGGCTAAGGCAGGAGGCTCACAAGTTCAAGGTCAGCCTAAGATGAAGTAAATTCAAGGCCAGTTTGATTAGCTTAATATGACCCTGTCTCAAAACAGAAATGTTTCCCATGCTCCTGTAAATAATTCATCACTCATGTTCCTTTATGTAACCCCAATTAAACTCATTGGTACCCACATACACACAGAGGATCTCTAGTTGGGAATCAGTGGGAGGGGGACAGGGGAGGGAAATGGGGTGAATATGATCAAAATACGTATACGTGTCTGAAAATGTAGGAAGCCCATCATCATGTATAATTCATATATGCCAATAATAAAATGCTTTTTTAAAAGAGACTTTGCAGAGACTCCAATTTTAATAAAAGATTCACATTTTCAGACACATCCCGCCCCTCAAATAAAGTAAAGAGAAGTCTGGAAATGTATAGCTAGGTGGAAAAACACTTGCCTAGCATGTGTGTGGCCCTGGGTTCAAACTGCAGTACCACAGTAAAAGAAAGAAATAACATTGTGGCAGGCCGTGGTGGCATACCCTTAATCCCAGCACTCAGGAGGCAGAGGCAGGCGGATCTCTGAGTTCGAGGCCAGCCTGGTCTACAGAGTGAGTTCTGGAACAGCCAGGGCTACACAGAGAAACCCTGTCTCAAAAAAGCAAAAAACAAACAAGTAAATACGTAAGTAGATAAATACCATTGTATAAAGAGGTAGGGCTCGCCGGGCGGTGGTGGCGCACGCCTTTAATCCCAGCACTCGGGAGGCAGAGCCAGGCGGATCTCTGTGAGTTCGAGGCCAGCCTGGGCTACCAAGTGAGTTCCAGGAAAAGGCGCAAAGCTACACAGAGAAACCCTGTCTCGAAAAACAAAAAACAAAAAACAAACAAACAAACAAACAAACAAAAAAAAGAGGTAGGGCTCAAGAGTGTGTATCTATGGACTATACTTTGACTCTATTTCTCACAGCCAAAACCCTTAAGAACTGCTTGCCTGTTCTGGGAGATATTCTGCTTTCCTTAGGGCAGCTGGGGAGTGGGAGGGTGGCGGGCCAGTTCCTCTGGTCTTGCTGAGGAAAGATTGAGCCCTGGCATTGGTGGAAGTGAAGATGCTGGTCTGCTGCTTGGGGAGCTGTGGGGCAGAGGCTGAGTCTCCACAGACCTTCAGGGCCACTCACCTGCACACACGCTTCCTTCGTGATCGTGTGCTGAAATTCCTAATTCGGCATTCTTTCAGAGAGAACCCCTTGTAGGTGCCCCCAAACCCCACCAACTCTGACACCGGTTTTGAGGTCAGCCCTTGTTTTTCTGGAGCTTCACACTAGGGTTACCAAATTCTGGGGGAACACATCTGCACGGAGAAGGGGAGCCGGGCGCACTTGCCTTGAGCCTTTCCCCAGCGTCTTCTAAGTGGGCTATGCTGTCCGCATGCTGCTGCTTCTTGGTTGCCAAACACTCTACACAGTCCTGGATGAGTTTCTGTGATGATGGCGGCAGGAGAGAAAGGAGAACTGTCACTCTCAAGCTCTCATCCTTGCTTTCCCCTTTATTATCTTTTTCTTATCACATTTTGTTTATCTACAGGGTGGAGGCAGGGGCACTGGTGCCACAGCCTGCATGTGGAGGTCAGAGGACGATTTGCAGAGTCCCTTTCTCTCTGTGGCCTTGTGCACACAGCCAGCGATGCTGTGGAGATTACGTGAGATCCTAGTGCCCGGCCAACAGCACACGCTCAGTACAGGTCGGTTTTTTTTTTTTTTTTTTTCCACTTTAACATCCAACAAGCCTTTGCTTCAGTGGCGAATAGCTTTACTGGAAGAGGGAACTGGGGGGCAGAGAAGGGGGTCATGCTCATCTACTGTGACACCTAAGCCACCTACTGCCCAAGGTGGCCCAAGGATACCCCAGCCTTCTGGTTTGAACCGTCCACTTCCAGCCACAGGAATTCGTCTTGGGACCCCAGGAAACCTTACTTACCCTTCAGTGGTGCTTCCCCGGGGGAAGGCTTCCTTGACTTCCTGCCTCAAGTTTCATCTTTTGTTCTGGCCCTCACTGACCACCACCTTGGGCTCCCTACTATGATATTTATCACATGGCATTAATTCCATTCTCCCCTGACCATTCAGGTAAGGGGAGGATCTGACCTACGACAAGGCATTGTGCTAAATGGGCATCTGATGAACGAATGGCTCTGTAAATGGGTAGAGGAATGAGTGAGGGATATGTGGACGCTTTGGAAAGATGAACTCCCAGACGGACAACTGAGGGAGAGAGATGCTTGGGCCAGCCACATCTCTAGAAAACAGCCTTGGATTTCAAAGCAGCAGTGTCTGAGGATCATTATTACAGTCATTCACAGGTACCAAAAGGAAGGTTCTGGAAGCAGGGGCATTTCTTATGAGCCCAGGACTCCACTAATCAAACTGTCCTCCTACAGGCCTGATTTCATCTTAGAGTTGCAGGCTTGTTGGTGAAGTCAAGGGAGAGAGAAGAAGGATGGTGAGCTGGGCAGAGTTCAAAAGACCTCTTGGAGATAGAAATAATAAAACCGGCTTTGTGGAGACAGAAGGTTCTGCCTAGCCTGCCTTCCGGTTCTGAAGAGCCAGGCCTGCTTGGTGGGGTCCTGCTCATTGGTTATCTACAGATAACCCAAAGACTGTGATAATGCCTGCTAGAGGGGGCCAGTGGTGTGTCTGCATAGAAGGAGGAGCCCGATTCAAGGCAGGAAGTCCGCCTTATGGGGTTTGCAAAACAGTACAGGCCCCAGTTGAGAATGGCGTTTTATGAACTCCACTGTCCAGAGACGTTTCTAGGCTTCATGAAGCACACTCGGACTGTCTTTTTTTCTACACTCACAGCTTCAGTCCGGTCTTTTGGTATAGTCTCGCTGTGTAGCACAGGCTGGCCTTAAAACTTTCAGTCTCCCTGCCTCACCCTCCCTGGTGCGGGGTGTTAGGCGGAGGACCCTAAGCCCTCCGCTGTGTTCGCTGAACCTCAGGTTTTCTTTAGGCGGGCGGCAACGTCGGGGAGCGGCCCTGCTAGAAACCGTAAAAGACATCTGAGGACCAGCCTGAGCCTCTCAGTACCCCCAACCAATCTTCTGAAGCTTCACTGGTGGCTTGGGCTACCTTTGCCCTTTCACGGGGTTCTGCCTCCAAACCCTATGTCTACCACCTAGGAGAAGACCTCAGGGCCTCCTTAAGTTTCCAGGTCCTAACGTGGTTTGGCAATGAGACCTGGGCTGGCGTTTCCTTCGTCCGTTATTTCTGCTGTTACTTCCTATGCTCAATCTCCTCCCGCCCAGACCTGCGGTGAACGCCCCGCATCTCCCCACCTGCACGCGCGCAGCCTCCTCCTGGGCCAGGCCCACCGGGTGGCCGCGGTGGGCACCCAGCACCGGGCACAGCGTGCACACGCAGCGGCCGCAGCGGTGACAGAAGAGCTCAGCGAGGCGTTCGCTGTGCTCAGGGCAGCGCCAGCCGCAAGCCGCGTTGGGCTGGACCGGCACCGGCGCGCCGGCTGCCCCGCTCTCCATTTGCAGTGGCAACCGCGGCCCTCTCTTGCCGTGTAGCCGGATGGGGTTGCTGCGAGAATCGAAACCTTGCTCGGGGCGGGGCTGGCGACTCAACTCCCAGGGACAGGCTGGAGGGGGGTTGGAGGTAGGGAGGGTGATGACCCGCTGGGGAGCGATGCTTGGTTCCGCCTAGTGCTGGATCTGCCGCACAGCACCCTTCCACTCTCCCGCCCCACAGAGGAGGCGGCCACCACAGACAGGAACGCGGGGGCTCGCTTGGATGGGCTAACTGGCAGAAGGTGGGCTCCCCACTTGGTGATACTGGTCTAGGGGTTTTCAGCAAACTGCTGGAGTGGAGGAGCCTGATAGGTGTGGCCTGCCCTGAGGGGCCCGCGTTTCCCACACTCCCACTTTCCCCCTTTTCTGTAGCGCTCCTTCCCTGGGGTCAGCCTTGTGAGTTTGGAACAGATTTTTCAGAAACCTCAAGAAGCTCCAAGCTAACATTCTGAAGATGCTCCGATCCCTCCCGCCCTGGTGGGTGGGTGGTCCACCCTTTGTTTCCAGACTAGGGAATTTGCAGTTCTCTGCTTGGGGCATAGCTGCTGTTCACTGCCACCCACCCACTTGGGAGTTTTAGCTTATCTCCTTCTTCAGGATGCTTCGCTTTTCCAGAGCAGCCGGACCACAATGGCCCTTCTGTCCCCCACTTTCTCTTAACTACGACTGAAAACACTTTAAGGGTATTAGGACCTTACCCGCCACTTTGTCAGCAGGGGTACCTGGTCCAAATACCGGGTGCTAAATCGGTACTTGTAGGACAAATTAACAAAAGGAAATCTCCATGCATCACAATATCAAGTTGGTATTTTATTATTGTTTTGGTTGAGGCAGGGTCTCACACTCTGTGTCCAGGCTGGACTGAAATTCAATCCTTCTGCCTCAGCCTTCCAAGCGCTCGGATTACAGGGGGGGAATTACCACCCAGTGTTGATTGTTATATTCTTCCATTGCACAATTCTGCATCTATTTTTACTTTTATTTAATTTTTTTTTTTTTTACAAAGGTACAAGGAATTTAAGAAACATTAAAACAATCATTCAAACGGCTTCAGGCACGGTTTCATATGAAAAGCATAGATTTCTCACTTCCTGTTTTCCTCTAGGGCACGCCCTCAAGTTTTGTTCCAGGAAGCAGAATTATTCTAGAGCTAAGGTGGGTACCCGCCAATTGCTCATCTCCAAGCGCTCTCCTCATCCACACTAAGTTCCTGAGTCAACAGAAAGGAAGCTCCCAAGGCATGAAACAAGGAGATGAGGGGCTGTGCTGCCACTGGGTGGACACTGCCTTCATGGGCACTGTTGTTCCATCAACTCGAGAACATAAAAACATAATCTTAAAAAAAAGATGACTTTAAAAAAATATCTGATAAAAATTACCTATCCCTCTCCCTTGCTATGAAATAATTTAAATAATTTATTCTAGATGTAAAAAAAAAGAAAACACAGAAAAAAACAACAAATAAATTTGTTCATAGCCACCTGTGACCTGTTCTAGAATATGAGGTCTGGGTCTAGGTCCCTTACAGTAGGGAGAGCTTTTCTTGGGGCGAGGGTGGGAGGGATTGTACAGAGACATGATGGAAAGCTCTGTGGATCTCACCCTCAGCCACACACAGGTGCCACCTTTGGACTGGTTTCTTCACTCTGAGGCTGTCCTGCTTTCTGAACATGGGCTTGGAGGTGGGGTTGGGAGCTGTACAAACTGTGATGCACTACTAGTCACAAAGGCAAGGAGAGAGCCCCAGTCCAGGAGCTCCAGTTCCCATCTACGACTGGGACTTAGCCTTTTTCTCGGGAGTACAAGTAAGGAGGCCAGCACAGCTGGTTCACCATCAGGGATAGAGCCCCAGTCTAGTGATGATGGATGCACGGAGCACAGGACTCTGGCGTGTGCAGACAGCCAGGATGGTGAGGGGCAGGGCCATGTGGGAGTCTTGGGACTGTCCTATTCATGCAGAAGACCAGCCCGAAGCGTCTCCATCCCCAATGTACTGAAGTCACCTGGGCAGCTTGTCCAGAGGGCCACACTTTCCACTGAAGTTAGTATCAGTGGGGTGGGTCTGGTCATCATATGTCCAGCTAGAGGGATGCTAATAGATACAATGGGTTGAAGTCTGTTAATCTGGGTGGCTCCTGCAAATCCCACTTGAGCTCCAGAGTGATCCTGTGCGATGGGGAAAACATCACCTGTCCAGAGGGGAGCGGGTGTGTGTGTGTCTGGAAAGCTTTGGAAGTAAGGTTTGTCCCAAATTCTTCTCAGGTACCAGCTGGGCTGCTGTCCTGACCACCACGAAAGAGCGAGCCTCAGAACAGGGCACAGGACACACAGGGAGGGGCACAGGCTTTCAGACCAGATGCTGTCTGCTCCTACTTTCTCACCTAGTGCAGTCAACCAGAGCCCTTCCTGGTGGGTGGTCACAGGGCTTGGCTACATCCCGTGCTGCCCCCCCCCCCAGGCCCCCAACAGCCCCACTTCTCAGAGGCCTTTGGATAACCTGGATGGAAGTTTCCATCTGCCCCCCTGGAGGAGGCAGGCTCTGGAATCAACAGACATGGACACAGGTCGGTGTTCCCCCCTGTGGAACTATCTACCCCCATCTGGCTGATTCTGGTTGGAAGGATGGGTGTGGCCACCTGTCTGTGGTTTAGAATTGGGCCACATCTTCACTCACTCCTCTCAGACTGAGCCCCTGCACCAGCGTGGGTTTCTTCATTAAGCCCAGGTCATCCACCCACAGGCATGGTCAAAATCAAGTATTTGGTGGCAAGTCACAGAGTGGGCAGCTCATTGGAACTTCCTCCTTGTTCAGATGGGAAAACTGAGACCAGAGAGAGAAGTACTTGGCAAGAGGTCACCAGGGAAGTCCGGACATAGCTGAGGTCAGAGACCAGTGGATTCCTACTGTGGGGACCCAGAAGGACAGGACCTTAGTCCAGCCCTGCCAAGAAACAGATCTTACGTATCTCTCTCTCTGGGCCTCAGCCTCCTCACCTACAGAATGAGGGAATTAATCCAGACAGTAGTTTTCAAACTTCTAAAAGATAACTTAGCAGTCAAAGTACATATTCCAAAGTGGGCTAATGGGGATGGGGAACATCTGTCAGAATGAGACCATGGGCCAAAACCACCCCCTACTCCATGACCAGAGTTGCAAACCACAGGCAGGTTGACCTATCTAGTCCTTCCAGATGTTTCTACCAAGCTTTTCCCCTCTGGGAGGTCCGAGCGCCTCACCAACCCTTAAAACCAGAATTCAGCAGAAGGCAGGGTGCGATCTAAACCAGTCAGGGCAGAAACCACTGCGCAGTGAGAAGGCAACAGGGAAGCGCACCGTGTCCCACTGGGATCTCTTTCAGCGACTGAGAATTTTGTTTTCTGGTATAAAATATAGAAATAGTGGTTTTTCTCGGGGACCTATGGTTTGGTCTGGACCTCCCCACAGAGCCTAGTGATGTCCCTGAGGGCAAGGGTGGCGGAGACCTCTGCTCAGAAATGTCCTAAGCCCATCCGCAGGTTTTTGATCTCCAGTTCCAGCTGCTTGGTCTGAACCTCTCTCTGCATCAGCAGCTCCCGGAGCCTCCGGATCTCCTCCTGTTGCCGGTAGAACATCTGCAGCAGCTGAGGAAGCACAGGACAGAGGTCAAGGTCACCTGGGTGGCCAGCATGGGCAACCGCCCCAAGGCTAAGCCGCAATCGATTTTTTGACTTGAGAGTGGTTAAATTATCAAGGGACAGTCATAGCTCGGCTCTGTCACAAAAGCCTTGCTCACTTTACCCAATAAATGAAGTTCAGATGTATTTGTGTCCTATCTCTCCTTCCCAGGTCCCCCGAGGGGTAGAGCAAAGGGTATTTGGGCCCCAAGTATGGAAATGTGGGTTTTCACCACCACTGGACTGTGTGGTTAATATCAGTAACTCGGCAGGGTCTAGAATCACCCATGGAGTTTCTAGATTGGGTTAACGGAGAGGAAGACCCACCCTAACTGGGGGTGGCATTATCCCACAGGCTGGGGTCCTGGACTGAATAGGAAGGAGAAAGTGAGCCTAGCAATCAGCATTCATCTCTCTGCGTCCTGACTGTGGATGCAGTGTGAGCCGCTGCCCTGAGCTCCTGCCCTAAGCTGTCGTGGCTTCCTCACCATGATAGGCTGTGCCCTGGGCCTGGGAGCCCAAACAAACTGCATGTCAATGGCCTCCGTCAAGTGTTTTGTCACAGCAGCAACAACAAAAAGTTGCTAATACAAACAGGTTACCTCTCCCGCCCTAAGAGTCAGTGTTCTCCATTGGGAAGTGAAAACTAACCCCTTACCATAATTGTTACCCCTGCACCAAACAGCCATTAGATGCTGGGCACCCCCTGAGGGTCTCTGTTATTTCCCCAAAGTGTCTGTGACATCCCTGAGAGTGGCAATGTTAGTACCTCCTCTGGCGGTGTGGAAACCGAAGCCGAAATGGTCCCATTAGCATTCTGTCCACAGCATATGAAAGTAACTATTATACCAGCCTGGTATACGGCAGAGGCTAAATATGTACCGGTTCTAAAATCAGGCCTCAAAATCCCAGAGTGCCGGTACCAGGGCCATAACGGCAGCAAGTCATAGCTTTGGCATTTCACAGACTGTCCTCACCACTGTATGCACAGCCATCATCTCGGTATACGGCTGCTGCTCAGAGCCCGTGAGGTGACTCAATTTGCCAAGTGAGTTAAGGTCCAGGCCATGCAGTCAGCCCAGCAGGCCACCCTTCTGCCCTCTTCCCCTCCCAGCCCACCATGCTCTCTCCCATCCTGCGGGCCTCTCTCCCCTCCCACCTCATTTTCTGTCTTTGGTGGGGGGCATTCAAAAACATCATAGCCATTGGTGAGCCAGGACTTCTCCAGCTTCTGCTCCAGGGCCCACTTTGGTGCCTTTTCTTCCAGCCGAGAGCAGGGCGTCTGGCCATCATCGGTGGCCAGCTGTGCCATGGGTTCCAAGGGTCTGGGTGAAGCTTGGACCACAGAACTAGAGAGGAGTCTCTCTGGAGGCAGTGGCTGGGAGTCCAGCAGCTCGGAGCCGGGTCTAAGGGACATCATGATGGGCTCTGGAAGGGAAGGAGAAGGCTATGAAGAGGGGTGAGCAGCCATGAGAGGAAGGGCTTGGGGAGGGCATGGACACAGGCAGGCACTTAGAGACATACCACTGCAGATGCCAGGGCAATCAGGTACCAACATGTGTAGCCCACGTGTGGGGAAGGGAAGCTAGCATGTAGGAACAGCATAGTACATACAGTGGAGGGGCATCTGGGTGCCTGAGCTCCTCAAATGAAACTTGCTTGTCCTTGTTCTCTCCCTGCTAGACAGGGTCTTACTCTGTAGTTCCAGGTGGCCATGAACTTAAAATCTTCCTGCCTCAGCTCTCCGGAGGGCATGAGCTGCTGCTCTGCCTGGCCTTGTCTTTGCTTTGTAAGGAGAGGCCCACCCACAGTGTCCTCTGCCATCTATCAAGCACAATATTTTTTTCTGACATCTTCAGGAAAGTCTTGCAGACACAGAGAGGAGAGGGTGTTTGTGTGTCTATGTGTGTGTGTGTGTGTGTGTGTGTGTGTGTGTGTGTGTGTGTGTGTGTTCATACAGGAGCTGCCTAAGGGTCACACGTAACTGGGAAGCAGCACTGTAGTAGGAGGCCTCCCATGCTCTGGGGATACATGTAGTGAAGTGGGGGTGCTGTGGAGGTATGGAGGTGTAGAGGGAGCCTGCACAGGATTTGGACAGAGTTGAGTCAGGCAGTGGTCTGCTGCCTAGAGAATCCTGGGTCACAGAATAACCACAGAGGAAATGGTGAGGGTGGGGAGGAGTGTGGATGGGCCACCCAGATACTTTGCATAGTCACAATGGCAGTTTTTCTATGGAGTGACATGTTTTGATCAGGAGTAGTTTAGGGACTAGGTGGAGTATATGAATATATATTTCATATATATATCTTGGCATTATATATAAACAGTTACTGGGAGCTGGCTGACAAGGGCCTCTCTTCTAGGGCACAGCCAAATAAAAATCCAGGCCAAACCCCTCAGCTATTTGGGACCTCTGGGACTCATTTTCCTACCTAGTGGCCTGTTCCCCGCCTCCCTCACCTCCGTTCATTCCACTGAGCCACTCTCGGGCTGTCAGGGAGGGCTGGGCTGCTGCCGTGGGTGGGTAGATGTCCTCTTGGTAGGATTCTGACTGCAGGAGAAATGGGCACAGTGAGGGTAGTGCTGAGCCTTGGAGTCTGCCTCTCCTGACCCCTGCTGAATGAGGAGCCCAGCGGGCCAGAAAACAAGGGCTCTCCACAGGTACAGTGGCTCAGGGGCAGAAGCCGGACAAGATCCAGTGTTTCAGGCTCCAGGGCTGTTTTACTGACCTTGAGAAGGGCCTTCCCTTGCAGAAGCCACCCTCAGTCATACCCCCACAGCACGGGCCTCGGGTCTTGGATTCTGACATCTGGGGTCTGTGTTCTTCTAGGTGGGTACCTCCCGAGACAGTCCCACCACACTTACCCTCCGGGGTACAATCATGGACACGGGCTCAATGAGGCTTTTGGTTGTGATCAGCTTGTAGAAGCGGTAGATCTCGCAGGAAGACACATCGAGACCTCTCTTTGGCATGATACCTGTGGCCAGATGGCCAAGAAGAGATGAGAAACCCTGGCTGGGTTAGAGCGGAGACCCAGCGGGAAAGGCAAAGGCAGACTGCACACCTGTGATCAGAGACTGTCCTCCCCTGTCATCTCCCCTCAGCCAACAGTTCCCGAACATCACCGGTGCCGGGTGGCCCTGAGCTGGGAAACAGAGCTGAAGGATTTCAAAACCAGGCCTCCACCTTCAAGTTTCAATTTTTAAAAGCTTTATTTTTATTTCATATGTATTGGTGTTTTGCCTGTATGCATGTCTGTGTGAGGGTGCCAGATCCTTTGGAATCGGAGTTACAGAGAGTTGTGAGGTGCCTTGCGGGTGCTGGGAATTGAACCCGGGTCCTCTGGAAGAGTAGCCAGTGCTCTTAACCACTGAGCTGTCTCTCCAGCCCCAGGGTTTAATTATTTTAGATGGATCCTAAAGATGGTCTACTCTGCTCAAAGTTCCCCACTTCCATCCTCATAGGCCTAGAATCTAAATGCTTATTTTCTATTTTATTTTATTTATTTATTTTTGAGACAGGAGCCCATGGAGCCTAGGTTGGCCTCAAACTTGCTATGTAGCAGAGAAGGGCCTTGAACTCCTGACCCTCCCGCTTCCCTCTCTTGAGTGCTCAGATTACAGATGTGTACCACAACACCAAGCCTAATTTGTTTGCTGGTGTTTTGAGACAGAGTCTTGCTGTTATACAGTCCAGGCTGGCCATAAACTCCCTGATACTCAGGCCTAGGATTATAGACATGTGTCACTATATCTGGCTTTCTAAATGCTCCTAATATGGCCACTCCAGTTCTTCCTTTTTTTTTTTTTCTTTTATTTTCTTCCTTTTATTTATTTGACAGGTCCCACATAAGCCTGCCATGATCTCAAACTTGTTCTATAGATGAGGATGACCTTGAACTCCTGATCCTCTTGCCTCCCTCTGACAAATGCCTTGCACTGTCTTAGGAATCTGGTAACACGAGAGGTACCACCAGATGCAGCCCCTTGGACTTCCAGAGCCAAGAGCCCCAGCATGCCTTGCTTGTCATAACTCCTCCAGTCTGGGAAACAGATGGATACAGACATCAAGAACAGATGGATACAGCCCACGCATTAGCGCCCCTTTGCTATCCCCTTCCTGTCTAATGTCTTCCCGCACCAAGGCCCAGCCCTGGTGCCCTGACCCTCCATGGCATTGGAGTCCCACTCACCAATCCCCTTCTGTGGGTTGTAGGAACGGTATTCAGTCAGGTAGCTCAGGTAAGGCTTCTCAGTGCTCACTTCATAGTATCGGATGTTCCCATCTCCCTGGGGAGGGGAACCAGGAGGGTCAGAGCCCGGCCATCGGTGTTTCACTGGCGCCCGTGACCAAGTAGTAAGACCCTGACTTTCAGAGTGGACAGCTGACGGACCCATCTCATACAGGGACACCAGGGAGCCTAAGGCTAAGTCCGTGAGCAACAACCCCAGCCCACCCATGTCCCTCTAGTGCAGAAGCCCTGGGAACACTCCCATGTGACAACCGCTGAGGAAGTCAGGATGCCTGGCCTCAGAGACCATCCTGTGGCTCTTAGCCCTGGGGGCACGTCTCACTGACAGAGTCATTTGGAGATGCCATTACCGGCACACTGAGTAGGGCAGAGGCTCTAGATATAGGACACCCCCACCCACGAAGAACTATTCTGCTTCAACTCCAAAGACTCCCCTATTGAGAACTACCACCTGGATCAGGAATTTGTGAGGAAGAAGCTAGGTGGGTGGGGGTCACATCAAAGCCCTGGCTTCAGGTGGCCCTAAGGAGCTTGGAAGGGAGGGGCGGGTCTTCTCTCACGGAAGAGGCTGGCCACTAGTGCCTGTCTCCACCCTGCACCTCCAAGGACCCTGGGTTGTTTTCTGAGCATCCACAGAGCTAAGCTTAGGATAGTTCTGCCTTCCGTATCAGGGGTCCAGAGGGCTGCCCCCCCCAACCCCCCAGGCCAGGCTGACCTTCCCCACAATGTACAGTATGCTGGTGTCCGGGTCGTAGAAGGGGAACAACACACCCGAGGAGCCATCCAGGTCCTCCTCTGTGAGGGGCACGGAAAGGTTGTCCTGCAAGGGAAGGGAGACCATCAGGACACGAGGGTCACTCCCAGAATCCCCAGTGGTGCTGCCCTGGGCCCGAGTGTGTCCCAGAGTGAGTGGGTGTTGGCATATGAGATAGAAAGCTTGCTTTTTTGTATCCTGTACATGTTTTGGAAAGAGGTCCTCGTTCCTCGTTCTCAAGACCAATCTGTGAATTATTCTCTGGTGGAAAGGATATTTTAAAGGCAGGACTGCCCGTCCTACTTCGTTAGCCTTTAAAAAAGGCTTTATTTATTTTATTTTATGAATATGGGTCTTTTGCCTGCGCGTAAGTCTGTGTACCATGTACATGCAGTGCCCAAGAGGCCAGGAGAGGGCGTCAGACTCTCTGAAACTGGAGTTAGAGCTGTGAGCTGCCACAGGGATGCTAGGAGCCAAACCCTGGTCCTCTGCAAGAGCAACAAGTGCTCTTAGCACCCCCCCCCCCCAGCCGTCTTTGTATCTATGCCAGCATTTTGTCTTTACAAAAGTCTTTGTTTTGTTTTATTTTGTTTTGAAACAGGGCTTCTCTGTGTAGCCTTGGCTGTCCCGGAACAAGCTCTGTAGACCAGGCTGGCCTCGAACTCAGAGATCTGCTTGCCCCTGCCTCCCGAGAGCTGGGATTAAAGGCGTGCTCTATAATCAATCACCTGGCTTTAACAAGTCTTTAAAAAAATTTTTTTTTTTTTTTTTTTTTTAGACAGGGTTTCACGCTGTAACCCATGCTAGCCCTGAACTCAAAGCAATTCTGCCTGGGATTATAAAAATGACCTACTACACCTGAATTCTTTTTTCTTTCTTTTTCCGGCATTGAAAATCAAACCTAGGGCTTCATAATACTAGGAAAACACTGAGTTACATCTACAAGTCTCTTTCAAAATTGAGAACTGGGAGATGGTTTTGGCTGGCCTTGAACTCGCTGTCCCTAAGCCTCTCCAGTGAATGGGCTTTCACAAGCCATACTTGAACTTTATATGTAGCAAAATATGACCTTGAACTCTGGATCCTCCTGCCTTCATCTCCAAGCTAAGTCTGCCTTCCAGTTTATTAACAAATGAAGAAGGAGACATCGCTTTGTCTAGCAGGCAGGAGGCCCTGCATTCTGTTCTTGGCACCAACAGAACAGCATTGCTCACCTCCCACCCACACTGGGCCACTATCCACACTGACTGCTCTCCAGCCATCCCCTCCCCAGAGCCTCCCTTGGGACCCCACCTCTGTCCTGAATGATGAGAGGCACAAGGCTTGTTGGCCGGATGGACTGTCCCATCTCTGTTGCTCATTCCCATCCCCATCCCTGCTGTCTGTTGACTGTGAGTGTGAGGCTGAATGAGATGGTACCCAGACGGGTGGAGGGGGGCTGTGCTGGGCTGCAGAGTGGTGGTGAGTGAAGGGGGGCTGTGCCGGGCTGCAGAGTGAGGTGGGGGTGGGTGGAGCCTCACCTGGTCCCACAGGGCCATCTGCCGGTTGTTCCATCGGGAGGTACCTGTGGAGAGCAGCTTCTTGAGACTCCCCAGGAACAGCACCTTGTTGGCCCGGTGCCCCTTGTAGCTGGCTTCCTGGAGGGAGAACTGTGGTCAGGACTATGAGGAGGGGACCCCCAGCTGCAGGTGGGATTCCTGGCTCCCCACTTGGCCCCTGCTGCAACCCTGGCTGTAAGGTTTCCTTTCAGCATCTGTGAAGCCACTGGACACCTCTTCCAGGAAGATGTCCTGGGTCCATTCCTTCCAATGAAACCTCCCCATTCTATTGAGAGCTGCTTCTGAACAGTCAGGCAAATCTCCGCCCTCTTCACTCTTTTCTTGAGACAGGCCCTCAAGACGTAGCCCAGGCTGGCCTTGGACCCCCACTCCCATCTCAGGGTTACAACACGTACCACCACACCCAGCACCCCTCCACTCTGTCGAGAACCATAGCGATCACTTGCTCTGAGTGAGGCAGAGGGACACAGTGGACACTTGAATTGTCCTATTTAGCTCCAGTGAGGAAGGACGAATGGTCCATTGCAGCTTCCGAGCAGAGGCTCAGAAAGCAGAAGGGCTGTCCTAAGGTGGCTCCGGACCCCTGGCCAGTGACAGAGCTGAGGCACTGTGGCCAGCTCTGAGGCCAGCACAGGTGCACAGCCCCCACCTGTCTACATAGTCATTTCCTTCTCTGGCCTTGGTTTTCTCATCTGTAGAGTGAATACAGCAAATCTCAACATCCCCCACACCCCCAAGATGCTGAGGCCAGCCGCCGACAATGCTGTCATCCATTTTTTTTTTCTGTTTTTGTTTTTTTTTGAGACAGGATTTCTCTGTGTAGCTTTGGTGCCTGTCCTGGATCTCGCTCTGTAGACCAGGCTGGCCTCGAACTCACAGAGATTTGCCTGGCTCTGCCTCCTGAGTGCTAGGATTAAAGGCGTGTGCCACCGCCACCCGGCTGTCACTCATTCTTAAAGTAGCCCCAGCTGTGGCCTAGTACCAACCTGGAGGACAATCCCTCGTCGGGGTTCGACAACCCGAATCTTTCGATCCTTACAGGTGGTGGCCAGCAGGCTGCCATTGGTGTTGAAGGACATGGAGAGGATCACATCTTGGTGACAGGTGATTGTCCTCACGGGGTTTCCAATTACAGACTCCTTTGTGTCCAGGTTCCACACCATCACCTGCCCGGCAGAGTGCTGGCACTGAGCACCGGTGGCCACTCCACCCAGCCCCCAGAGTCACAAAGCAGCAGGGCATCGGCAAGAAACACAGTATTCCCAGGAGGGAAGGTGCAGCTGGCAGCCAGGCCACTGAGCATGAGGGGCGTGGCTGAGGCTGTATGAGCAGCAGGGGGGATGCTGGGAGTCAGGCTTGTCTAGTAGTAGAAGAAAACCACCCACCTCTGAGCAACAAAACACTTATGCTGGGAGGACCTGGGGCGTTAGGGTCAGTCAGGAGCAGCACACCCCACTTTCTGTGCATAACCAGGGCTGCCGAAGGAATCCGGAGCCACAGCCTAAGGTGTGAGTAGCATCCCCAGAGACATAGCTGCACACACTCTCCACATGGACAGATTAAACACGCATTTCTGACCAGACCCTTCCAACAGCTTCTGCCTCTTTTAGATCTATCTGAGAGGTTCCTGAGGTGCCTCTGCCAATCCCAATAGAGTCAGCAGAGGAAGAGCTGACCAATTGCAAGGGTCCCACCAACCCACTGTCTGCAGTCTGGGGCTCAAGAAACTAAGACCCAAGGCGAATCACAAGGCATTCTCATACAAGTCAGAGATGAGCTGCATCAGGCCTAGTCTCCAGTGCTGGGAACTGTTCTGATCTCCAAGGCCCACAGCCTCGGGGCACTAGGTAGAGATGGGAAAGTGTCCGGTGGGCTCAGTCCAGTCCCTGAGGCAAAGTGCAGTGGGCGGAGTGAAGTGTGCCCTATCTTGTCTACCTAGAACCTCCAATGGGATTTATTTAGCAACAAGGTCTGACCAGGTGTAGTTAGTTGACCCGAGGTCACAACAAATGAAGGAGGTTTCTCAGTCTAAATAAGTGAGAGGAGACAAGGGCTTACAGGGACGCGGCTGCGAAGGCAGAGACAAGGGTGACGGAGAGCTGTGGAAGCAGTCGGCTGCCAACACCTTGCCTGAGTCTTTCTAGTCCCGAGGGTTGTCAGAGAAGCTTCCAGACAAGCGCCAGTGTGTGGCTTTCTCTGTCCAGGAGCCTCAGACTCACCTTGTAGTCATAGCCAGCGCTGAAGAGGATGTTGGCGGCCGTGGGGTGCCACTCCACGAGCCCCACCCGGCGCGAATGACCCACTAGTTCTTTCCTGTAGGTTGTGAGGTTCCTGGCCAACAGCTGCTTGGGGATGTTCCAGATCTTGATCTGGAGGGGAGACACAGGCAGGAGTGTGAGCCGAGGACATTCTGGGGCTGCTGCTGTCCTCAGCCGTGGATCAGGTAGTGGCCGGCAGAAGGACCCTGTTGTGGCTCTCCATTGCCGCCACCCTGTGGAGGGAACACTGGAGCCTCCGAAGGGTCCGCCACCAAGCGGGGCTGACCTTGACCAGAAGGGAGGTTTCATTCTCAAACCTGCCCCAGGGACTTTGACCATCCCCATGACCTGAAGTGAGCCGGTAGGGTGGACTGAAGATGGGAGGGGGCTGCCATGATAAAGGGTAAGGTCTCTGCCATAGAAGGAGCCACCGGGAGAGCAGCCTAGGGACATGGAGCTCAGGAAGTGCTTGTGTATGCTCCTTCCATTCTGCTGGGTTCTCAGTGATCAGATCATATCCCAAAGACACGCAGGTTTCCCAGGAGGCTTTGCTTGTAGCTCAGGGACATTTATCTCCTGCTTTTGGTTTTGATATCAGGCCATGAACTCTACTTGCTCCATCTGCAGGACACACAGAGCTGAGCCTGGGGTGGGGCTGGAGGGAGACAGGTTCTGGGCTTATTTATGGAGGGGGAGGTGTGTCCTGAAGGAGGTAGCACCTACCCTTTCCTGGGGAGGAGGAGCCGGGAGTACTTTACAAGGATGCATTTACATGGACTAGGTCTGTTGCAATCCTGGGCTCCATCATCCTGCCCCGCCCCTCCCCCAGCACCCAGAAGGGACAGCAGCAGGCCAGAAGCATTTCAGGAAGATCAGGCAGGGGGTGGTGGTGCACACCTGCGATCTCAGCACTAGGGGGTCTACAGTGGGAGGATTGTAAGTTCGAGGTCAGCCTGGGCTATGTTGTGAAACCCCATCTCAACCAACACCCCAAATTAAAGAACAACAACAAAACACTCCATTTCTGTCCCCCAAAATATCTTTCAAGGGATCTTCAGAGCGGGCCTGAGTGGGCAGGCATCAGGGGGCAGCCAGGCTGCCTCACCCACCCCGTCTTGCAGAAGTCCCACTAGCTAGAGACCAGCAGCATTCTCAGGCTGGATTGACAGTCCCTTCACACTTAGGTGTCTCAGCAATCTCCTCCGTGGAACTTTCTGTTTCAAGCCACTCTTGCCATACAACCCGGGCTGGCCTTGAACTTGAGATCTTCCTGCCTCAGCCTCCTGAGAGCTGGGACTGCAGGTATGGGGCGCCACACCCAGCCCTGAGAGTTTCCTGCCTCAGTTTCTCTCCTGCCTCCTAGTCGGCTTCCTTCCATATGATTTCTCTTTCTCGTCTTGGCTAAGCTGCCAGGCAGCCCTGATCTAAATGAGGAGCTATTCCCGCATCACTGACACTCCCAGTAGTCCCTCACTTCTGCTGCGCATGCTCATTTCTCTCGAGGGACGTGGCACTGTCAGGGGGCAGAGAACAGGCTCTCAAGTCTGAGAGGCCTCAGTCTGAAGCCAGCTTGGGCCTGTGCTGTGCAAACCTTGGGCAAGTTGCTGTACCTTTCTGGTCCTCAGCTTTTCTATGAGAGAAGTGCCCTACCGTGTCGGGGTGCTGGGAAGACTGAGTGAAGGGGTCAGTGTGATGTGGTCAGAATACAGTGGGGTCACAAGAAATGGCGACCGTGGCTTTTATCCATGTCTGATTACATTTCATTTACTCATTGAGCGTGTTTTTAGGGCGCACACTTGCCACTGTGTATATATGGAGGTCTGAGGACAGCTTGTGGGAGTCAGTTCTTTCCTTTCACATGAGCCTGAGCGGATCAAACTCAGGCTGCCAGTCTTGGTGGGAAGCCCTTTACCCAAGGAGCTGGGTCTCAGGGCCGCCACACTTCATTTGTTCACGACTGGGCCTTTTAAGTCACAACCACTGTATCTTTGAAGCAGGTGCCAGAGGGATAGTAAACGATGCTGAACATCGTGGGGACAAGGCACGCGCTTCTGGCGTGGAATTTGAGCTCAGAAACTCACTGGAGGTTGGGTGTAGCAAAGATGGCTATGCTCTCAGCTCTCCAGGAGGCTGGGGCAGGAGGATCACTTGAATCTAGGAGTTTGAGATCACCCCCAGTAACACAGAGTGTGGGTGGGCTTGGCCTCTTGGGGTGTTTTGGGGTCTACGTTTATATAAGCCCCTCCCTTGTCCTTCATTCATCCACTGTGACATGGAATGGCCTGATATTTCTGGTCCCTTCACAGCATATCACAGAAAATGAGTCTCACTGGGTCTTCATGAGATGGGCAGAAGTATTACACCCATTTTATGGGAGGAAAACTGAGGCCCATAGAGAGGCATCATGGGCCCTAAGTCCCACACACCCGTGATGTCTCCTCCACCTCTCACTTCCTCCCTGTGAAGCCATCAGTGAGATAAAGCTGGGCCCTGGACACTGATGGCTTGGGAACCTGCCCCCCATCTTCCTCCCAGCATGCTACCCCACCCCCACCCCCACCCCCGTAAGCACTGCACTGGCACTCACCGTGGCATCTTCGGAACAGGAGGCGATCTCAAAGTCATTAAAAGGATTCCACTTGATGTCCAGGACGTTCCCTCTGTGCCCGCAGATCTTGGGGTAGTGAGGGTCCAACTTTCCCGTCTGCAAAACAGTGTCACAGGCATTGGTGAGAAGGCTGGAGGGATGACGCCCGTTCTTCACTCAGTCAGTCAGTCATCACTGAGAGAGCAGGAAAACGTAAGGGGCAGATCCAAGGCGGCATACCTCCCCACGCCCTGGGTGACCCTGGGGGAATCACTTCACTTTTCTGAACCTTCCTGTCCTCCTTGGTATGGCAGAGGATGTAATGAGTGTTTCACAGGCTGGACTGAGGACCGTGGGAATGGTCTGGCCCAGTGCCCAGCAGGTGCTCAGTATGGGCATTTTCCTTCCCACATAGCTGCAGGAACAAATGTGGTACAGTCCTTTCTGCTAATGGCCTGGCAGTTCCTCAAAAGTTAAATGCTAAGAGGTACCATGCGACCTAGCAGTTCTCTTCCTAGACATATCCCCAAGAGAAACGAAAACATGGATCCATGGGGAACTCCTTCATCAGCATCCACAGCAGCACCGTCTACAACAACCAAAAACTGGAGGCAACCCGATGCCCACTGCGTGACGAGCAGAACGCACAGTGTGCAGCACAGTTATGTGGTGGAATATTATTCAGCTGGAAAAAGGAACACCGTCAGTGAACTTGAAAGCATTATCCTAAGTGAAAGAAATGGGCATGAAGAGCTACTTATCAACAGGTGAGGTGGCACACACCTGTGATTCCAGCACGGGGGAGGCTGGGCAGAAAAATCAAGAGTTGAGGTCAGTCTGGACTCAAATAAACATAAAGCCAGATATTAGTTAGGCACTGGTGGCATGTGCCTGCTTTCTCGGCAACTTAGGGGGCTGAGGCAGGAGGATCTTTTGGGCCCAGGAATCCAAAGGAAGCCTGGGTGACACAGTGAGATGGTCACTCACATGTACATGTACTGCCTAGGGATCCCACTTGGGTGACGTTCAGACATGGGTTCAGTGTGTGAGCAGTTTCGCCCTGTCTGGTACCTGGTACACAGAACCCTGATGACTGCATTTGAAAAGCCCAGTGCCGAGGGTGGGGGTGGCTCTCTCTCTCCCTCCCTCCCTCCCTTCCTCTTTCCTTTCTGTTTTTATTATTATTATTTTAAATTTTCGTTTATTTTGTGTGTATGGGTGTTGTGCCTGCATGTCTGTCTGTGCTCCATGTACCCATGGAGGCCAGAAAAGGGCACTGGATCCTTTAGATGGCTGTGGTCGCCATGTGGATCCTGGGTATCATCCAGGGTCCTCTGGAGGAGCAGCCAGTGCTCTTAACCGCTGAGCCATCTCTCCAGTCCTGTCCCCAGCTTATGTTGTTTTGAGACTATGTCTTCTTTTGGTTCAGGCTCCTCAGGTAGCCAGGAAGGATGACCTTGATCTCTGGATCTCCTTACCACTACCTTCTGAGCTCCGAGACTGCAGGTGAGGACGACGGGCCTACTGTATCATGCTTAGCTTTGATTTTTTTGGGTCTGATTATTATTTTATTGTTTTGAGTCTTTCTCTCTCTTCTCTCTCTCTCTCTCTCTCTCTCTCTCTCTCTCTCTCTCTCTCTCTCTCTCTTTCTTTCTTTGAGACAGTCTTATTCTATAGCCCAAGCTAGCCTGGAACTCTCTGTAGACCAGGACGGGCTTGAATTCACAGCAACCCTCTTGTCACAGCTTCTGGAGTGTTAGGACTACAGGCATATGCCACCAGGCTTCTCTCTAGACATTAGGGACATTATCTGACACATTTGAAAAAACAATGTCTCATGTGAAATACTGAAATGTTAAACTTACTGGCTTTATAGAAGAAATATGCTAAGGAAATTGTTATTGTGCATGTAACTTACTCTCAAATGGTTCAGACAAAACAAACATGAAGCCAAGCCCGGGGTACAGGCTGCTCATGAAGCTGAAGTAGGAAGAGGACAAGTGCAAGGCCAGCCTGGGAAACGTGGTGGGTCTCCAAATTTTACAAAGTGGAAAACAGGGTAGGGACTATAACTCAGAGGTAGAGCCCCTGCCGAGCATGCTGAAGACTCTGGGCTCACTCCTTACCACCACCAAGGAATAAGGATGTGCAAGAGTCAGGCTGGCACTCTAACCCTCTCCTCTTTGTAGGACTACAAAGGTCAGGTGAGACAGCCCAGCAGGGAGGAGGGAGCTGAAGCAAATGCTGAGCACCAGCAGCCACACCTGCGATCATCTTGATCTCAAAGGTAAGAATAAAAAGCAGAAGAACACGCACTAACAGCTGTAGCTGCAGATGATGAGACACACAGACTTCTTATATCATCGACTTTTTCTTTTTTTTCTTTTTTCTTTTTTTTTTTTTTTGCAATAGGATCTTTTGTAGCCCAGGCTGGCTTTCAACCTGTTATGTAGCCCAGGATGGTTTTGTACTTTTAATCCTCAACTCTGCTTCCTAAATGCTGGGGTTATGTTTTTTTTGTTTGTTTGTTTTGTTTTGTTTTTCGAGACAGGGTTTCTCTGTGTAGCTTTGCGCCTTTCCTGGGACTCACTTGGTATCCCAGGCTGGCCTCGAACTCACAGAGATCCGCCTGGCTCTGCCTCCCGAGTGCTAGGATTAAAGGCGTGCGCCACCACCGCCCGGCGGGGGTTATGTGACCACACTATCTTTGTTATTTTTTAAGCAATTTTCTATATCTTTGACAATTAAAACAAAAAGCATATTTATTTCTGTAATCCCAGTGTTTGGGAGGCAGAGGCAAGACTGTCCCTAGGCTGAACACAGTCTGGTCTACCTAGCAAGTCCCAGATCAGCCAGGGCTGTGAAATGAGAATTTGTCTTAAACAGTACAAATGGAACTATAAAATTTCTGAAAAGATGGTCCTAGGATTAGCCAAAATATTTGTTCTACAAGTTCAAAGCATTTTCAGAGAGTAGAAATGGTGAGCTTACAGACCAGGTTTCTAATGCTGTACCTGTGGCAGGCATCACTAATGGATCACAGTTCTCTCAAGCACAGACTAGAGGAGGGACGCTCCCAGAGTCATTGGGACTTAGAGGAATGAGCTAGGCTAGAGCCCAGGCCTCTGCCCAACAAATTGAAGTGAATCTCTAGTGGGCTTCCTGTGTTCTGAGGAGTTCTAGTTTTCTCTAATTTGTGTCCTGACCCCCCTTCCTACATTGTTTCCCTTTTTTTTTTTTTTTTTTTTAAGATTTATTTATTATGTATACAGTATTCTGCCTGCGTACCAGAAGAGGACACCAGATCTCACTACAGATGGTTGTGAGCCACCATGTGGTTGCTGGGAATTGAACTCAGGACCCCTGGAAGAGCAACCAGTGCTCTTAACCTCTGAGCCATCTCTCCAGCCCTGTTTCCCTTTTCTTGTACCATTTCCTGGGTCAAAGGGCATGGCAGTACAGAATCTTTTGCTATAGGCCTGATTGCTCCAGGCCTTTATCTCTGTTCCCTGGCCCAGAGCCAGGCCCTCATTTCTGCCCTGCAGGTTTCTCAGGAAATGCTAATTGTCAGTCAGGTCTTGGGCTAACCCTAGGCAAGCTGCCAAGAGGCCACTAATACCACACCCTCACCTCCTGCAATGCCTGCAGCTTCAGGGCTGGGTTGACCACTGGAGCTGAGTTCCTGTGGGGTCCTCAGAGCAGAAGTCCCATCAGTCCATTCTCCTCCTGCACCCTCAGGGGCTGGCTGTGTCACTGAAGACCCAGGCACTAGTGACATTAGTCTGAAGCTATTGACTGGGCTGCTAAAAGCCTGTCAGGGAGGGACATTTATAATGAGGAGGCCATTTCTACCTTCTGTCCATTAGATCAGCGCTCAGCCAGGGCTGGGCCTCTGGTGTACTGGGACACAAGCTTTAAGTCAGGGGTGCCTCTCAAACCACAGAGAAGCCTGGTCAGTGGTCACAGGAGCAGGCTGCTAAGCCTGTAGAGGCTTATGAGCCACTAGGGGGCAGGTGGAGAGGGCAGAATGGAGGGGTGGGGATAGGGCAGTGACCTGGGATGGGGAGGGCTGCACAGAGCCATGGCACAAGGCTACAACAGTAAGCCAACGGCTTCAAACACCCCTGTTGCAAGGTGGAGACTGGGAGGCAAGGACAGGAGAAGAGGCAGAGAAGTCACGCAGTATGGCTGTGGCTCGGCTGACTCCCGCTTCCTGGGGTCAGACCCGCATCCCCACTATACTGCTCATTACTGTTCAAGCTGGGCCTCTGGGCTCTGCTCAGGACCCTGGTTTCTCTCTCTACAGAACAGGAGCAGCAAAAAAAATTCACTGGTAGTGGGGGTGTGAGGAGACATGTACAGCTATGGGCTGAGAACTTGCCTGGGACACAACACTTCACAAACCAGTATCACTTCATCTGAGCCCATCACAACTATCCAACCAAAGCTCTGTAGGGTGCAGGGGAGGAAACTTGAGGTGGCATACATGCTAGGCAGCCTCTACTACCACTGGGCTACACCCCAAACACACCCAACTTTAATTGTTGCTTGGTATGTTCCAGGGCCCCGGGATATACTTAGTGTGAGAACAAACTGTTCCGGGGGTGGGGGTAGAGTTAAACACACATACAAATGTGCATACATACACACACACACACACACAGACACATACACACACACCCCAATATACACGTGTACATATATATATATATGCATGTGCATGCACACACAGACACATATGTGCATATAGGCAGGCATATGTACATTCACACATGCATGTACACATGCATACACTTGCATACATGCACAAAAAAGACACAGAGAGACAGACATATGCATGAACATACACACACACACACACACGCATAGACAGATACATGCACACAGATACACACATATGCACATCGGCACACACACACACACACACACACATACATGTGCTCAGGAACACAGATGCACTACTACCTACGCTGGCTCAAGAAGCGGCAGTCTCTCTCTGAGGACCCAGTGGACTGTCCTTCCTATTACCTCTAGTCCAGCACAGTCTTAGGAACCATCTGGTCCTCAGGCCCTGGGCGCCTTCGATCTGGTCCCTTGGCAGCAATGTCCCCAGGCTCACCTCCCTGGCCCTGCCTGTTTTCTCCTTTCTTCCTCCATACCTCACCCAAAGTCCACACCCCTAGTGCCCTGGGAGGCTCTGGTACAGGCCCAGAAGACCATTCTGTCCCTGTGTGGAGGCTCCAGGCCGTTTCTGCCCACACCTTCCATTCCCCTTTGTACCCCAGCAGGATTTGGTTGCCAAGGCTGCAGGGTAGGTTGTGAAACTCACCCTCTGCCCTTCCTCCACAGGCTCCCTGCACAGTGCAGAGGGGAGAGGCACCTTGCCTGAGGTGGCACCCTTTCTGGGCCTCGAATCTCTGCTTGGGACAGCCTAGCACTCTGGTAACACCTAGGACAGGAGGCTGTGACAAGGTCAGACGTCTCCCAAGCCGGGCCCTCCCCTGCACTTTCAGTAGGGCACTAGGCTATGTAGCCTTTGACCAATCCTGGTGCTCTGGGCCTGGCCCGTCTGCAATCCCTGGTAACCAGTGAGGAGCCAGTGCATAAACAGCCAATGCTCTTCAGCCCCAGGGACTTAAGAGAACAGGCAGCTTTCTAGTCTCACCTAGCCCCAGGCTTCTCATCTATGGCGCACAGGGCGCCCCCACCAAATCTGGACGAGGGACAATGCTTCCTCCCAGCAGTGTGGGTGAGGCCCCGGCATGCACAATACCGTACACCCACTATGAGAAAAGGGCTGCTGTGCTGTTGAGTTCTAAGGAATGGGGCACAGGTGGGTTCCTGTCCCTTTCTCTACCTTCAGTGCCTGCTCAGAAATACTGAATGTTGCCAGGGCTGGTGGCCCACACCTGTAATCTCAGTCTTTGGGAAGATGAGGCAAGGAAGACCACAAGCTTGAGGCTAGCCTGGGCTACATAGGGAGGGTTAGAACTATGCACCATGCACGCATACACACACACAAAGATAAAAGAAAAGAAAAAAGCAGGATGTCCAGTTAAATTTGTATTTCAGATGTTCAGCAAAGGTGTGTTTACAATGTAAGTGGCTTTCATGCAACATTGTAATGGGGGAAATTACATGGTCATTACAGGTGGCTCATACCTGTAAGCCCAACACTCTTTGAGACAGGAGGACTTCAAGGCCATATGGGACACATAGTGAGTTCTAGACTAGCCTGGGCTACAGTGCTAGACCTTGTCTCAATATCCACCCACCCACCCACCAGGAAGAAAAACAGTTGTGAAAAGTTTAATTTGTTTTGTTTTGAAGCTAAGCTCTTGCTATGTGATCTAGGCCAGGCTTAAACTCTCAGCAATCCTCCTGCCTCAGTCTTTGGATTACTGGGTTTATATTGTGGCAGGTGTGTGCTGCCACAATTACCCTGTAGTTTCTGAGAACATTAAGTTCACAACTAGCTTATGATCCAGCAACGGTCTTGGGCATTCACCCAGAGAACTGATTACAGAGAGGCAGCTCCACTCAGAACCACCTTGAACTAAAATCAAGAGAGGGCTTGCTTAGTTTTGTTGTTGGATAGGACCTCCCTTTGTAGCCCAGGTTGGGTTGATCCTTCTGCTTCAGCTTTCCAAGTGCTGGGATTACAGGGTGGACAGAATTTCTAGAATACCAAGTGTGTATGTGCGCTTGTGTGTGTACGCGCATGTTCTTGTGTGTATGTGTTTGAGAGCGAGAGAGCGAGAGAGCGAGAGAGCGAGAGAGCGAGAGAGCGAGAGAGAGAGAGAGAGAGAGAGAGAGAGAGAGAGAGAGAGAGAGAGAGAGAGAGAGAGTTGCTAGGGTTTGGGTCCAGTGCCTCATGTATGATAGGGAAGGACTCTCCATCAGCTTCATCTGTAGCTCCTACTTTTAGTGGGTGAACACTTAAATACCTCATCGAGACAAGCAACTGAGACAATATACACATGGAAAATTGAGGGTACGTGAGGAGATAGAGAAGCCCCCTTAAAGATCTAGTTTGTCTTTCCTGATGGCTGAGAGTCAACAGATGTCAAGAAAACTCATAAAGCCAAAACTGCTTACAGAGATGTGTGTTTTCTGAAAAGCATCTCAAATAAGAATGTTGAAAGCAACAAAAGAAAGGAAGGAAGGAAGGAAGGAAGGAAGAAAAGAAGGAAGGAAGGAAGGAAGGAAGGAAGAAAAGAAGGAAGGAAGGGAGGAAGAAAGGAAGGAAGGAAGGAAGGAAGGAAGGAAGGAAGGAAGGAAGGAACCGGGTATGGTGGTGTACTCTGGTAGTCTCAGCATTTGGGAGGTAGAGGCAGACAGATCATCACAAGTACAAGGCCAGTCTGGTCTACACAGAGAGTTCCAGGTTAGCCAGGGCTCAAACCAAACCCAACCCAACCCAACCCAACCCAACCCAAACCAAACCAAACCAAACAAGCAACTGCTAGCTGGTCATGGTGGTGCATGCCTTTAATCCCAGCACTCAGGAGGAAGAGGCAGGATGATTTCTGTGAGTTCCAAACAAGCCTGATCTACATATTGAGTTCCAGAACAGCCGGGGCTACATAGGTACCCTGTCTCAACATCCCTTAAAACAAAATAAAAGAGCCACAGTGAACTCTGCTCACTCAGGGCCAGAACGTCCGGGGCCTTGGGCAGTATCCTTCCTCATCTTAAACAACACACCTCGGGATTTCATTTCCAAAAGAAAATTCTTTGAGAAACGTAAATAACCCAGGACATATATCTTATTTAGCTTTAAACTTCAAATTTTAAGCTTCGCTTCATTTTCAAATCTTGTAAATTACATCCTTTGAGAGCTGTAACAGCACAAGATCATATACTCAGCCGCCGTAAAGACAGGTGAGGGCAACTTTCTCTGAAAACCCTCACACATCGTCGTGGGGTGTCCTGTCCCTTTTGGATAGTTGTCCGGCCAGCCAGCATACAGATGGATGTCCACAGAACCGTGTGCCTGAGTGAAAACAGCCAGGTTCAGGCAGGGTGTGTGTGTATGCACTCGTGGGCAGCTCAGGGCTACACTGGAGTGCTTGCTGATGGATTAAAGGGGCCTCAGGGTCAGTCCCCAGTGCCAAATGATTCAAACTCCACAGTTGCAGGACTGTGCGGTCCTGTCTACACAGCCTTAAAATGACAAGAGTAACGAAATGGAGAACAGATCACTGCTAGTCAGGGGTTAAGGAGGAAGTGGGGGTGGGGAGGAGTGGCTGGGCAATGGAAAGGCAGAGAGAGGTCTGTGGGGTGACACATATACTCTATGGTGACCTGGACACCCTCATCAAGGTTGTGATACTGAATGGCAGTAGTGGGGAGTCAGTCAAAAGGCACTCAGGGTCTTTGCACTTGCTTCTGGTTCCGCCTGAACACTTTCTTACCATCAAAGCCGTTGTCTAGGAGCATCTCCTAAAGAAGGCCTTCCTGGACCATCCTGTGTGAAGCAGGCCCTCCCTCTCCCATGTCATCATCCCCAACACAAACTTGATAGCCACTGACTGAACATGTTGATATTCTCATCAGTAGTAAATTAGAAAGAATCTGAGTCGTTAAAAACCAGGAGCCAATCAGCTCATTTTCTTTTATCCGCTCTGGGGATCGAGTCCATAGCCTTGTGGACTCTCCTACCCAGCTACACCCCTGCCCTAACTAATTCCTTAACTAGCGAAGAATGCAGACCGTCTGATGGACAGAACCTTTTAGAAGTACCCAGAGCTTGGGAGAAACTTGCAGCAAATAAGGAACTTCCAGCCCCCCTACCCCGACCTGTAAACAATTCTTCCAGCAGTGACCTGCAAGTCTCTGACTCACTCTTCTCCAGCTTGTAAACCTTCATCTCCCTAGAACGCATTTTCCGTGTCTCACTCTGGCAGTCAAGGTCTTTCCTTCCTCACTTTCAAAGACTGGTTCTGGTCAGACTGTGTTTTGAACTGTTCTCTGAGCCCTCCACAGCTCTGTCGGGTCCTTCCTTCTGCCATTTAGAACCACATTGCTTAGCAGCATGAACAATGGTTAGGTAATTTACTCAGTCAATGAAAAATCTGCAAGCACCAACTCTGAGTCAGCAACCCAATATGGCAGTAAACAAAGCCCGCCCCTCCCCCTCCCTCCTAACATGGGGAGGGAGGAGCAGAAGCCCTGAGTAGCCAGGGCAGAGACCTAAGCAAGAAACACGCTGGTGTGTGTGTGTGTGTGTGTGTGTGTGTGTGTGTGTGTGTGTGTGTGTGTGTTGTATTTTAGGAAAGGAGAATGTATGGGCCTGGGGAACAGGCCTTTATGAAATCCCTGAACAGGGGAGGTGGAGGCAGGCACATTAGCTCAAGTTTTTTCTTGAGCTACTGAGTGGTTACTCACGAACACGGTAAATACTTCCAGTTATTCATGCCGACTCTTATGAGTCCTTCAATAATGCTCTGTAATTTTCTCCTAAGGTTGGCTTGTTTATTTATAGGTATACTTTGTTTTTTTGTTTTTCGA
Source organism: Peromyscus eremicus (assembly GCF_949786415.1). NCBI lineage: Eukaryota > Metazoa > Chordata > Mammalia > Rodentia > Cricetidae > Peromyscus > Peromyscus eremicus. The sequence goes on from NC_081417.1 coordinate 66,656,782, forward strand.
GACAGGGTTTCTCTGTGTAGTTTTGGTGCTAGTTTTGGATGTAGACCAGGGTGGCCTCAAACTCACAGAGATCCACCTGCCTCTGCTTTCCAGATGTGGGGATTAAAGGCATGTGCCACCACCGTCCAGTTTCCAAATGCTATTTTTTAAATCACTGACTACATATTCTGTTTACACTTTGTAATTATATTTATTTATTATTTATTGTGTGTTTGGACACATGCCAGTACATGTGTGGAAGTGAGAGATGTTTTTCAGGAGTTAGTTCTCTCCTTCCACCATCTGGGTGCCAGGGACTGAACTCAGGTTGCCAGGGTTGATGACAGTCACCTTTACCCATGAGTCAGCTCACCAACCATCACGGGCCATTGCTTTTCAACAGGATGCTCATAACTATCCCCTTTTATGTGCGCCGTGTTGGCACTTTTTACCAAAGCTAGCAGTCCAACAGTGGGCAAGAGGACACCACTGTCCACAACGAACCAGAAGGGCACAACACGGAGTGTGTAATATTCCTACTGCAAATACACAAATGAGTCTAATCATGAGGCCACAGCCTGACAATCTAAATTTAGTCACAATCTACAAAATACAAAACATTTAAGATCCTTAAAAGAAGACAAGGAGACAATTAAATATAATGTGGGGTCCTGAACTGGAGTCTAGATCAGGTTGAAAAACGGTGTAAGGGTTGGGATGATGAACGAACGGGATTGGAATTTGGACTGGATGCTGTCATACCATCACAGCTTGTTAAATTTCCAGGAAATAGTTATATAAAAGAATGGTCCTGTTCTTATAGTAGATGATTGATGGGTAGTATTTAGGGGTGAAGGGTTAGAACTATAACTGTTTCCAAGCACCATGCACGCTTACACACACACAAAAACACTCACGACAACTTGTACTGGAAAGATGACCAGGAGTTCATTCAACTGCATTTGCAAATTTTCCATGTTTACAGCATTACACAACTACCTTTTATTCCTAGTGCTACACTCTGAGTCTGGAGTGGTTCTCAAAGGTCTGTGCTGAAGATGAGGTCCCAGGTAGATGTGACTGGGATGTGGTAGTCTTGAGGAGGTAGGGCCTCATAGGAGGCCTTTAGATCCCTGGGGCTATGCCCCCACAAGGAGACTGGGGTGGGAGGTGTAGAATCTCCCAGCATTCAGGAGATTGGGGCAGGAGGATTGCAAGTTTGGGCCTCGTGTGGCCTGTACTGGGAGATCCTGTCTCACAAAAGAAAAGGGATGGTGGTGCTCTGGGCTTTTGCTTGCTGGTGATCGGTGAGCAGAGTTACCTGGCACGCGCTTCCCCTGTGATGTGCCGCCTTCCCGAAGGCCCAAAAGTAACAGGGCCAGTGAACGACAGAGTGGAACTCCTCCAACCAAGCCTTAGCCAACCTCTTTCTGCATCCCTGGAGATAACTGTAAGTGCCCCCTTTCAGCTGTTAAATGACGATTTCCCTAGCAAGCCACCTTTAGATTCTGGCATAAATCCGCCTTGACCCAGATGTAACTTCCTTCCTTCTTTTGAAACACTGTCTCTTCATGTATCCCAGGTTGACCCTGAACTTGCTATGTAACCTTGGAGGTCTGAGCCTCCTGCTGCCTCCACATCCCAGATGCTGGGATTATAGGCGTGTTCCACCACGCCCAGTTTCTGGGGTGCTGAGACTGGACCCAGAGCTTCAGGAACAGCAGGCAAGCAGGCACTCTCCTAACTGAACCACTCTCCCAGCCCAGACGGGTCTTCTCTGTAGTTAGAAGACCCTGGACAATCAGGTTTCGTTCCTCTTCCGGAGTGCAGCTGATCTGCGCATTTCTTAGTCCGTCCTTGTGTGGTTCTGGAATCGAGGTTACACGGGCTTCCCAGTGTAACAATCCCTTTCCCTATTTCTGGACGAGTTCATAACAGTTTAGAGTCATCACTTCCTAGGAAGCTTTGTAGGACTTTTTTTTTTTTTTTTAAATGGTTGCCTCATTTTCTTTTTTCTCTCTCTATCTTTAAAAATTATTTATTTTTATGTGCATTGTGTTTTTTCTGCATGTCTGTCTGTGTGATCCCCTAGAACTAGAGTTACGGACAGTTGTGAGCTGCCATGTGGGTGCTGGAATTGAACCTGGGTCCTCTGGAAGAGCAGCCAGTGCCCTGGCACTGTTCTTATGTGTATTTATATATGTAAAATGCAACAAACGTGCCCCAGAGTGCATGGACCTGAAATGTTCAGTCGCATGAACACTTGGGCAATAAATCAGTAGATAAACACGACTGGCCCTGCCAGGTCACGGCAGGAGCCATCACCAGAGTGTAGGAACCTTTGAGGTGCCTGACTTCACAGCCACTCCCGACGCCGCAGGAGGGACTAGTGTCTAGGTTTCCACGGTGTTCCCGAACTTGTTTTTCTTTGGAAATTTACCACTTAATTATTCGGTCCTTACGGTACAACTGTTTTTAATTTCAGGGAAATGGAATGACAGAGTCTGAACTTTGTCATTTCAATGCCAGATTGTGTTGTAGGCAGCTCTGTGTGTTAAGTACTGTGGACCGTAACTTATCTACCGGTACAGGGGTTTTTCCACTTGGTAATAACATGAACAATGCTCCCACACTCACGCGATTGCTTACTCTTTCTTCTGTTTTTTTTTTTTTTTTTTTTTTGAGAAGGTCTCGTGCAGCCCAGGCTGGCCTGAATCTCCTTGTGTAGCCGAGGATGATCTTACGTCTACCCTGGTGACCTCACTTCCGAGTGCTGGGATCACAGGTGTGCACAATGACGCAGGGTTTATGCAGCACTGGAATGGAGCTCCCTCCCGGCTTCATGCACGTTAGCACGAGCTCTCCCAACAGAGCCACATCCTCAGCTGGGTGTGGCGGCTCACACCTGCAATCCCAGCCCTCAGGAGGCAGAGGCAGGATGACCTCCATGATTCTGAGGCCAGCGTAGGCTGCAGAGTAAGGCCTTGTCTCAAAAAGGGGGGAGGGGTGGTGTTTGAGAGATAGCTCAGTGGTTAAGAGTGAAGACCACTCTCGGAGAGGACTCAAGAGTTTGGTGTGCAGCACCCGAATCAGGCAGCTAACAACTTCAACTCCAGTTCCAGGGACTGAGCCTCTGGTTTCCACATGCACAGACAGACAGGCAGGCAAGCAGGCAGGCAGGCAGACAGACAGACAGACAGACAGACACACACACACACACACACACACACACACACACACACACACACACATTTAAAGCAAACATCTTTTTCCTATTTCACGATTTACCACCTCTTTCTATTATTTCTCTGAGGGAAGTGTTTATCGCTCAGTTTGTTAATGGTTACAGGGTCGTCCAGGCTTTTGATTCCTACTTGAATCAGGAATGCCGGGAGTCTGCCCATTTCACCCATGCTTTCAGAGGACTGCCCTCCACTTGATCACGTCAGGGTCCTCCTGGCTTCACAGCTCTGCCGCTGGGTGGACTGCCTCTGCACTCCCGGTGCCTCTGGATGATCTCCCTCGCTGTCAGTCAGTTTTTCCAGTGGCTGCTCAGTTTAATCTTTCAGGGTTGTTGGGTTTTTTTTTTATGTAAAAAATATTTTCTAATGCATCTTTGAGTTATCATTCCTTGATTTCTGCTTTTTTTTTAAGTGTATGTGTGTGTGTGTGTGTGTGTGTGTGTGTGTGTGTGTGTGTGTTTGCACAGCTACTTGTGGGGACTGGTTATAGGCACTGTGAGTTGCCAGAAGTGGATGCTGAGATCAAACTTGAGTCCCCTGGAATGGCAGGATGGACACCTAACGGCTGAGCCGTCGCTCCTGCCCTCCTGATTTCTGCCTTTTATCATCATTCTTTTTTCTTGAGCTTTCTTTGAGTTTGCTCTATGTGTTCACACACACACACACACACACACACACACACACACACACACACACACACACCAGCTCTTAGGCTGACTCACTAACTTCAGCCCTCTCCTTCTCTAATGGAAGCACCAGTGTTGTGCCTCCCCGGCTGGATCAGACCCCTGGATGCCAGGGGTTTTTAGATACATCTGATTATCACTCAGTTCCAAGTATTTTAAGTTTGCATTTCACAGGGGAGGCAGCTCAGGGGCTGAGCACTTATGTAGCACGTAGAAAGTTTGATCTCTAGCACTATTTTAAAAAAGAAAAAGGAATTGGGGCCAGGGAGATGGCTCGGCGGGTAAATGCACTTCCTGCATGTATCAGGGTTCTCTAGAGGAACAGAACTCATCGAGTGTATATATACACACAAAGGGGTTTGTTAGAGTAGCTTACTGGCTGTGGCCCAGCTAGTCATCTCTTGGTGTTACCACGTCTTGTGATTAAAGTCAATGGGAAACTACAACACAATCCAGGCAGGACGACAAAGAGCCCAGATGCTTCAGGCTGTACAAGCCTGACAACCAGAGTTCAATTCCCAGAACCCACATAACAAGCTAATGTGGCCAGACGCTGGTGGCGCACGCCTTTGCTCCCAGCACTCAGGAGGCAGAGGCAGGCGGATCTCTGAGTTTGAGGCCAGCCTGGTCTACAGAACAGCCAAGGCTACAGCAAAGAATACCTGTCTCCAGAAAACAAAAGCTAAAGTGTTGGGTGTGACGGCCCACAACTTTAATCCCAGCACTGGAGAAGCACAGGCAGGCAGATCTCCATGACTGGGGTCAGCTTGGTCTACCTAGCAAGCACCAGGCGATCCCCAGGCTACCAAGGCTACTTAGTGAGACCCTGTCTAAAAAAACTGAAAAACAAAGCAAACAAACAAACAAACAAACAAGAGCTGGATGTGGTGGTGCTCATCTGTATCCTAGGAGGTGGAGGAAGAAGACGGGAGAACCAGCTAGAAGCTGGAGGGCCAGCTAGCCTGGAGTAAGCTGCACAACAATGGAGCCCCCACCTCAGCGAGCTGAGGGTGAGAACTGACTCCTGGAAGCCGCCCTTTGACTTCCACGTTTGTGCTGCGGCATGCACGTACACATGGAGGAATGCATGCACGCTAAATAAATAAGGAAACCATTAACACAAATTTTCAGTTTGATTCCCCCTTCGGCTTATAAATTATCTGGAAATGTGACACACACCTGTAACTCACACTCGGGAGGTGAGCTGAGGAGGATGAGGTCAAGGCCAACCTGGCTACACAGAGTTCAAGAGCTGGGCTACAGGAGACCCGGTCACAAAGAAGCAGGCAGCAAACACTCCAAATGAGTGGGGACGGACTCGTCATTAATTTGTCTACTGTCACTGGTTCTGAACTCGCCACACTATGACGAGGAAAGCTATCTCTGAACTCATCTCACTCGGGGCTTGGACTGCGCAGGTCCTCCAGTGGTCTAGGTCTGTTTCTTACCTTCCCGCAGACTCTTGCTCACCAGTCTTTGTGACTTCCCAGTTGCCTGATCTGAGTCTGTGGGCCGCTTTCCTGAGGTCTGGCTTCCCAGCCTCTTCTGCCGTGAGGTAGAAGCACAGCCTGGGAGTCCCCCTCTCTCCCAGGCCTCTTCAGGAGGTCTGCCAAAGGCAGGCTCAGCCCTGGTGTCCCGCCAAGATCCGCTATTAGGGTGATCTATCTGAAGCTGTCCCTATCTGCAGATCCAAACACTGAGTAACAACGGCTCATGCTCCACTGCTGGCTGGATAAGTGTTCTCCCTGCTGCCTGATGTTTACCTCTCCAGCGCAGGAGCTAGCCCAATACATGTTTCTGTGCCTCCCATCTCCACCTCTCAGCAAGGGGAGGCGGCTTTGGCAATTTTCCCAATTTCACATGAGCCCAGCAATGTGCTAATAATTATATTTCATTCAAGAAAGAAAAACGTGGAGTGAGCACTGTTCTACATGGAGGAGAGAAGGTCCTAGAAGTGGCCAGGCCAGCTGCTACTGTTCTACATGGAGGAGAGAAGGTCCTAGAAGTGGCCAGGCCAGCGGCTGGACGGTCAACTCTCAGGATGGTGACTTCTCCCAAGAAGGAGACGAAGAGTCACAGAGCTGGCTGTCAGAAGCTCACACACTAGGAAAGCAGGCCAGGCCTTCAGTCACATCCGGACTGGGCTCCCTACCTTTTCCATCTGTCCTGCGGGCCTGGGGATCCCATGGGTCTGGGCCCTGTGATCACTAGGGTCCTTACCTGGTGCAAGGGGATGACGAGGAAGGCGCCCCCGCCGGCGCATTCAGTGACCACAGCGATGAAATGGGGGTTCACGGCACAGAAGTGGTTGTCATGGACGCTGCGTGTGATGGGCACCGAGTCGTAGCAGTTCTCTTTGCTGGCGGGCTTGCCGTAGACATGCCGGAACTTGGAGCTGCGGTACTGGGGGTGCCATGACATCTGCAGGGGACGGAGGGACCAGCGGCGTGAGGCTACTTAACTGGTACAGCCGGGGCAGTGGTCAGGTCTCATTGCTGGGTCTTTTTGGAGGCAAGGTCTCAGTACGTAGACCAGGCTGGCCTGGAACTCACTGTGTAGGCCAGGCTGGCCTTGAACTCATGATTGTTTTGCCTTAACCTCTTGAGTGCTAGGATTATAGGTTATGCCACCAAGCCTGGTGACAGTGGCCAATTCTGCAAAGGTAGTGGTCTACTGTGAAGGACAGCCAGGTGAGCAGACTATCACTGTGGTTACAGAGGAGGCTGTGAGTCATTATTATTGACCTGTTTGCTGATATATTAAGACTTTTCAGTTTTTTCAAGTATGAACCCCCAAAAGCAGAGGGACCACGGAATATTCGCTACAGCTCCCACCCCCACCTCTTCTCACCAGACAAGCTCTCCTGCCAACTAAATGAGAACCAGTGTGTTCTCTGTAGCCAGCCAGTCTGGCCTCCAGTTCCCACTTTGCCTCACTACGATGGACAAATGACTTAACCCTTGAGTCTCCATTTTCTTGTCCATAAAATGGGATGGCATGCTGGGCGGTGGTGGCGGCGCACGCCTTTAATCCCAGCACTCGGGAGGCAGACCCAGGTGGATCCCTGTGAGTTCGAGGCCAGCCTGGGCTACAGAGTGAGTTCCAGGAAAGATGCCAAAACTACACAGAGAAACCCTGTCTCGAAAAGCCAACCAAAAAAAGGGATGACACAAGGACCTGCCTCACAGACTTGTGCCTCTCCTCTGGAAAGGGAGCTGCTGGCCTCCATGGATGAAACCACCCAGTGCAGAGCAATGTGACTGCCAATACCCAGCTGCCCCACCCGGCCCTTATTTCCACTGTCAAGGTTTGTCCAGACCTTTGAAATGGGGGAGAGGTTACAGAAGCGGGGGACGGACGGCATCCAGTCAGGTCAGGCCCTCTGTGTGCAGCACGGGAGTGTCTGTATTGCGTGACCGACCCTGTGCACACCTGGGCATGAGCCCTGCATTCACCAGGGAGCTCCTGGGGCTCTGGCCTTGGCCCAGGTGTGCTCAAGGACCCTGCCGCCTTCACGGGTGGCTTTGATGACTCAGCAGTTTCACTTCCCCTGCTGGCAGGCACTAGGCAGTACCTACATCCCTCCACAGCAGCCTTCTGGGGACTCTGCTGCCATCCTGTGTGTGCCCAGTGGCTGGATGCCATGGGATCAGGCTGGGGGCTGGAAATCTCCACCCTGAAAAGGCTTTAGTTGACTCTAGGTGCAACACCCCCCCGGGGGAGGGGCGCGTATTTCCCAACGTTTGGCTGTGGAATGGGGGACTGTCTCATCCCCTACAGCCCTCCTGAGAGGAAGGTGGGGAGTACCATCCCCATTGGAGGATGGTAATTGGAGGTGCAGGGGAAGCCATGTGACTGGAATGAGCAGCAACTGTGGGAAGTCAAAGCCGAATGCCTTCCCGTGATGTGTGCATGTGCACCTGTGTGGGTGACGTTGCTGGAGGGGTGTGTGTGTGTGTGTGTGTGTGTGTGTGTGTGTGTGTGTGTGAGTAAACCACAGATCTTCCTTCCTGCTCTCCAAGGCCCCTTCTTCACCCAGCCCTGCAGGTAGCTGAAATGGAACCCAAGTTGGGAGGGGCACAAATCATCCAATGGAGTACTCCTTAGTGCCACTGTAGGTGGCCTCATGGTGAGGAGGACTTTACCTGATTCGGTTTGAGGACAGGTGGGCTGAGCTGGAGTCTGTTATTGCCAGAGACATTCCACATCTGCTCTCTCAGGTTTTTCTTTTGTTTCTTCCTCTTAAAATTTGACCTTGTGGGCACAGAGGCCGCTCCCTGTAAGTGCTTTGTGGGGGGGTCTGGACCACCACTTTCTATCATAGCCTGGTTATTAGAGGGAGATTGGAAGGGCAAGACAGGTGTGCTGGCACCCGCCAAATCCCAGCACGCGGGTCAAGAGTTCAAAGTCGGCTCCAGCTACACAAGGAATTCAAGGCCAGCCTGAGGTACACAGCAAATTCAAAGCTACCCTGGGCTACTCAACAAGACTCTGTCTCACAAAACCCAACCAAGCCAAACTACTTTATTTGAAAGTGATCTTCAAAGATCAAGAATTAACACAATAAAACATGATTGGGGTGGCACCCACACTCAGACTAAAACCCTTGGCTTGCTACCCAACAGAGTGCATCATGACCCTGACCTTGGCCTCAACCCTGCTGAGAAATCTCTCCCGTGGAGGTCAGAGACCATTTTTTGGCAGACGGTTCTCTCTTTCCACCTTGTTGAGGCAGGTGTTGGTTCTACCGTGATGCCACAGTGGTCCTCTGCATGCCACAGTGGCCCTCAAGCTTCCAGTTGATTTTCCTGTCTTTGTGCCCCATCCCACCGAGGAAGCGCTGGCATTACAGATGTGCCCTACAGCATCTGGCTTTTCACATGGGCTCCATCATTAAACTCAAACCTTCAGACTTTCAAGGTAAGCCATTTCAGTGCTTTGCTAAGTCTCTTTTTAGTGCACCCAGAATTCCTAGTGAGGGCCTCATCCATACCAGATGAGGTGGGACAGCTGGCTCGGGGAGCCAATCAGAGAGCCCCACATGGCCCTCTTGAGGTCAAGGCTATGTACCAACACCTCTGCCCTTTCTCGTGGTATCTTCTTGCCTCACAAGGAAGAAGAAACCACAGGTCCTGGCACCTTCTGGTAAAGGTTTTCTCAACACAGAGTCTCTCAATCTGAGGCCAAGCCCTGACTGAAAACACAGCTGCTTGTTACCAGGCATCTTTTAATTTGGCGTTCTCCAGCCAGCAATGATCTCAAGTGTGTGTCACAGAGACTTAGGCAACTAGGACCTCAGGGTCCGCCCCCCCCCCCCACTACCATTTCAAAGTAAGAAGAGGCCTGGTGGTTCCTCAGGAGAGTGACCAGCTGTGCCCATCTTCCAGGGACCATGGATGGCTCCCTGGACAAGGGGTTTTTGTGCTATAACTAAGAAGCCAATGCCGGGCGGTGGTGGCGCACGCCTTTAATCCCAGCACTCGGGAGGCAGAGCCAGGCGGATCTCTGTGAGTTCGAGGCCAGCCTGGTCTCCAAAGCGAGTCCCAGGAAAGGCGCAAAGCTACACAGAGAAACTCTGTCTCGAAAAACCAAAAAAAAAAAAGCCAAAGTAGAGGAGGATTTCAGGTTCAAGACCAGCCTGGGAAATGTAGTAAGAGTCTGTTTCAAAATAAAAACTTTAAAAAAGGAGCTGGGTGTGGTGGCTTGACATCTGGATCCCAACACTGGGGAGGCTCAGGGACGATTGTCACAATTTTGAGGCTAGCCTGGACTCCATAGTGAGATCCCATCTCAGGAAACGCACACAGTGGTGATGGGTTTGAGGGTACAGCTTAGTGGCAGGACACTTACCGATCATGCACAAGGCCCTGGCTTTAATGTCTAGGACTGGAAGGAAAAAAAAAAAAAAAACAACAACCAAACAAAACCCCCAAACCTGAGGTTGTCCCAGACAGACTGGGACAAGCTGCTCACTCTGCCATAGGTGAGGGCTTAAGTTCCTGGGAGCCTGACTTTGACAACTTGCCCGTGAAAGAGAAAGCTATGGAAATGAGCAAGCCCAGCATCCTGAACCAGAGATTAGAACATTCCAAAGCAGAAAGTTCCAGAAGGTTTGTAAAGAGAGGTGACTATGATTTCATTCAGTCACCAACCTCTCCCCAGGGCTGACTCAGGGCTTACTTAGTGCCCAGGGCTTGAGGGCAAGGAAGGAATATCTGGGCCACGGGTCTCGGAGTTCACTGCTCACCGAGGTCACCCCTTGCCTCTGGAAGTGCCAAGTGTGGGAAAAGAAATTACGGTGAATTTGGGGGCTGATAATAGGGTTGGCAGTGGCTGGTGACTCAGAACACAGGGATCGACTGAATCCCACCACTTGCTGGACAGAGAGGCTCAAGCCCGTAATCCCAGCACTTGGAAGGATGAGGAAACAGGGGCGCAAGTTCAAGGCCTGCCTGGGCTATAGAATCACCTCCCCTCCATAAAAGTAAGCAAGCAAACAAACAAAAACATTTCCCAGTACACCGTCAGGTCCCCAGAAGATACCTGTGTGCATTTAGTGAAACTTACAGGTGCTGGGACACAGTGGCTCATGGCAGAGTCTCCAAAGTGATATCACCAGGGAGCTTGCCAAAACTGCACATTCTTGGGCCCCACCCCACCCCACCCTGATAGAATCTGGAACCCCAGGGTACAGGGCAGAACCTGCTGTATATTAATTAGCCTTCCCCATGACTCATGCTCTGTAGTCGAGTCTGAGGCTCAAAGGTATAACGGAGCCCTGAAACCATGGATCCATCTCAGCATCATAGGAGGTAAAAAAGCAGCCATTATTTGTAAAAGAGGCCTTGCCAAAACACTGAACCAACCCAACGCCAACCAAGTCACTGTTACTCTGCACACCAAACTGGGCGAAAAGTGTTCACCAGGAGGCAACTGGCAAGCTCTAGAACACAGGAAATTTTGTGTGTTGAATTTTTGTAGTTCTAACAACTCAGAATGAATCAGAGAGCCGAAATAAAGGGCTAAAACTATAAAACACTTAGAAAAACTAAAGACCAAACTAGATTCAAGATACTAGATTTGGTGGTGACCAAAAGCAGTCCACAAGAGAAAAACCAGACAAGTTGGACTTAATGACAATGTAAAACTTTCATGTAACAAGAACATACCGGTGGGGTACAAGGCAGCCTGAAGAGTGGGGAGCTATCTGGGAAGTGTGTTTGGAAAAGGATTAACAGATGAAACAGAATAAACAGAATCCCTCAAACCCAACAAGAAACAGGACAGAAAGGCCACCTGGCTTCATGACAAATGCCTGTAATTCCAGCACTAAGGAGGCTAAGGCAGGGGGATTGCTATGAGCTGAGTTCAACCTGGACTACAGAGCGAGATCCTGTCTCAACAGGACAAAACAAAATTTGAAAAACTGCCTTGTTTCTTCAACAGGAGACAAGGCCAATGGGATCTGTCCAGACTGGAAGAGACTTCACGGGTGACGCGCAACATGGAGGTCCACAGCAAGCTGGAATCCTGATTCACAGCATTTAGCTATAGGAAGCCAGTCTGCAGTGGCTCAGCAACCAGAATGACCCCTGATAGAAAATCATATATGTATATGTATATATACACATATATGTATGTATGTATGTATATGTATATGTATATGTATATGTATATGTATATGTACACACACACACACACACACACACACACACACACACACACACACATTTGGTTTTCCAAGACAGGGTTTCCCTGTGTAGCCCTGGCTGTCCTGGAACTAGCTCTACAGACCAGGCTGGCCTCGAACTCACTGAGATTTGCCTGCTTTTGCTTCCCGAGTGCTGGTGTGTGCCACCACTCCTGGCTGACAAGTTTTTTAATCGTTTAATTATATTCTATTCATGTATTTGGTGGGTGTGTGTGGAGGTCAGAGGACAACTGCAAAGTCTGTTCTCTCATCACGTGGGGTCTGGACATTAAACTCAAGAACTCAGATGTCAGGGTTGGTGGCACCACTGCCTGGCGACCCCTGGCGATATTAAATGATGTTACTAGCTGTGTTTCAGGGTGACAGCAACACTGTAGTTATCAGTCTGTCTCTTAGAGACACATGCTTAATAGGCACAGATTAAATCATATGGCACCTGGGGCTGACTCTGAAATAAGCCAGGGGCTAGGGCTTGCATGCACAAAGCTCTGGGTTCCATCCTCAGCACCACACAAAACCTGGTGTGTGCACCATGGCTACAATCCAGTGAGTGCTCAGCAGGTAAAGGCAGGAGGTCCAGGAATTCAGGATCATCCTTAGCTATATCCATAGTTGGGAGCCAGCCTGGGGTATGTGAGATTCTCTCTCAAAAAGGAAATAATAATAAAGAAGAAACAATTTAAAGGCTCTAGGCTCAATCCCCCAGCATCCACACAAATTTCAATAAAGTAACCCAGTAGGAGGTGGGGAGGGGAGCCAGCAGAGGACCTGCAAGGGTTTCATCAGATTCTAACAGCTCGGCCCAACAGAAGCCACCTCTAAAGCAGTGGTTCTCAACCTTCCTAACGCTGCGACTCTTTACTACAGCTCCTTATGTTGTGGTGACCCCAACCATCAAATTATTTTCATTGCTAGTTCATAGCTATAATTTTGCTACTGTTATGAATCATAATGTAAAGATCTGACATGCAGGGTATCTGATATGCAACCCCCAAAGGGGCCATAACCCACTGCTTATATGGCTCCACCTGTGTGTGGAGGCCTTTGGGGAGGTGGAGAGTTGGGGAAGCCCTCTGGTTTGTCCATCCCAGCCCAGGTCAGATTTGGGGACCCCTTCATGGCATCAAGCATCCTAATGCAGGCACAAGCACCCTGCAGCTAGCAAACGCACACAGAACACAGCTCAGCTCTCAGGTCCGGCTCCTGCCTCCCCTCCCCCTCCATCCTTCTGGTCTGGCACCGATGTCTCCCGCAGGCCCATAGGAAACACAGATTGAGGCTGGCGGCAGCCAAGAGAAAGCTTTTCTTCCTGATGAGATTAGGCTGGAGGGAGAGCCTCCTCCCCCCCCACCCAACTGCCCAGAGCCAGGGTTAGCTGGCAGGCACCTCCAGAGATGACTGGGGGATCCTCTGCAAGTCTAGCCCCCTGTTCAAGACCCGGGTTCTAGTCGCTGTGATCTTGGGGAGGGATCTGTTTCTCTTGCCTTTGTGTTCTCTCAAGTCTCACCATGAGTAGCCTTTATTCCAAAGGTTTCTGCTGGACTTGGGTGGTGGGTCCCATGCTCTCCCGCTTTCTGTACTGTCTGCCCCACCTCCCAGAGCACTACGCCTTTTGGATACCCCATCTTGGCACACACTGCTTCTCTCTGCCAAGTCTGAAATGAAGCCATAAGGTACTCTCTGAGCTCTGAGGATGCCCCGCCTCTTGTCCCCCTCTTCCTCCAGGGTCCAGCATGACACTCCCCCTCCAGATCACCCCATCACACAAAGTACTCATCTTCACACTGGGGGAGAGGTGCCAGGTTTAAGACTTGTATTCTGTTGGTTGGCCTTAGCATCCCTCCTCCCAAACTTTTTTTTTTTGAGACAGGGTTTCAATGTGTCACCTTATATAGACCAGGCTGGACTCGAACTCACAGAGATCTTCCTGCTCCTGCCTTCGCACTAGGACAGGCCATCATGTCCAGCTTAGCTTCTCCCCCCCCACCCCCTCCCACCCCCGCCTTCCTGTAGTGGACCAGCCCCCACATTTATTTACCCCAGGGACTCTTGAGGAGTGAGGGATAAGAGACTTAGATAGAAATAAAGAGGGGAGAAACAGAAACACAGGATAGCCCCGGGTAGGCCTGGATCCTTATCCACCGGCCCAGAGCTTTATTCCAAAGGTCTATTTATAATAATGCTAAGGGGAGGGGCAAAAGACCTCCCCCTTGTTAGATACAGCCAAGTGTAGGCCCTTCCAAACACCTGGTACCCAGGCCTGTGGTCCAACCATCCTCTTACGCAGTCCTGCTGGGAACAGCCTAAATGGGCTCCAACAGCCCCTCAGGTTTGCAAACCCTTTATTCTTTTCGGCTTAACATAAAAACAATTTGCTATCTGAACTCTTTTGATTTAAAACTCATAATAGTCAAGAGCAAGTTTGAATACAGTGTATCCGGACATTGACCCCCATGTGAGGCCTCTGTTATTCTCTTTGGTTGTAAACACACTTGTTATTACAGATGACACCTACATTTCGTGTATTTCCATCAGAGAAACCCATGGAGCAGGTTATTTTGTTAGTGAGAGAGATTAAGAGGATGCGGGAGGGTCTTGTAGTGAAACTATGGCCCATCACTTGAAATTAAGGAGGACCTGTGTTGGAGACTTTACAATATCACCGCAGGGCATATTTGTAGCAAGGCTCTTACTTGCACATTGTTGTCTTCATTTTCAGCTCAGCCTCCTAACAGGCTGTTCTGAACAGACTCTGGCAGCATAGTCCTTTGATCTTTGCTACAAGCCAGGAGGATCAAAAGTTCAAGACCTTGGGCAGGAGAGATGGTTGAGGGGTTAAGAATGTGTGCTCTCTTCAAGCGGATCTGAGTTCTATTCCCAGTACCCACTTTAAAAAAAAAGTTTTTATTTTATTATTTTTTTAAAATTTATTTTATGTGCATTGGTGTGAAGGTGTCAGATCCCCTGGAACTGGAGTTACAGACAGTTGTGAGCTGCCATGTGGGTGCCGGGAATTGAACCGGGGTCCTCTGGAAGAGCAGCCAGTGCTCTGAACCGCTGAGCCATCTCTCCAGCCCCATCCTCCCCAGTACCCACTTTGGTGGCTCACAACAGCCTGTGACTCTAGCTCTAAGAGATCAGGCCTCTGTGGACACCTGCATACATCACACACACACACACACACACACACAGAGAGAGAGAGAGAGAGAGAGAGAGAGAGAGAGAGAGAGAGAGAGAGAGATCGATCAGGCCTCCGTGGACACCTGCATACATATCACACACACACACACACACCCAGAGAGAGAGAGAGAGAGAGAGAGAGAGAGAGAGAGAGAGAGAGAGAGGTATCAGGCCTCCGTGGACACCTGCATACATCACACACACACACACACACAGAGAGAGAAAGAGAGAGAGAGAGAGAGAGAGAGAGAGAGAGAGAGAGAGAGAGAGCGCTTAAGGCAACCCAGAGTCCCTACCCAGTTACGGCACTTATGAACCACCTCAACGACTACCACGGCATAATAACCCCGTGCAGTCGTGGCACATGTACCTTGGCGATAACCATTAGCTCTCTAATTGGTCTTAAGACTGGCTTAGCAAGAGGAATATCATGCCTGGTACTGGTGACTTGGCTAACTACTCAGTGTTAATGAATCTGTTGTTATTGGAGGAGATTGACAACCACTAATTTACCAAACCAGCACAATCTCTGTCACAACAACCTTTAGCCATTTGTCTTTATCCCCCACAGTCAAGAGTCCTCTACCCTTTGTCAGGGAAACTTCTCTTTGAAGCAGACTGAGACCACGACAGAAAACCACAACCAATCAATGGATATATCTACAAAACACTGCTGTACCTAAGCTCAGGGAACATCGCGGAAGAGAGGGCAGAAAGACTGTAAGAGCCGAAGGACCAGGGACTTTGCTCTAAGACTGTGTCTCCTAACAAATCAGAAGTTACACCCATAAAACCTCATCAACATGACTGCCCAAACACGGGCTGAACGAGGATGGCACCAACGAGCATTCCAACCTGGACGGGGGGGGGGGGGGGGGGGCCCACAAGGCCTCAACCCTACACAAAGAACTATAGGCAACGGAGGGAAGCCAGGAGTGGGGAGGTGATCCTCCCTAGGGAAGAACACACCAATTGGTTGTCCAATGGTCAGCCCTGAAAACATACATACAAGTAACATTATATGGACTCAACAGGTTATATTTAGCATATATATGCATATACAAATATGTATGTAATAACAACTAATGAAGAGAGGCCATGAATTTGAAGGAGAGCTGGGAGGGAGATATGGGAGGGTTTAGAGGGTGGAAAGGGAAGGGAGAAACATGGTCATTAAATTATAATCTCAAAAAAAAAAAGAAACTGAACAAAAAAATTCTTAAAAAAAAATCAAGGCAGCCTGGACTACAGAGTAAGTGAGTTCAAGGCCAACTTGGGCAATTTAGTGAAATTCTGCCTCAAAATAAAAAGTGAAAGGAGGGCTGGGATATAGCTTGATGGTAACGTACTTGCCTAGCATGTGTGAAGCTCTGGGTCCATCCCCAGCACTGCCAACAACATACCTATCTCATTATTTGCCCCACAGACTCTGGAGGACTAGGGGGATCTGTGCAAATTGTCTTGAACTCAGGCTCATAGAGGATGCTCCTTGCCCTTTCTCCCACAGGACTAAGTTCAAATGGTTCCTCCCTCTGCTTCGCTCACCCACAGACTAAAGGGTCCACAGGCAGGGGCTGTTGAACCCTGGCTGGAAATGTCACTCTTCTGGGCCCTCTGAGCAGAGGGGCTGGGACTCTCTCTCCCACAGCATGTGTGTCAGGCAGGCTGGAGAGTCTTAACTCTGACACTGATTTGTGATCTTGAGCAGATCCAATTCCTCTCTGTTTTTCCATCCACTCCATTAATGGTCATACCACTGGCTGGTCCACCAATGAGGATGGTGGAAAGAGGGTCTGGAGCCTGCATGTGATACAGCCAGGTACTCCAAAGCCCACGAGGACCGTCCACTATCCATCCGCTGTCCCAGTCCACGGAGAGCTGACTCCTTGCTTCCTCAACTTTCTGGAAACCCAGAATGGAACCCTTTCCTATTTATTACCCCAAGGAGGACCCAAGACAAACTCCATGCAGGTTTATTGGCCCTTTATCTGGGACTTTCTGGCCACAAGGTCACCAAGAAGCTTCCTAGATGCCTCCTGGAGTCTCAAACCTGCAGGCCCCACCCTCTGCACCCTGCCCAATAGTTTGTATATCCTCCAGATCTACCTTTGGGCTGAGAAGCTCACAAGTATATACAGGGAAAATGTTTGCTCATGGTCCCACAGGGAACACAGAAGGGCTGAGGCCCTGTAGCTATTGTCCTAGGATGCGGATTGAGCCACAGACCCCTGTGAGCTCACAAGTCAGCCATCACTGCCTGTTGTAGGGAATCAGTGGCCCACAGTCAGACCTATAGAGGTTCCCATTGCCCTCTGAACCTGGTGCCACACTAGGAGCCATGGGCCAGAGGTAAGGACACAGTGGAAACAGTCAAACTGATGTGTGTTCAGTTGACTGGGGTGTGGGAGACATCAGGAAATCATCGAGCTCATTCTTGGTGAACAAGGCTGAATGGTCTGAGCTGAGATCTGTTTTTGACTGGGGCTGAACCCAGGGCTTCAGACACTCTAGGCAAATGCTTTACCACCGAGTTCCAGCCCTTGTCCCCTAGCTGCAATCCGAAGCAGCAGACAGTGACCCGAGGACCCAGGAGGGACGTGGGGAGGATGCTTCAGGGCAGAAGCAAGCCCTGCAGACGGGGGAAGGAGCCCAGGTGAGAGGGAGGCCTTGCATCGCCAGGCCCAGCACGGCATGTGAGATGCACGTAGGGTTCATGGTGTGTAGGTGAGCATAAGAAGCAAGAGAGCCGGGCACACCATTAATCCCAGCACTCAGGAGGCAGAGCCAGGCAGATCTCTGTGAGTTCGAGGCCAGCCTGGGCTCCAAAGAGAGTTCCAGGGAGGGCACAAAGCTACACAGAGAAACCCTATCTCGAAAAACCAAAAAAAAAAAAAAAAAAAAAAAAAAAAAAAAAGAAGCAAGAGCATCTGGCCAGGGTCAGCCTGGGGCTCGGCCTGTAGAGAAAGGAGGTCATCCAGGTTTGTGAGTGGAGCTGTCACGTGATTAGAGCTGCAAGGGTCTCAGGCCTGCCCGGAGAGAACCAGGACCCCTAAGCTGAGAAGGGATTTTCTTTCCTCAAGCCAGGCTGGTCTAAGAGGAAATCAGCGGGATTTACTGCATGCAGGCTGGTGACGGCCGCTGCTACAGAAATGCAGGAGTCTGAGGTCATCCGTGGCTGTGCTCAGGATGACCCTGTGACTAACTTGTGACTAAAGATCCCCGATAGGGACATCTCGATGCTCAGCCCTCACAAGGAGGGTGATGGGAAGTTCTCCCCGCTTCTTTCTCACCCGATTGTCACCATGGAGATAAATGCTTGCCGGTCAGCCTTAATTCCCCAGGCAGGCTTGTAACAGCTGGCAGGACCTTCCACTGTCAGCCTCCTGGGCTCTACCAGATCCTCCACGAAGGCTGGGCCTGCAGGCGTGGAGGGCAGAGGCCAAACAGCTCCGCCTGCCAGATCACAACTGGTAGCAGCCAGGAGCTGGGGGTGAAGAGTTCAGGAAAGAGATACCAGCGTGCCCAGGAGGAGGTGCTTCTGTCCCAGGACGGACGGTTGAGGGAGGTGACAGCACCTGGTTTACATGTGTTTGCTGGGGCCTGACATTTGAGACCCCTAGAGAACTGATTCTAGTCACATGGGCACCACACCCACCACCTTACAGTTTCTGACTCAGGGTCTGGGAGCCCACATTTCGAAGTTCCAGTGGCCATGAAGCAGCCGATCTGGGAGCTACTGGATCCGTGAAGTCCCTCCAGGTCACTGTCCATCTTCCTCTTCACCACCACCCTATGGGGCAGATGTGGGTCATACCCAGTTTCCCTTGGTGGAGTGGATAGCATCCACTTCCCTGCAAAGCTCCCAACCTCCAGCTTTTCCTGGGCCTCAGAGCCAGTTCCTGGTATGGCCTTAGAGGTGGGGGCTGGGACAGATGACTCCCCACTGATGCTTGCTCTTGTCTGTCTTCTGGCTACTCAGGGCCTTCTTGGCCGAGGACCCTGGCACAGGGAGCCTGGTGGCTGAGGTGTCCTCTCTGCTGCAGAACATGCCTGATGGACCTTCCCCCGCTTAGGTCCAGGCAGTGGTGGCTCTTCCCAACCATTGTCCCCTTTGGAGAAGGAAGGGCCCTGGCTCCTGTACTTCAGCTAATAAAAGGGAATAAATTAGCATCTAGCTTGCCCTCCTGAGGCTGCAGGAAGCCTTGAAGGGGGAATGGGGGAAAGGGGCTTGATTTATGTAGGAAACATGGTGGTCCATGCATGCAACCACCAGGGATGTGGTTGGGAGCCCACCTGCCAGGCTCACACTTCATCCCACCACACAGGCCGGGAGACCTCCTTTAGTTTCTTCATTTGGAAGATGCTTTAACGTCTGTCAAGCCCTTGGCAGTCCGCCTAGTCCAAAGTGAGTCAAAAGACACACCTGCTTTAAATAAGGAGATCTGGGCTGGGGCTGGAGCTCCGTTTGGTAGGGTGACTGCCTAGAATGCATGAAGCCCTGGGATCGGTCACCAGCACCTCTGGAAATCCAGGTGTGGTGGTACACGCCTGTTATCTCAGCCACTTGAGAAGCAGAGGCAGGAAGAGCAGCAGTTCAAGGTCATCCTCAACTATATAGTGAATGAAAGGCCAGAAATTAAAGGTGTAAAGAATGGAGACTTATGGAGTCCTTGCTGTGAGCCAGGCTGGGATCTAAGTGGTCTGCAGGACAAAAGTGTCTTTGGCTCAGAGAGGGCTGAAGCAGAACAAAGGTGGCCATGTTCCTTTACTTTGAGGCAGCACTTTGGGCGTGCGTGGTGTGTGTGTGTGTGTGTGTGTGTGTGTGTGTGTGTGTGTGTGTGGTGCGCACACACTATGTCCCTACACTTAGAAGAAACCAGAGAAAGTCTGTTGTATCCTGCACGCCACCATGCTGACCCAGAATCGAATTCTCTGCCAGACCCACTCGCTCTTCCTCTCAGACGGGCCTGGCACTGCTCCAGGAAGCAAGAGAGAAGGTACACCGAGTCCCAGAGCTGACCAGGCTCAGTCAGGCCGGCCTGGCTCCCTGCCTCCCATTCCACACCTTTCCTGCTCAACTCTGAGGACGGTGGGCTTGCATCTTGCCTGTGATGGAGAACTCGCTCCTTTGGGAGTGCAATTTTCTGGCTTCTGCTGCTGCCATCAGTCCCTGGAGCCCGACCAGCCATCTGTGGCTTCTACAGTGAGTGACAGCTTCACAGACGTCGGAGGTCCCTGACCACAGACTACGGGGATGGCTCGGATCCAGGCTGGATATTTCCTTGTGGGACTTTCTTTTTCTTTCTTCCTTTCTCTCTCTCTTCCTCTTTCTTTTTCTTTTTCTTCCCTCCCTCCCTCCCTCCCTCCCTCCCTCCTTCCCTCCTTTCTTTCTTTCTTTCTTTCTTTCTTTCTTTCTTTCTTTCTTTCTTTCTTTCTTTCTTTCTTTCTTTCTTTAAGACAGGGTTTCTCTGCATAGTCCTGGCTGTCCTAAAACTCACTCTATAGACCAGGCTGGCCTTGAACTCACAGTGACCCGCCTGCCAATGCCTCCCGAGTGCGTGCACCACCACCACCCGGCTTTTGGACTGTTTCTTATTTCCTCTCATGGTGTCTTCTCTTGGTGTGTAAAGCTGTCACCTCACCCGGTCTGGATCCTGGTTGACACACACACACACTGTAGGTGGGGGCTGAGGACCCTCAGTGCAACAGATCTTCCACAACTTAGAATGATCACACTGGCAAGACCCAGGAGGGGAAACTGAGTTAGCATGCTAGCATCCCCCCAGAGCAGAGCTGGGAACAGGATGCAGGCCTGGGAGTCTTCTAGGACAGTGAACAAAGTTTCCTTTCATTCTGTGCCTGGTTACAGCACCAACTATTTTCCCTCTTATCTGTATCACTCTAAGTAATAGTGGGAACTTGTTTGTGGAGGGACAAATTCCAAGGATGGCAGGCAGGGAGAAAAGGCCTTATGTGGAGAGGTCAGGGGTCATTCACATTATCAGAATCCTCCTGGGGGTCAGATCGTCTTTTCCTTTTAAGGGAAGGGCCTCACTGTGTATCCCAGGCTGGTCTTGAACATGCACCCATGTTGGGGTTACTGGTGTGTGCCACCTCACCTGGCTTTGCACGCAGGCCTTTGAAAGGTGAGATGCTTTAACTGATAGTGGCTTGGGTTGGAAACATGGGGCTCATGGCGGCCAGGAGAGAAGACAAACCCAAGGACATCTTTCCGGCTGGCAAGGCCTGCAGCCCCAAGCGCCATGGCGTGAACCTGAACACATTGCTTCAACCAGCATCTTCCCAAGGCTGACAGGTCAGTGTTGGGTTGGGCTCTGTGAACCCAGAGCAGTCAGTGTGAGCATGTCTGTATGTGTTTGCATGCATGCACGTGTACACACTTGTGTGCAAGTGTGTAATAGAGATCCATCTCAAGTATGAGGTGAAGCCCAAGAGGAGACCAGTTTAGAACAGGGTATGAATGTTTTGTTTGTTTATTTGAAACAGGTTCTCATACCTCCTAGGCTGGCCTCAAACTCACTATGTAGTAAAGGGTGACTTTGAAGTTCTGCTCTTCACGTGTGTTGGTATTACACTTGAGTTCCACTAGACTTCCAAACTTTGAAAAGCATTATTTTTATGTATACAGGCATTTCGCCTGCATATGCCTGTGTACCATGTATGTGCCTGGCGCTCTTGGGGGTCAGAAGAGGCATCAGATCCCCTGGAACTGGAGCTACAGACAGCTGTGGGCCACCATGTGAGTGCTGGGAATCAAAACCTGTGTAGCTCTGGCTGTCCCAGAACTCACTTTGTAGACTAGGCTGGCCAGAGATCTGTCTGCCTCTGGCTTCCAAGTGCTGGCACTTAAGGCATGTGCCACCACTGCCCGGCAACCAGTATTTTATATTAAACACCAGAACCTATCGCCAGTCACTAAAAGATATGACACATACATTCACAGCTATTCAAAGTGGCTGTTAATCTGCCCTTCAAATACTGTCCCCAAGTTAAAAACCTACATGGGTGGTGTGGCTGGGACAATTAACTGTTTTTAGTTTCTTGTATGTGTGTGTGGGGGGAGGGGGAATGAGGAAGGAAATGAAGGAGGGAGAGAGGGAAAGAGAGAGACAGAGACTCATTGCATAGCCCAGACTAGCCTCAAACTTGTGGGAATCCTCCTGCCTCCGGCTCCTGACTGCTGTGATTACAGGTATGTGCCATCACACCCAGCTCTTTTAAAACCACTTTTCTTAGGGGGCTGGCAAGATGGTTCAGTGTCTGAAAGGGATTGCCACCAAGCCTGACAGTCTGAGTTCCTGAGTTTAATGTCTAGGTCCCATGTAATAGAAGGAGAGAACGGACTCCACAGTTGTCCTCTGACCTCTACACACACATAAGTACACATACCAAATACATGAATAGAATATAATTAAACAATTAAAAAACTTGTCATCCAGGGGTGGTGGTGCACACCTTTAGTCCCAGCACTCAGGCAGAGGCAGAGAGATCTCTGAGCTCGAGGCCAGCCTGGTCTACAGAATGAGTTCCAGGACACCCAGGGCTACACAGAGAAACCCTATCTCGAAAAAACAAACAGACAAACAAATAAATATAAACTTGTCCCTTGGAGAAGAGTTGGTCAAGTTATATAATGGATGGTTAATAATCTGTTAATCTGATGTGTTAGTCTGGACCAATCAACCAGGCTAACTAATTGGGATATCCTACTAAACAGACCAAAGATAGTGGTCCCAGTCACCCCTTTTGTGTGTCTCCCCTTCTCCCCAGAGATTCCTGAGTCATGAGACAGATAGATCTGCCAGATACTCAGGAGCTGAGTGTCCACCCCTGACAATCACGAATGACCCTTGATCTTTTCTTTTTGGTGCTGGGAGTGAAACTCACGGCCTCCTGCTTGCCACAATGTCCTTCCACTGTGCCCACACTCAGCCCTGAGTCCTGTCTTGTTGGTGCAGGTTATACATGGCCTGCTCACACGCATCTCATATTGTACACCTCACTGGAAGCCCCTGGAGTAGATGACACAGAGTCCGAGGGGGTGTTCATGATACAGGGACAGGACACCCCATCCAGGCTACTTCTCATACTTCATGTGTGAATACAAGAGCCACACGCTCACAGACATATGGGAAGAATACTCCTTTCCAGTTCTAGAGACCAAAAAAGGCAGCCTCTGACCTGCTTTGGGGCTCAGGCTACCAAGTGACCCCTATTAGGCCTTTTCCTGCACTGCATCTCTGCTTTACTATTAAGCCTGAATCCTCACCTGTGGAGGCCCACAGAGGCTATCCAGTGAGACTTTACTCAGGGTCAGAGAATCTGGGCTTGCTTTACCCAGCAGGGCTGCATAATGGGATGACCTGGCCAGGGACATGGTTGTCAGATGTTTGGAAGGGTCTACACTTGTGAGTACTTTGTGTTTTGATCTTGCAAAGGGGAGGTCTTTTGCCTCTCCCCTTGGTATATTATAAAAAACCCTTTTGAATAAGCCTCTGGGCAGCTGGATATTGACACAGGGCCCTCCCAGAGCTATCCTGTGTCTCTTTCTTGTCGTCTCTTTCTATCATTTCCTCATTCCTCTGTCCTCCACCCAAGAACCCTTTGAAAGGTGGGAGCAGGTCGGAGCTGGGCTTTGGCAGACTCTCACACTCCCCTCTGAAACAGGGGACCACCAGAGCTGGCTTGGTCTGCTTTCGGAGGGCCTATGATGTTTGGTGACATCTGTGGGCTGAGATCTAGGACCCAGATCACCAGCTTCTGCCTGCCAACTACATCAGTAGGCCCTGTTAGAATCTTCATGGAGTTCTGGCCTGGGCATCTATGGTCCTGGGCCTGATGAGGCAACGGCCTGAGACCTGTTCCTGTGTCCATGGCGTCCTCCAGTTCTTCCCTGCACCCTCCAGGCCGGCCTACTCTCCAGTGCCTGCTTCTCTCAGGCTGAACCTTCCAGTGGGTAGCGTCCTGTTCCAAACCTCCCTACAGTCTCTCCATCTGACAATGGAAGCTGAGGTGCAGCTTAGGAGGACCCTAGGGGGGGCTAGGAGAGTTGGGACATCAGGGAGATGAGCCGGCAGCCTGAAAGACAGCCATATGGGGGCATTTTCTATAGAGACTTTCAAGTGGGTGACAGCATTGACCCCAGCTTGACTTCCTGCGGTGATGACGGATCTGCAGTTCTGGTCTGTATCCATGAGCAAGCCCTCCTCCGTGGCTAGGGTGCCACTCACAGCAGAGCAGGCACGGAGCATCGGGGAGGCCCCGAGTTCATGCTCAACACCAAAAGTAAACAGTAACAACAATAAGAAATAAAAAAAAACCATGCCTCTCCTTTCCAGAACAGCCGAACTTTCCTCCCTGTTCTTACAGAGATCAAACCAGAGTATAAACCCACGGTCCCTCATCCCCGCCGGGCAGGTCTCTCCCTCCCCAAGCCTGACATGGCACAGGACATTCCCTTCCACAGTCTCCCTTCCCAGCACTCGGACCAGCTGGGCCGGGAAAGGCTTTCTCCTCCAGGAAGTCTCCCACACGTGCATTCTGCGTTATCTCCCAGTGGCCAGGACTCTCCCACCCTCCGGACTCCCACAGTGTAGACTCAGCAGTAGCAGTTTTCAACCTCAAAGGAAAATTCAGGAGAGGGACTCACAGCACAGAGCACCCTGAAAGGTGGTCCACTTCCCAGCCATTTGACCTCAGCAAGCTCTGCAACCTCCCTGAGCCTCTTTCAACTCTGCAAAGTGATTTGTTTCGTCCCCAAATAATCTCCTAACCTTGGTCTCCTGTCTCTCGGTCGTATGTTAAACTTGGTATATAGAACAGTGGTTCTCAACATGTGGGTCGCCACCCTTTCACAGGGGTTGCCCAAGATCATCGGAAAACACAGATATTTATATTATGATTCATAACAGTAGCAAGTTACAGTTATGAAGCAGCAATGAAAATAATTTTATGATTGGGGCGTCATCATAACATGAGGAACTGTATTAAAGGGTCGCAGCACTAGGAAGGTTGAGGACCACTGCTCTAGATGAATAGAACACTACCTGTTTCTAACCGAATTCCAGAAGCCCCTTGCTGACCTGACCACATCTCACCCACTAGAGAAGCCCTTGCCAGCATCCCTGACAGACCCGAGAACCCCTCCAGGACAACACAACTCAGCGAGTGACAGCCGACCTCACACATGATTGGCCCAGGTTGTGTGGAGCCCAGCTCCAGGGACAGCTTCTGGGCAAAAGGATAGACACATTCTTTGGATGCACACTTCTGGGACATCAAGTTTCTTTCACCAACCCCTTAAATCCTTCACTCTGCCATTTCCCACATCATCCAGCACACCCCGGCACTGGAGGAACCTTGGTTTCTGCCTCCTTGGTGGGTGGGTATGTAAAGGGGTCCAGTCAGGGGCAGGAGGCACGAACAGAGTGAAGGCTGCTTTTCCCACCTGCTTCCCTCTGGAAGCACGGCCTGGAAAGGGGCCTGAGGGACTAGCTGGAACTCAGGGCTTCTATCTGGCTTCTTGGCACCCAAAGCCAACCTATCACGGACGGACCTCATCTTCCTGTTCCATGTCTGAAGCACCTCTCGAGACATCTGTAACTTGACATCTGTAACTTTCCACTCCTCGTATGAAGCCTACCCCTTCACCAGGTGGTCATCTATCCACCACCTCTCCTCTGGTCTTTTGTTTGGTGAGATGGGGCCTCTTATACTTCAAGCTGGCCTCGAACTTACTATGTAACTGATGATGACCTTGAACTCCTGGTTCTCCATCCCAGATGCTGAGATTACTTGGCCTGAGGCCCTACATGGGTTCTCCCTGTCCCTCTGCTTTTTGAAGTGTCTGACTCTAAGCACCCGACTCTCCAGCCCCACCTTGCTCGCGTCGAGCTGCCGATGCACAGCTCTTTCCCGTTGGCCCAGGGCTTTGCTCCGACTGTTTCATATACGTCCATATGCCCGTTCCCCACTCCCACCCATGCACCCCCTGCTCATCCTTCAGAGCCCAGCTCAAAAGCTCTTCCCTTAAGGAGCCCATTTAGTCTTCCAGCCCAGGGCCAGCCATACTCAACTCCATCCCTTTATTCTCCTTCCCTCTCCACACACCTGCCTCAGGTTTTGTGGGACTGTACAATGACTCTTTCTGATACATATAGACCATGAGTCTATATGGGCAAGATGTGGGTCTGTTTGATGTGGTGTCTCTAACTGAGCCTTGTGCTACATCCCCAGAAAGCTATGGATATGGAAACAAAGGTCCTATTGAAAAATACTATTTAAAAAGAAAGAAAAAAAGCATAAAAAAAGAAGAACAGCTTAAGCATGGCGGCACACGCCTTTAATCGCAGCACTTAGGAGGCAGACACAGGCAGATTACTGAGTTCAAGGCCAGCCTGGATCACATAGCAAGTTCCAAGCTGGCTGGGGCTACACAGTGAGACCTTGTCTCAAAAACAGAATAGAAAAACAGTAACAATGTAGGGAGTGGACAACTGATCTAGTCTGGGCGGGGCTCCAGCACTGAGTGTGGAGTAGATCTCCGTGCCTTTCTCCACGTGGGCCACTGGCCAAGCCACTCTGGGTAATGGTTACAGCAGGGATGAGGCTAGTGGGTGGCCAGCAAGCTCTCCAAGATCTCCAAACTCCTCCCGGCCACTATCCCTGACCACTACCAGGATGTTTAACGAGCAGTCCACTGGGCCATCTGAACTGCTCCCGTGGGGGCATGTTCCCCTTCCCCAAGCTCGGAAGCTCTATAGAGGCAGGACCTAGTGTGAGCAGGTATGAATCCAGCTGTGCCTCTATCTACCACAAGGCTGAATGAGGATTAGAGGGGAGAGAAAATACTTTAAGAGTCTAAATGTAGGGCTGAACAGGTGGTTCAGTGGTTAAGGGCACTGGCTGCTTTTCCAGAGGAACCAGGTTCAATTCTCAGCACCCACATGGTGGCTCACAACTGTCTGTAACTCCAACAACACCTCCTTTTGGCCTCTGTGGGCACTAGGTAGGAAAGTAATGCAGACATTCACGTACACACACCCACACACACCCACACCCACACACACCAAAAAAAAAAAATGTCTAGATACACACCAGCACTTCAGAAAGCTAAGGCAAAAGGCTTGCCAGGACTTCCAGGCTAGCCAGGGCTATATAATAAGTAGCATATCTGCCAGGGCTATATAGAAAAACTCTGTCTCAAAAACCAAAACAAATCAATATAGAACCTTAGCTTCTTTATTTACTGTGCAAAGTGGCTGAAGGCCTGTATGTTTCAAGGGGCAAAGACCGAGACCCCATGCTGCTCAGGGAATTGGGCCCCTTGGGGCCTGATGACATCATCCTGGGTTCTTGATGCATCAAAGACCCCAAGGCTCGGGCCCCTGCCCACCCTGGTGTCCCCAGATCGGTGCCAGCTATATCAGGCCCACTCAGAGGGCTCTGGTCTTGTGCTCCTGACTGCAGGGCACTGGTTTTGGGTGGTCTTGTTTCAATGTCAACTGTATCTGCAGGCCCAGAGATGTGAGACCTCTCCTCTGGGTGTTTCCATGAAGCTACCCCTGGAAACAGTACCTAGGTCTCATCACGTGCTCCATCCCTTCTTCTGAAGAATACTTCACCTTTTGGCCTGCTGATGCCAACTGGGTCCTATTGCTCACTGTAACCGATGGTACAGATACACACAGCACAACAATTATAGCAGAATGTGTACATGTCTAGAAAATTCAAAACATAGAAAACACCACCTTACCACTGAAGATCCCCAGACAGATGTCTGAATAGTCTTCCCACCCTCCATCCCTGTTCCATGGTACTGAGGGTTCAACCTAGGGCCTCTTACGTGCTAGGTAACTCTACCACTGAGCTACACTGGCAGCCCTCTTTTTTATTTCAGGATCTAAATGTCTAGGCCAGCCTTCAACTTAAAACACCCCCCCCCCGGTCTCAGCCTCCCAAATGTCTAAGATTATGGTCTGCACCACCAAGCCTGGCTTGAACGTCTTTTTCTATATGTGTGCACATACGTTCTTTTTTCATATCTGAACTCAAACATGCTCCTCCTGCCCCCAGACTGTTCTCTCCCAATGGCATGTCACCTTGGGCCTTTCTCTGGTAAGAGTGGTCCTCATTATGATGTCATGACATTCCACCCCTGCATCTGGCAGCTCCCCACAGCTCCTCAGGCAGGTTCCTGGGAGACTTTCACTAGTGGGGGGCAGCACTTTGGGCCTAATAGGTCCTATTGACACAGACAGTCCCCTTCCCCAGAGGGGCTGTGATTTGAGTGGGGCTGCCATCAGGGCACGCTCCAAGTGCGCTGTAGCAGACATGCTCTGGACCTCTTCCATCAAGCGGTGTGAGGGCAGTGGTGGACATTTGTCTGTCTGGTTGTCCCTGTCCGGTTTGATCGTAGAACGTTCACAACACACTGGAAGCACTCCCTGCCTGGATGCTCCAGAACTCAGAATCAAGCACAATGGAGGGGCTGCCTGGTACTATGCCGTTCACAGAGCACCTCCATATCCTCCAAGGTCTGGGGCTCTAAACAAACCCAGGCACCCAGCAGCACAGGCACTTAGCAGCAATCTCCCATTTTCTGAAATAGTCTCATGCATCCCAAGTTGGCCTCACACTTGCTATACAGCCTTGAACTTCAAGATCCTGCAGCCTCTATCGCCCAAGTGCTGGGATTAGGACATGGCTACCACACCCCGTTTATGGGGTACTGGAAATTGAACTCAGAGTTTCTACATGCTAGATAAGCACTCTGCCAATTAAGCTACATTCCAGCCCAATCATTCCCACCTTATAAAGGAAGAAATGAAGGTTGGAGAGGTGGGTGGGGTCCTCCATGTCTGACCTTTAGAGGTGGCTGACTCCACACCTTCTTCAGGGTGTCTTCCTGGGCTCTCACCCCACCCAGGCTGGACTGGAGGCCCTAGGTGGGATCCCTGGTTCCCAGCTATCGATGGTAGCTATGGCTTCCCCTGGGACTAGGAGCTCCTGAGGGTGGTGCTGATTCTGGCGTATCCCTCCCTCCCTCCCTCTAAACTCAGAAGCACCCCAGTGGATGGTTGCAGGGATGGTGCTAACTACGATGAATAAGCCTGGTGGGGGTGGGAGTTCTCATTTTCCCGATGGGGGCACTGAGGCATAAAGAAGAGCCAGGGTTTGTTTAAGGAGCGCCACGGTGGCAAGGCCAGGCCCCTTTCCTCTAGCAAGCGCTCCTTCCATTCCACTGAGGCCTTTATCTACAACCTCGGACTCCGGGTCTCAATCTGTAGCTCACACTTGTCTCCTTTTGCACAGGCTGGGGAGGGGGCTTGGCAGGAGACTGAGGGAGCTTAGTCCACCAGCTGGACCACCTCCCTGGTGCAGCTGCAGGAGCTGCCCATCTGTTGAGCACCACCCACATACCAAGCCCTTATGATACTGCTTTGCAAATGGGCAGGTAAAAACCCTGGCCGAAGACCAGTTAGTGGCTGAGCTGGAGCGGGACGGCTACATCCTGGGCAGTGGCTGGCTGCCCAGTGTGTTGGCCCAGTGCTGGAGAGAAATGCAGGCAGGTTGCAGGAGAAAAGTCCTCAGGGGGAGGGGCTGTGTGGCTGTGGCAAGGCCCCTCTCTTTTCCCTTCACCTGCTGAGGGCTGAGGGCTGAGACTCTGGCTTGGGCCTCCTTGACGTCCCCAGGACTCCCTGGGGGACAGGGTCATGCCACTGCCAGTTCTCTACAAGCTCTCTGGGCTCAAGGCCAGGCTAGAAGCAGAAGTCCTGAGAATCCCACACAGGTCCTCCTAGCCCCGATTTCTCTTTGGAATGAGACCCCAGGCTCCTGAACCCTTGGATAAGGTCCCACTCGCTCTACTTGGGACACAGCTAGGAGCAGACTGGGTGGGTGGGTGGTGGGGTGAGTCAATGAGACTCATCCATTCGGGCACTCTGGGTTTTGCCTTCAGACACAGAGGACAGCGCCAGATCTGAACTCTGCAGGCAGGTGGCATGGTACGAAAGTGAGCCCTTGGGCCACACGGGGGCTTAGTCTTTCATCTGCAAAATGGGGACGGCAGTGTCCAAAAGGAAGGAAGTCCTCCAGAGTGTTCACACTGATTACCCAGGACAAGAAGACAGAGGACAGTAATTTCCTATTTTCCCCCTTTTCTAATGTTTTATCCACCATCATCAACTCGTTATAGCAGAAAAATCAAGCGGATATTCTTCGTACGTTAACTTTATTGTGATACAATCTACCTATAACAGAATAGATCCATTTAAAAACAAGAATACAGACATGGTGGCTCACACCTACAATTCCAGCACTAGGGAGGCTGAGGCAGGGGGACCGCTGTGAGTCCAGGACTAGCCTGGGCTACAGCACTGAGTTGAGGGCTAGCCTGGAATACAGAGTAAGATACTGTCTCCAAAAAAATCAAAACCAAACCAAAGGAAACACGGGAAAGATAAACGGCAGGTACTAGCAGCTAACCTCCGACCTGCCCAGACCCTCACCTACGGCTTCAGAAGGCTGGAGTGAGCTATGAGTGCAAACCCTTCACCAGCCTCTGCCTAGGGCATCGGCAGGATCGGCAGGACCGGCAGGAGAGCAGGGTCAGGAAGCTGGGCCAGCCTGCCCTCCTTTCCTGCCCATTTACCTTCCAGGCCCTCCACTGCTCTGCAAATATGAAGATCAACAGCTCCCCTGGCCCTAGCTCACAGGCCCACCCTCGTCACGTAGGTCTGGACGCCTGTGACAGCCACCTCTGAGTCCTGGTAACAAAGTACCATGAACTGGTGGCCTGTGAATCATACAATGCAGTTCTCATTGTTACTGGAGGCTTGAGTCCAAGATAAGGCTTCAGACTGGGAGTGTGCAGGAGGGCCACTTCCGGGTTCAGGGAAGGGTGCCTGCTGGTGCCTGTGTCTCCGGGGACCTCTTTTGCAGGGACATGAACCCTCATCAGAAGTGTTCTGTCAGAGGCAGGTGGATCTCTCTGAGCTCCAGGCCAGCCTGGTCTCCAGAGTGAGTTCCAGGACAGACTCCAAAACTACACAGAGAAACCCTGTCTCGAAAACAAAACAAAACAAAACAAACAAAAAACAGAAGTGTTCTGTCTCCCTGATCCAATCACCCCCTTCCATGCCATCACTTTGAGGGTGTCGGTTTCAACAAATGAACTCGGCAGGGACAGGAACATCTGGACCACAGAGATCTCAGGGGAATCACACGGGAATCCAGAGGTGGCTGTGCTCTGGTCCTGCTCAGAAGCCTGCATGGCTCCCACTGCATGGGGCCAGAAGCCTTAGCCTTCCAATGAGACAGAGTTGCAATTTTCTAAGCCTCTCTGTACCTCTTGTTTTTTTAACTGAAAAAGAGGCATAAAAATAGTACCTCCCTCACTAACTTGTCGGATTTCACACTGCACCCTGGAGGGGGCGGTTTAGATCATCAGGACCCTGGCCTCTGCCCTCCTCCTCTTCCTCCCTCTTTTTGCCTGCTTTCCTGCTCTTCTGGCCTGCCTCAGGGCCTTTTCACTGGCTCTTCCCCCACAGCTCAGCCCGCTTGTCCAAGTCACCCTCTTAGTAAGTCCTGCCCATAATGGCAGTCCCCTTTTCTGGGGTCATGCTCCTTCACTCCCTCCTGGTTGCTTTGTTTTCTTTCCTTTGTCCCTATCAGACAGACTGCAAACTCCTCTAGGGCATCTTCTTCTCTGGTGGGTGTTTTATTTACAGTGGAGGTGTTTGGTAAACACTGGGGAGGCCCTGGGGACAGAGCCCTGGAGTAGCCAGTGTTCAACAGACACGGCCCTGTGGTTGCCATTACAGTTAGTGATTGTCTGACTCAAGGCCTCCTCACTTTAGGTCTCTAATCACACCTTCCCAGTCCCTTACCACACCCCATGGCTCACTTATTGTAAGGAACCATAATTACATCTTTAATTATATCCTTTTCTACTTAGGCTGAACCACACAAAAATTGTTATTTTTTTGTAAGTTAAAAAAAAAAAGTTGGACATAAGCCTTTCTGGCGTGGTTTAAACTAATGTGTAAGCACCTTGCAGGTCCCCAAGAGGCATCCAGAGAAGGAATGAGGTCTCCTGGCCTGGCAGATGTAATGTGACTGCCAACTGCTTCCTTCCTGTTCTGGAGGAGAGGCCCCTGCCTCAGCATGAAAGCAGCAGCGTCTAGGGTCTTCCAGTGACCGGCAGAGGCCAGGGAAAGCTCCCCAGGCCTGAAGCAAAGGCTTCAAGCAGAACCCCTTGAGGGGAGCTGGCAACCCTTCCTCGGGGAGCACTTATCCCTGGGGCAGGGAGGACGCCACAATCTCTGGATGTCCAGGGCGCTCTGCTCCTCCAGTAGAAGGCTCCACAGCTGAGCTGTGCAGACTCTGCCACCACCAAGGCCACGCCCACTTCACGAGGGAGAAAGTGAGGGATGGAGGGGAAAGGCTGGCGCAGGCCACAGTGGGGTAGGAGTCTGTCTGCCGCCCTGCCTCAGGGTCTTTCCTCCTGACACTTGGGCAGTGGTGGGACTTCACTGTTGCCACTTTTGACACTGTTTTTTTTTTTTTTTCTCAAATCAAATGTTTCAGAAGCCTCAGCATGCTTCTCCACTGTCAGGCAAGTTCAAGACAGTAGTGCTACCTACATGTCTCTCTGGTGACTTCCTTAGGGTAAAGTCCCCAAAGGAGAGGCCTCGGAGCAAAGGGCAGGCAGATCCGTTTCATAGACTTGTTTCGAGGGCGGCCAGATCACCCTACAACATGACACACCTCGGGCTAATCCTCGCAACCTCGCCAGCACAGAGTTTTAACCTTTCATGTGTATATCTCGCTCCTTTTACAAAGCAATAAGACTGTTTCATTTATGACATGTTTTCACGCCTCCCTTTAAACTGGAGACAGTCTCCTATATCCCAGGCTGTCCTAGACCTTGACTTGTAGCAGAGGTTGGTCTGGAAGCCCTGATCCCTCCATCCTCCACCCCCAAGTGGAGGAATTACAGGCATGATTCACCATACTCAGTCTATTGGTTCTGGGATGGAACTGGACTCCATACAGCTAGGCAAGCACTCTACTAACTGAGCTGAATCCTAGCCTCTAAACACTCCATGCTTGAAACGAGGATCCCTGGCTGGTTTGTTGTGTGGCCGTTTACCAGTCACGTCCCCTTCAAGGACAGGTGATATCTACCCGTAAAACAAGGGCAGTGGGTGAGATGGTTTCAGGTCAGATAATCCCCAACTCCACAGTAGATTTTAAAAGTACAGGATGGTTTTGTAATAACAAGAACCCGCCTTGCTCAGGCACCATCCACAGTGGCCTCCCAGATCGAATGAGCACGCAATGGCAGGGGACTCAGGTAGTACTTAGGCCTCCAAGTTGGTGCTGGGCTCTGGCGGCCACCCTTATACTTAGTCTCCTTTTATGAGAGGATAATAACACTCATTTGCAGTGACGCTCCAGATTGAGGGCCATGGGGCAAGGTCCCTGCCACTCTGTGTCAGCCTGGGAATACCATGGCACCCTGCCGTGCCTACCCAGCCCTCTGCTTGTATACTTAGGATGATGACACTGGGTTCACCACCTGCGCTGAGGCTGGGGGAGGAGGAAGTCCCTTCTTTTAGCCCCAAGAAAGCCCTTGGGGGAGGGGGAAGGAGATAGGAGATCAGCAGGCGCTGAACCTGTTCCTTAATTGGGGCAAATGCCAGGAAATGAGGCAGAAAAGCCCCAAGATGGCCCAAGTCCTTCTCTCCCTCCACATGCCACAAGAGATGGCCGGGGGTAAGGGCAGCGGAAGGGCACATTCCTACGCCAAGGCACAGGTGGTTATGAACACGGGCAGGCTCTGGGGCAGAAGGGCCAGATGATGTCTAAAAGGCACTCGCGGGACTAGAGCCGCAGTGGGAGCAGGTTCCCCAGTTCCAGCTAGTGAGATCCCCATTGCAAGAAGAATGCAACACAAGACCTTCATCCAGAGGCATCTTACAGAACGTCCCAGCCCCATGGCACAGGTCTTCACAGACCCTGGAGCCACTGCACCCTTAGACAAGTGCTCTGTCCCCCTACCCCGGGAGACACTGCCCTCCTGGACTCTCTGAGGTCCGAGCGTGGCAGAGTCAACCCTTTCCCACCAGTACTGAAACACAGAACTGAGCTCCTGCAGCCGGCCAGGGCGCGGACCAGGCCGTCCTTCCCCATCGCCTGAACGCAGGTGGGTGTCTGCTAGGCTTGGGTCTAGGCAGGTCTGTGGATGATATCTGGCCACCGCCAGCGGGGGGCTCCTCCAGTTCCAGGCGATGAGGCTGGTCTAGGTGGCAGACTGCTCGCCCCACCCGCGCGCCCAGGTCGCCTCGGCAGGGACGTGGGGATGCTTCCTCTTCCACCGTTTCCCGGGACTGAGGCCCCGCGAGTAACCCCGCCAGGAGAGGAACAATCACGACTCGAGTCCACGGGGCACCAGGGCCACACCAGGGCCTGTTGGGACTGGCTGCCGCGCCCAGGGCGGGCCGCTCACCGCGGCAGGAGGCGCGGGCGGTGCGGACTAGCCCCAAGCCTCTGGAACCCGAACCTGGGGGTCGCTGTTACTAGTCACCCGCTGAGGGGGCGGCCGCACCGCTATCCCGTTGGGGAAACTGAGGACCGGAGCGGGGCAGGGCTTTGTGTGAGGTCGTGCGGGGGGCTGGAAGATAGGTCTCCGTGGCGCCGGGGGCAGCATCCCTCCCGCCGCCTAGCCGCAGCCCGGGCGCAGCGCGCGTCCCGCCCGGCCGGGTCCCGCCCTACCTTGTTGGCGGCCGCGCAGGTGGCGGCGGCGGCGGCTCCGGCTCCCGCTCCGCGCTTCGCGCCGCCCGCCGAGTCCCCGCGCCCAGCGCCGCCGCCTCCCCGCGCAGCCCGGCGGGCGGGACCGGGCCGGGCGGGGCCGGGGCGGGGCGGGCCGGGGAGGCCCCGCCTGTGCGCCGCCGGTCGCCCGCAGCTCGGATCCCGTCCCGCGTGCACACGCTCTCGCCTCCCGCACTCTCTAGCCGCAGGCTTTGGGGGGGAACTTGGGTCTCGAGCCTCAGTTTCCCCTTGCTGAGATGGAGACAGTCACCGCGTCTGCCTCCCAGGTGGCTCCAGGTTGGATCCCGCAGCGGGCGCCGGCACCGCGGCTCCGCGGCGGGAGAACCGGGGAGCGGAGGGCGGCTGCGCACCCGGGAGGGAGGCCCTTCCCGCGGCTGCCAGTAGGGGGCGCTGCTGCCCAGCCTAGCCCGCTATCAGCCCTGTGCACACTGAACGTGGAAGATGGAACGTCGCGTCTTTCATAACCACGCCACGCCACGCCACACCACCTATCTTGGAAAGAGTTCTTCGTGTCTTGTAGTGATGTATTTGGTTGGGGGGTGGGATGGGGAGGGCGCTAGCGCGGTACCTGGCACATAGTAGGTGCTGTATATATTGAGTAAGTACACGTATTAATACATTTGATTTACCAACTCCTTCAATCTAGTCATAATAATACCCCCATTTCATAGATAAGTTGAGATTGGCTAAGTTCTTGGCAGGCTCTATTAACTAATTTAATGTGTGTGTATGTATGCATGCATTTGTGACAATGGGATTGAACACAGGGCCTTGTGAATGCCAGACAAGTGTTCTATCGTTGAGCTACACTGTGAGAACTCTTTTTTTCTTTCAGTGAAACAAGGGTTCACTAAGTTGCTCAGATTGACTTTGAACTAGCTATCTTCCTGCCTCAGCCTCAAGTAGCTGGGGTCGTAGGAGTACACCGCCACAGGCAGCCCTGGTGGAGTCCCTGATCTCTTTAGAACAGCCTGCCTCGGGGTCCTGAATCACAGTGCCCTGGGTCACTCCCCTGCGTGCAGCTGAGGGTTCCCTACATCAAAGCCACCCCGCAGCCCCAAACTCAGAGGGACACAGCATGTACCGGATGTGGACATGCAACAGTTGGACCTTGGCATTCACAGGTCCACGGTATTTTAAAAGATTTTTATCATGTGTTTACATGTGTGTCCATGTGCCTTTGTGTAGAGGTCAGAGAAAATCTTTCAGGAGTTGGTTCTTTCCTTCCATCTTGTTGAGACAGGGTCTCTCTTGTTTCTGCCATGCTGCATTCTCCAGGCTGGCTGTCCCTCGGCTTTTGAGTAGTTCTCCTGCCTCCCACCTCCAGCAGGAGAGCTGAATTCAGATTTTTTTTTAACATGGTTTCTAGGGATGGAACTCAGGCTGCCGGCCTTCCGTGGCAAGCACTTTTCCCCGCTTAGCCATTTTGCCAGCCTATTTATTTTCTTACTCTTTTAGACATGGCCCCCACATAGGCCAGGTTGCTCTCAAACTGTCTATGAACTAAGAATAAGCCTCAAACTCATCCTGTCTCCACCTCCCAAGAGCTGGATTATAAATTTGTACCGCCATGTTAGGCCAACTAAGGTGTTATCTGGGAGTGGGCTGAGTCACCTTAATGTTCTAACTCACTAAAGGCTGAGGCCAGGGTCTCTGGTGCGCCTCTACCCCTACCCACTCCCCCCACCCCCAGCCTCTGCTCACACCGTCCCCTCTTTCCGAATCATTTTCTCTTTTTTTGTTTATTTATTTATTTGTTTTGAATAAACCCAAAACTTATTCTAAGCCACAGTCATCCTAGGGTTGTCCCCCCCAGCCATATAGCCTCCCTGGTTCTGTGGGTTGCAATCTGATTGTTCTTTGCTTTGTATCTAGAACACTTATATATCCACTATATCCACTTATGAGTGAGTACATACCATGTTTGTCCTTCTGGGTTTGGGTTACCTCACTCAGGATGATTTTTTTCTAGTTCCATCCATTTGCCTGCAAATCATGGAACTAGAATCATTTTCTAAGAAACCTCTGTTCATGGGTGTCGGGCCAGTTGGCGGCTGGGGACCATGAGCATACGGACCCATAAATCAGAGGAGAGGCCTGGAACCTGGCATGCCCCTTCTGTGGCTGGAGAGGGACCCTCCCTGTTTCTTACCTTCTAATCCTGCCCCAGGTGTGGAGGACTGGCCCCTGACAACTCATGTTACACACAGGGGCACAACTGACCAGGGCCTGGTTAAACACCACACAGGTGGGGGTGCGGAGAGTGACAAGGACTAATTTGAAGATATGGACCAGGCCCAGCTCCATGTTCCTGGGGGCGGGGGCACGGAGTCCCAAGAGGAACCCTGGTAACAAGAGTGCTTCTGTCCTAAAGGTGGGGAGCCATCAGTCACAGGGACTTCGCTTCATGCCACCCACTGCTTTATTTCCATCTACTTGTCACATGGAGTTTCCTGTAGAATGCTCCCGCCTGTCTGGGAGGAGGCGGGGGAGGGAGAGAAGACAGCCCCTAGGGCAAGGGTCTATAAGCGTGAACAAAGTAGTCTGGAGGGGAGTCTGCCCCTCCCACATGGATTGAGGAGTTTATCAGGTCCCCAGGCCCCTCCTTTGACCCAGTCCCTTTGTTCTTCAATAAGGCCTGCTGGTCCAGGGGTGGGAGGGCGGAGCGTGGAGTCCCATCCCTGTTCTGGGTAGGAGCTGTGGGATCAGATCCTCCAGCCTAGGAAGCAGTGGTCCCTGGGGAAGGGGCAACAGCTGTGGGGCGAGCCAGGAACCTGACACTAGGGGTGGGCCCCAGGGAGGGGCAGACTCTGCCCCAGCAGCAGCCCAGACCGTCTCAGGCTGGAGCCACCCTGTACCCTTGTTCATCCCCATTGCAGTTCAAGCAATTCAGACAGGCATCTGTTTTCCTTTTATTGTTTTGTTTTTGGAGACACTATCTGGCTGTGTAGCCCAAGGTGTCTGGGACTGCTGGGACCAGAAGTGTGTTCCCCCGACACTCGGCTCCCCCTTTTCTCTTCCTAGAGTTAACCCTATGGGTGTGCCCACAGGTCTGCCCTCCCCTGCTCTGTGACATTGGAGGTCATTAACTTCTCTGTGCCCTGTCACCCGAGCTTGACCCGGGTGAGTGCTGTGGGACTAGCCTGCCTCCTCATTCCGGGCTGGAGGAGGAATCAGTCCCAGAACCCTAACCCTCCCTCGGTTATCAGGACGCCAACATTAGAGAGCGAATCCAGCAGCACCGCTGGAACAAAGCTCGGTCAGGATTCTAAGGCATAGCTCGGTCAGGATT
The DNA here is from genome assembly GCF_949786415.1 of Peromyscus eremicus. NCBI lineage: Eukaryota > Metazoa > Chordata > Mammalia > Rodentia > Cricetidae > Peromyscus > Peromyscus eremicus. The sequence continues at coordinate 66,694,729 of NC_081417.1, forward strand.
CTAAGGAATAGCTCGGTAGGAAAGCTAGTCTGGTCCCTAAGGAGGAGCACAAGTGCTTGGCAGAGCCCCCTCCAGGGAGAAGTGAGGAAGAGGAGAGGTGGGGGCAGGGGGCAGGGGGCAGGAGTGGCAGAGAGGGCAGAAGGCACTGTTTATCCAGTAGCCAGTTCGATCTGTTTTGGGGAGATCCCGACCCCACCTAGCCATGTCTCCTTCAGGTAGGGCTGCTCACCGCCTCGGGTGCTTCCCTGCACTAGGCCCCAGCATCAACTTTCGTTCTCCGGCATGCTCCGCGGGGTTGGGGCTGCCTCTTCACCTGGGACCCACTTTAGAGTTACTGTGCCAGTCGGGGTGCGGCCAAGCTCCCGAGACCTCCCTCCTGCCTTTTCTCTTACTTCGTGGAAACGGTCTGCAGGTTAGAGGCCTCAGCAGAGGCAGCAGGCCAAGCCCCCAGTGCAGGGTGCTCACAGGAACTCTTCGGGGCCGGGAGCTGGGGTGTGTGTGTGTGTGTGTGAGACTCTGTGGGTGCCAGGCATGCCAAGCCTTCGGGTTCACACCATGGCTCTCAGAGGCTGACAGGGCCTGTACTACGATGGGTGTTGGCCCAGCTCCACAAGAGCCTTGACTTTGGGAGTTTCCATAACAGTCTCCACAGAGACCACACCTCCCCCACTCCACCCCCACCTGCCCTCTGAGAGCCGAGCTCAAGGCTCTGATGGCACCAAGTTCACTGAGATATGGACCCTTGTACACCTTTAAACCTCTGTCCTAGGTAGGGAGGACACACGGGGTGGCCCTCTGCTGAAAAGACCAGGAAGAACATGAGGACCAGGGCTCTGCTGGGCCATAAAACTGTGTTCAACTCGCTCTGCGAGCCCCGCCCACCTTCCCAACCCTGCCCTGTTGGCCCCACATGACGGACATGTCAGAGTGGATGGCTGTTTGAGACCCACTGTCCTGTCCCCAACAGGTTTCTCGGGGTGGCAGGCAGGGGTTTCCCCTGGGATGTCCCCAGTGGGCTGTAAACAAAAGGGAAGGCTCAGGCATGAGGCTCCAGAAACAGTCCTGTCGAGCAGGGTGGTCTCAACACAGATCAGGTGGCACTTCAGAAAACATAGGCCTGGAATTTGGAGTGCCACAAGAATGGTGACCAAGGCCCTGAGCCAGAGGGTGCCAGTGGGAACATTCCTGACACCTTGGCCTGCCCGGGAATACTGGTAATGAGAGTGCATCTGTCCTAAAGCTGTCGCAGGGACATTGCTTTATGCTAACATGTCTGAGACAGGAAAAACAGGAAAGATCAAGGCCAGGCTCCGTTACATAGTGAGTATGAGGCCAGCATGAGCTCCATGAAACCTGGTCTCAAAAGACCAGACCCAAACCAAATGGAAACAGTCATGCCTCAGAGAGTGCTCCAGGTGACCCGGAGTGTACTCCCGCCTCCCTCCATGTTAAAGTGCTCTGTGGTGTGGTGATACAGGCCGGCAAGCCTGGGAGACTTAGAAGAATGACTCCCACCAATGGCTTCACAGCAAGCAGTGTCCATACGGGAGCCTAAGGTCCAGAGAGGAGAAGGGCCTTCTCCAGGTCACACAGACCTCTGGCCCAGGCCTGTACAATATGCTCCTGCCGGCAAAGGTAAGAACGGCAGTGGGGAGCAGAGAAGCAGGTCAGCCATCACCTTCCCCTTCATCCTCGCTGAGACAGCTCTCGGGCGCTGCTCTGCCCCTGGATGCCCGTCTCTCCAAGTACTCGGCTTTCAACAGTTCCAGCTTCCGAAGCTCAGCCTCCAGCCTCTCCCGGTGGGCTGCCCGGAGCTGCCGCAGCTGCTTCATGGGAAAGGGGTTCATATCATTGAAGGCGATGCTCATGAGCTTCCTGGGAGGAAGGTGTAGTCAGCCAGTGCAATGGTTGCTGGTTCCGGGCCTGTCCTGACACCCATCCACCCTGGGATGGTGGCCCTGCCTTCTGGAGCTTACCTTCCGGGGTGAGGGGGGTGGGGTGGGAGGGGAGACCATTCCCATCCAGAGCTGAGGCTGGAGGGAGCTCAGCAGGCATCCGACCCCGTAGGGAAGGGCTGCTCGGGAGAGTTTCCTGGAGGAGGGATGTGGGAGCTTAGCTTTGAAGAAATGGACCAGGCCCAAGATGGTGGTGGCAGCGCAGGAAGTGGCCAGGAGGCTCCAAGTAGGAGAAACCAGAGGCCCAGCCGGTGGTGGGGTCGGTTGTTCCACAGCCTGGGTGTTGGTGGCAGGTGAAGGTGGGCTGGGGAGCTTGCGTGCCATACGAGGACACAGACGGACTGAAGGCAGAATGACCCCTGGGACTCCTAAGCTGGGGGAGGGGTGGGCACGGTGTGTGTGTGTGTGTGTGTGTGTGTGTGTGTGTGTGTGGCCACAGAGAGGTGGGCAGCTCACCGGCTGTCGCAGATGGTCTTGGTGAAGAAACGCAGGTACTGGTAGATCTCCAGGCTGTCCTGCAGACGCAGGATCTCCTCCTCATTGTACTTGAAGACGGCCAGGGCATAGCGAAACACCACCTAGGGCACAGTGGGGCCTCAGTGGGGTGCAGGAGCCCAGGCAGGGGCTGTGCAGGGAGAAGCCCAGAGAGAGACTCTGGGAATGTGGAGGTTCCTGGCAGGCCGGGGTGTGTGTGTGTATATGTGTGTGTGTGTGTATGTGTGTGCATGTGTGTGTGCATGTGTGTGTGTGTGCATGTATGTGTGTGCATGTGTGTGTGTGCGTGTGGTGTGTGTGTGTGTGTGTATGTGTGTGTGCGTGTGCATGTGTGTGTGTGTGTGCATGTATGTGTGTGCATGTGTGTGTGTGCGTGTGGTGTGTGGGGGTAGGCAGAGGTTGGGGGAGAAGGCTAGAAGAACAGGCGACAGAAGACCCTAGAGGGAGCACACCCTGAAACATGGCTCTGTGTCTGGTCTCCGAATAGCTGCTCCCTCTAAGAAGGCACAGGAAGCACTGCCCTGCCGGAGTCAAGGGGTTAAGTCCCACTAGTGTCTTTGCTGGTGGAGACCCCCACCAAGATCTCCTGGCAAGGTCACCGGCAAGGTCTGGAGCAGACCCGGGCTTCAAGGGTGGGGCCACTGCGTCCTCTCGTATTGCACAGAACACTTTCCAGTTCAAGAAGCTGTGCTCTCAGGTGTCCCAAATGGCTCTGACAGGTGGCAGGCTTTCCATTGTGTGGGGCCCACCGGGCTGGGCAGCCGGGCCCAGGCATACCCACCTTTGTCCCTTCATACAGGAAGGCGTCCCAGACTCGCAGGAGGATGTCACTGATGAGGGAGTCGGCAAAGACCACGAGGAACCAGTTGAAGGTGATGAGGGAGAGGTCTATGTGATGCTGCCCCAGGTGCGCTGTCAGCCGGGGCAGCTTCTCGGAGAGGAGGTCCTGGAGCACCCGCTGGTCCACCTGGAAGACAGCAGAGGCCTGTCACATCTGCTGTCTCCTCCCGCCTGCTCTTCAGACCCCATCAGTCTATGTGCTCAGAACTGCTTGGGTGGGCCTACTTGGTACCAGGGGCACGCGCTGTGTGTGTGTGTGTGTGTGTGTGTGTGTGTGTGTGTGTGTGTGTGTTATGTGTGAGGCAGGGGTAGTGACATCACCATGGCTCCCGACACAGGTGAAATGCCCAGGCAGAGAAACAGGCCTTGGCAGGGGTCTCTCTATGGGTAAGTTCTTGGCCCCTTCACTCAGCCAATGCCCCTGGCAGTTCGAGGAAATCAGTCCCATGCTCACCTGCACAGAAAACCACCAGGAGCCACCTTTCTAGGCTGTTCCTCTGGACCCATATTGGCCTGACCCTTAAGACACTTGGCAGACACTTGGAGTGAGGGCCTGGGACAGATACTGGGGGAGAACAGTGACGTGCCACTTCAGGAATCCCCTTAAAGCAGGACGCTGAAGGCCACTGCTGCTAGTGACCTCTCCGGGTGACCTTGGCTTATTTATTTCTGTGGACATGGCTGACGACCCCCGGCAACGGCTCCCTCCTCCCCGGCACTGTCCTGATCTGTGTCCCCTCCTGCTCCTTCTTGTCTGGAACCGTGACCGGCTTCCCCATGCAAGTCTGTCTGGGCCTCAGTGTCGCTCTGGTGAGGACTCAGGGAAGCCTTTCTTCCCTTCCTCAGAAGCATGGCAGCAGCAGAGGCCATGGCCAGCCCAGAGCTCCAGGTGAGTCACCAGATCTGTGGTAAAACGGAGCCAAAGAACTGCCTGTGATCCGCGCCAAGGCAGTCGTCGGGGCAGGGGACCGGCCTCTTCCCTCTGCTGGTGGCCAGGGACACTGGGTGGGGACCCAGGCTGCCTACCTTCTCTACTGTTCCGAACGTGGCAAATTCTCCGTTACCAAAATAAAGCCAAAAGGAAGGTTGGTGCTGCTTCTCAGTGCATTTCCCTTTCAGGGACATTAAGATCCAGAGGTGAAACATGGTATTTCCCAGCCTGCCTTGCAGTGTGTGTGGGGGGGAGGGCAAACATAAGATGTGGTTCTCACCATCAGATTTAAGCAGGAAGTAGAAACGGTGGATTGAAAGGGTCAGCCCCACCCCGACTGCTTCTTCTGGCATACACCACGGTCACGGGATTAAGGGTGGGGTGCAGCCCTCTGGAAACCACTCGGTGACAAATAGGAGGATGGCAGAGCAGGGAGCTGGGAAGAGCCTGACCGCTGACACATTAGGGACTGGGTACCACTCTTAGGCCCTTCCTCTCTGTGAGGCCGGATGCAGTCTACGCTGGCTCTCTCTCCTTGCAGCTGCACATGACCCCTGTCATCCAAAGGGCAGCGCAGGAGGAGGAGGGCAAAGATGAGGAGGGAGGCTGGGTGTGTCGAAGATGAAGTCTACGAGGCAGAAGGGCTGCCTCAGCAAGAATGAGGCGGGGCGCTGGGACAGGACTTGGCATTTAGAATTTTTAAGTCCATGGTGACCTTATTCCTATTCTAGAATAGGTCGTCCTGGGGTTCAGAGTGGTGATATGCGGAAGTCACACAGCCCATGGGCCGTGAACCTTGCTCTGCCTGATTGAGGGCAGCAACCCCCCCCCCCCCCCCGGGATACGGCATAACCACAAGCACGTGCAGGGACGGCGGCCATCACCCCCAGCCCATTCATCGCCTGCCTCACCATCCTGTGGTCTCTCTCAGTTCTTGACTGGTGGATGGCAAGAGACATTAATTTCTTTCTCCCCTCCCCAGGAAGGAGCTCTTTCCGGTGGTATGACGTCACCAGTGGACTAACACACCTCCAGTGGGCAGGACCTCACACTCTTACAGGCCCTCAGCTCACTGGGAACCTCTAGCCGTCGGAGAGGGGTTATAGGCCCCTGTGTAGGAGAGGTGGAGGCCCAGGATCTGCTGGCCTGAAGGAACTCCTCTAGGGATTACCTCAAATGGCCACCATGTAGCCTCCCCCGGAGATGCAGTCAGCTCACCTGAGAGGCCGTCAGTGTCTTGCTGTAGTACTCAGCTGGCAGTATGGTCTCCACAATGGCTACCAGGCACCAGAAAGCACTCTCCTCATCCTCTAGGACCAACAGGGCGATGGCCGCCAGCCTGCAGAGGAGGGAGAGGCCTGGAGTGACCCACAGCAGTCGTGGTACTGTACGGCAGAGGCAGCATCCTGGATCCTAGGGCTGAGCGCTCGCTGACCTAGTACTACTCCGCTACCAGGCTGGTAGTCATGGCACCTGGGTGAGACACTGGGGGAGGATGCCCAGGTTGACTTTCAGAGCAACGAGGACACCGGTTCAGAACAGAGGCTCCGAGCCTGGGTTGCCTGGGTACGGATTATGTTAAATTGTTTCCTGGGTGGCCTTCGGTAAACTACTCAACCTCTCTGAGCCTCAGCCTCCTAGAGTCATCAGGACTGGGTGAGGACCAATGGTCAGCCCTGTGGACTGTCAACACATCTGGTGTCCAACCCAGTGCATGGCATGCCGAGCTGCACGGTCCCAAGTGAGAGCAGACCTCATGCCCTGCTCACTGGCATACCCCTGTGCACTCAAAGACTTCCCTCCCGTGCGCCTTCACCCAGTCATGAGGTCCCGTTGAGACCGGGGCAGGACAGACACAAGCCGAGAGCCGAGTGGGGACATCTTCCCAGAGAACACTCTGCTCTTCCACCTTCCCTGAGGGGCCAACCCCAGAACACAATCCCCACCATGTCTTCCATGGACCGGTGTAAACAAGGTCCCACATCCCGGGAACACTGCTCATTCCAGCCGCTCTTGGCGGCCCACAGGACAGTCTGCAGCACAAGCCCCTGGGAGACTGATGCAGGGGGTCCTTGGGACCATGGGGCCCTTCTGTACATCACCCATGAGGTGCAGCCCTCCTCAGGGTACCTGTAGGGAGAAGGGGGCCTTCACTGGAGGTCAGGGGCTCTCGGTGGACTTTAAGAAGCTTTGATTTTTATTAAAACTTTTTTTTTTTTTTTGAGACAGTCTTGATATATAGCCAGGTTGGCCTAGAACTTGAAATCCTTCGGCCTCAGTCTTCCGATGCTGGGGTCACGGGTGTGCAACACCACAGCCTGCACTGCAGAACCCTTTCAGAGTTGGGTAGTTATGCTTCTTGGGGTTCCTCATGGATTGGATTCATGACCTCCATTTTCTTTTGAGGTTCATGACTTTTAGAACCAGGGCTGATTCTCACAAAGGGGTGTGTGTGTGTGTGTGTGTGTGTGTGTGTGTGTGTGTGTGTGTGTTCCTCCTTTCCCAGCCATTGGAAAGGAGCTGTTCCCTGCTCTGGATTACATGTTTATACAAACCCTCCTGAGTCTGAGCTGAGTGCAAAAGAGAAAAACAGCCACAGGTCTCTTGGGACAAAGGAGGCCCTGCCCTCTCCGAGCTGGGGGAGGGCACCTGCCCAGGTCATTGGGCTCAAGAACAGAAAATACCCTGTGTATCAACTCCCACTCTATCAACGCCCAGGGCAGACATGCAATTGATCACGGAACGTTTTGCTATGGAGCCTGGATACTATCCCAGCAATTCCTTCAAACGGGCCTCTAGGCAGCTTCTTCCCGTGGGTCACCTCTGATCAAGGCGAACTCCTTACCGCACAGATGGGGCAACTGGAACTCAGAAGGCAAAAGTGGCCATCGCTTAAGAGCCCATTGGCAGAGGGGACAGAATCCAGGACCCCGAAGTCCAGCCTGCTGCTGTCTACCCTGGCCCACCTGCTCCCCCAAAGCCCAAGAATGTCCTCAGATCAGGAACTGCTGTCAGTATTGGTTTAGACTTTCACACATATAAGGCCAGTTACCGGAGGCTAGTCCACCAGGGCTCGCCGCTGCTTGGGGGCTACCAACAACATTTAACACACTCCAGTTATTTTCATGGGGAAATGGATTTCAAGCGCTTGTTCTAAGTTGGCGTTAGACATCTTCACATTATCTGTTATCTCAGGAGCAAGCTGGATTTTGTTGCCTTAAATTAAGACTGTTTATTCTGACACAATGCATGCAGTTCTAAGATTGACCGCTAGATGGTGACAGACAGCCATAAGGGGCTTGCAGCAGTAAAACACACCTCTCTTGAGATGTTTTTTTATTTAAAGCAATAGTATAAATATTTGTGTGAATACCAATCATATGTGTTTGTGTATCAATTTAAATAAAGGCAGCACAGAGAGATGTACTGAAAGCCACTTGCCCCTTTTATTCCACTTGTCCCTGTGGCCTCTTGTACTCACATGGCTTCCTTTTACACAGGACATTCTGTCCCTGTAGCCGACTTTAACTTTAAGGCCCTCCTACTATGAGACCTTTTCTTGTCCCTCAACCACTGGCCAGCTTCTGGAGTCCAGAGCCCCAGGGTGGCTAAGTCCCCCTGGTCTCCAAAAAGGACACACAGATCAGGAAGGCTTTGGGGTGGCCCAGCATCCTCTCTGGCCCAGCTCCCACTTAAGAGGGTGGGTTGTATGAAGGACTGAGTATGGGGCCAATCCAGGGCCAGGGGCTGCAGAGCTGCCATGCATAGTGAAATTCTGGACAGCTTCCTCAACATCTCAGGTCTCAGCTGGAACATGGTGCTCATTCCCACCTGCAGGGTCACAGATGAAACCTACCACTCGCCTAATTCCAGAGCTTCTGGTCCCTCACGGCCTTTTCTCCCTCCCCCTCCATTTTTTTGAGGGTGCTGGGGATTGAACTCAGGGCCTTGCGTATGTTGGGCAACCATTCTATCATTGAGCTATATCCTCAGGCACCTCCATCCCCCCACTCCCCCAGACAAAGTACTCACTAAATCATGCAGGCTGTCCTTGTACTCAACAATAGTCCAGACAGGCCTTGAACTTGTGATTTTCCTGCTCCAGCCTCTGGAGTAAATAAGATTATAGGCCTCTGACACCAGACCCATATTCTTAACTCCTCCTCCTTTTATTTTTTTTTGGTCAAGAATTCATTAGCATTTATATTTTACTTGTTTAGATAAAAAAGAATTACTATTTTTATGTACATCTATGTGTGTACTTATATGGGTTTACGCTCAGCACATTTATGTGCCTGTGTCCATGAAGGCCGGAAGAGGGCGTCAGATCCCCTGGAGCTGGAGTTATGGGTGGTTGTGAACCACCATGTGGGTGTTGGGAACCAAATCCTAGTCCTCTGGAGGAGCAGCAAGTGCTCTTAACTGCCAAACTATTGATGCTGGCTAGTGTTTTATCAACTTGACGCAGGCTCGTCATTTGGGAAAGGGAATTCCAAACGAGAAAATACCTCCGTAACACTAGCCTACAGGCAAGCCTGTGGGACGTTTTCTTAATTATTAGTGTTTGGTGTGGGAGGGCCTAGTCTACTGTGGGTGGGGCCACCCCTGGGCAGGTAGTCCTGAGTGCTCTAAGAAAGCAGGCAGAGCAAGCCATGGGATCAAGCCAGTGACTGGTGTTTCTCCATGGTCTCTCTATCAGTTCCTGCCTGAGTTCCTGCCAACTTCCCTGATAATGACTACAAGCAGTAAACTGAAATAACCCTCTCATGTCAAGCTGCATTTGGTCATGGTGGTTTATCCAATAGAAACACTAACCGGACACCATCTCTCTAGGCCCTCCTAACCTTCTTTTTCAAATTAATTTATTTGTGTGTGTATATGCATGTGTGCTGGACGTGTGCTGGATGGGTGGAGGCCAGAGGACAACTTGTGGGAGCTGATACGGCCCCTCTGCCAGGTGTGTCCTATCCCGGGGCTCAGCTCGTCAAGCATGGTGGCCAGCCTCCTCACCTTCTGGGCCATCTTGCAGTCCCTTCACGGCTATTCCTAAAGAACCTTCATGTGTCACAGTCTTGCTGGGCTAGGACTGAGTGGGCAGGGCTGTCTACGGTCACCATCCGTCCCTGGCAGAGCAGCAATCCAGCCTGACAGTCTTGCTGAGGGCTGAGGACTGAGCTACGTGGCTGCTGAGAGTTTAGCTCACAAATCCCAGAGATTACATACACATGCTCAATTTCACTCACAGTTAGACCAGAGATAGGAATACAGAAAATCTCTGCCCTTGGGACCCACTGAAATCCGAGTGAGGACATTCTGAGCCTGATTCTGTGCTAAATAAATGTCACACATCACCTGTTCTGAAGGGAGAGCAGACAGCTTATGTAAATCCAGCACGAGGCTATGTGTGCCGGAACTAAATCGAGTCAAACTTGCTTTGGGAAATGTATGAGACTATGCAATTTCTGTGGCAATAACCAGGGTCCTCATGAGAGTCCCCAGTGCTGGAGGGGACAGCCACTTCTACTAACTGAGTGGTTCCCTCCTCAACCCGATCCCTCTCGGATCCCTCTGCTGTTGACTGGAGCCACGCAGACAGTAATCCAGGCTGGACCACTCACACTCCACTTTTAGAATTTCCAGCCTGGCTATGCGGGATTAAGGGTGGGAAGGGAGGGGGTGAGGTAGGGAGGCTCCAGGGCTGAGGTCTCAACTTAGGCAGCCTTGATGGAGCTAACAGGTCCAAAGAATGAGTGGCAGAGACTGCCCCATAGAGAGGAGGATGATGAGGTGAAGAGGGAGAAGCTGGACCCTGTGTGGCTGCGGAGGGGTGGGGAGCAGTCCCAAAGGGGAGGATGCACACAGGAGGAATACAGGCAGGCAAGCTGTGACCTCTGCCCCCAAGTCCGCTTTCTTTCTTCACCATTTACAAACTCCTGTCCCACATGTAAACCAGGGCTGGGGACGAGGACCTGAACCCCAGCCGGGCTCAGCCATGAACGGGCCCTCTCTCTGCCTGTCAGGGGAGAAGGAGAGGCCCCTGGGCTCTGAGCTGCAAGACAGTGCTGGGAAGAGAAGGCTGTGCCACGTGCTTCTTACCTGTTCAGGCCTTGGCAGTAGCCGATGGTGGGGTTCTGCCAGGAGAAGGCCAGGAGCACTCTGCGGAGCCTGTCTGGGAAGCTGGAGGTGGGGCAGGTGAAATGCTTGTTGGTGGGGAAAGTCCGGTTGAGGTCCAGCTCGATCTGGCGGGCGGCGGGGTGCTCGCATGCCCGGCCCCGGGCCAGGAGCTCCTGGTAGCAGCCTGGGGAGTGCAGGTGCTGGACTCGGCGGTGGACCAGCCACCTCCAGACACGTGGACGGTGCTCACGGGGCACGCCTCCCCGTAGCAGCTGCTTGAGCTCGGCCGAGGGCACCAGCTCGGTCAGGGCAGCCCAGCGCTCCCGTAGGGGCCGCTCCACAGCCTCGAGGGCCAGCAGGTGGTGGGAACGCACCTCCAAGGCCTGGATCTTGGCTAGCAGTTTTAGGTCTTCCACCTCATAGTCCGGCACCGTCAGGAAGCCATAATCGTCATACTCACTGCTGGCAAAAGGGCCACATCAGCTCGGCTGTCCCTACCTGGGCTGCCACCCTGGCTGCACTGAGATCACGCCAGGGCCCAGCCTCAGTTTATCTGTACGTTTGGGAGAACGGCTCTGCTTCCTGAAGATGAGGAAGATCCCTTTGGTAAACTAGAAGGGCCTATATGCAGCCCGGGAGACATGCACTTATTGACCGCAATTCACTGTGTGCCCTGTGTCATCCCCAGGGAGCTTGTGAGGCAGGGAGGGCTCTTTGCCTGAATTACACAGGGGCTGAATACGGGGTGCAGAGAGGTAAGGTACCTTGCTTAGGGGCACACAGCAAAACAGGCAGACTCCTGCCCATGATCTCCAGAGCCCATCCGACACAGTTTTCTCCTTTTCCTCTGTGCTCAGCAGGGGTTTGGCTGGAGGAGACAGCTTGGGTTGTGATGGGTGTGGTGTCTGGGTGATGTGTGTGTCTCCACTGAGCCTGCCCCTCTCACTCCCCCCTATGTGCCTGAGCCTGGGGGGTTCACAGCTATGTAGTGCTGGCATGCGTGGCCGGCGGCGGCAGCAGCCACGATGATCATCATGCCCACGGCCCCTCCCCGGCTGCCCATTGGGCTCACCTGATGGGGCTCAGCTCCACACTGTCCGAGGTCTCTCCTGCTTCCCACTGCAGCGCCTCCTGGACCAGCTGCCGCAGCAGCTCAGGAAGGTCACCAGCCTCAGCCCCCGCTGCCTCCTGTAGCCTCCGCAGCCCGGCCAGGTACTTGCTTTCTACCTGGCAGTTCCTGGCTTGGAGGTAGGCACACTGCGAGAGAGGAGCAGCTGGTCAGGCTTCTGGGCCGCGCAGGCTGCCAAAGCCCCGAACAGCTTCAAACCCTCCCGGCTCTGCTCTCCCTGCCCACCCCCTCCTGGAGCTGCAGACAGAGAAAGGCTTACTGCAAGGGATGTGACAGATACCAGGATCAAGGAGGGAGCTGGGTTCAAAATTAGGGGGAGGAGAAGCGAGGGCAGACACAGCACGGCTCATGTAAGGCGTGGAATCTCATCCTGGGTCAGACAAGCCGTGTGGCCTGTGACAAGTCAGCTAACGTGCCGGTTCACCCCGTACTTCACCCTCTGTAGACCGGGGCTGACACAGGGTCTCCTCGGGATTCTGGCATGGAGCAGCGAGCCCTGTCTAAAGCCCTGCCAGGCACTGGGCACAGAGACGGCTCCCTGCAGGTGGCGGCTGGCAGGATACCGCCCTGGCACCCCCCCTGCTGCCTGTACTTTGTACTTTCCTTCCTTGGGCTTTTGGGCACCCTCTTCCTCAGCCTAGGGTGTGCCCCTGCACTCCCACCCCTACCCCATTTCAGTGCACAAGTCAGATGGGTGAGTCGGGTGGGCTCTCTGGGCCTTGCTTTTTGTCTCTGTGAGATGGGTATGGCGGAATTTTGCCTTGAGGAGTTTGCTATGACTGCAAACACTGTCGTCCTGCCCGGGCACCGCTTGCCTGTGTCTACGGACACTTCAATCCAACCCTACCTTGGCCTTCCCCCTCCTGTTTCTCCTGCCCACCTCCTTCTTCTCATGGAGAGCTTTCCCTGTCTCGACCCCAGCACTGCAGGGATTTCTGGTACAGACTCCAAACTGCCAAGTCTACCTTCTGCAAAGCAGCCACAGGAGTGTGGGGCTGGAGGGGATCAGGGAAGTGGAGAGGGGAAGGCAGGGGACAGGGAGGGGTCAGACCATGGATGTGGCCATTGGCCCCTGGTACCTTGGTCAGCAGGGCCTTCTCCTTCTCTGCCACCTTCCTCCAGATCTTGGTGACCTGGTGGATCTCGGAGTTGAGGAAGCGGTTCTGGGTCCGATACGCTTCCATATCATCCTGGAAAAAGGCAAGTTGGATCAGCAGTGGTACCACAAACCTTCTGCTCTGGAGAAGTCATCCTCAAAGGAGCCGCCAAAGCTTCCTACCTTGGGAAATTCCCCAAACTACAGAGAAAGGGAGTCTGAGAGACTTCTCCAGCACAATGAAGGGAGAGCCCGAGGCTGTCTCAGAACCATTCAGACCCGCTGTTTTCTGGTCCGTGAAAGGCAGACATGGGTCTCCCCTCAGCAGCTGGGGCAGTACATGGCTAACAGGCAACATTAAGGAAGTGACAGACCCAGCAAAGCACTCAGGGCTGTGTCTCACATTCAGGTTGTTTTGTTCAGTTCAGACAGGGTCTTACGTAGCCCAGGCTGGTTCCAACTCCCTAAGTAGCTGCGGTTGACCTTGAATTCCTCCACTTCCTGCCTCCACCTCTCAAACTCCAGGATAAGGCACCACCCCATAACTGCTTTGGTTGTTTTGAGTCAGTACACGTGCCAGGTATTTGCAGCTGTGTGTGGACTGCTTTTCGTCAGGTATCACTTGTAAACATGGCTGTGTTGTGCTCGAGGGTGTTATCTGTTTGCCCACTTTTGACACTAGGACTCAACCCCAGCCTGTGTGGCATCTGAGGATGGGCTCTGCTGTGGGGCCACACACTCCCACACCCTTCTTTTTCTTTTCTTTTTTTCTGTTTTCCTTTCTGGTTTTTTTTTGTTTGAACAAGGTCTCATATATCCCAGGCTGGTTTCAAATTTGCTACGTTGCTAAAGATGGCTTTGAACTCCAGACCTCCTGTCTCTGTCTCCCAAGTGCTAAGACTACAGGCTGTGCAGAGTGGATGAAGTCCTGAGTGAGTGTGCATTGTTGACATGAGCATGGCCATGGCAAGGACACCGATGTCTAGACCCATGGGAGTGACAAGGCCTGCCCCTGGTGAGGCTGTTCATACTAAACCTGCCTCCTCATTCAATGCTGAGTTTCCAGGCTACTGGTGCGTCAGAGCACACTGGCCCATCCCATCCCAGCTTTTCTGTTTGTATCTGTCATTTCTTCATTCCCTTGTTTTCCCTGTCAGGTCAGTCCCAAAGCTATGCAGGTCTTGGCAATATGCATATACCACCATACCTGGTCCCCCTTTGTTTTTTTGTTTTTTTGTTTTGAGATTCCCTTATGTTTCCCAGGCTGCTCTCTAACTCATCAGCCTCCTGCTTCAGCCTCTAGAATAGCTAGGACACATAGGTATGTGCCACCATGCTGAGTTCCAACTATTATTATTATTATATTATTATTTGTTATTATTATTTTTACTGACTGATGACCATTCTATTGGGAAATTTCCTATAGCTGACTTAGTCCTTGTTCTTTTGATGTTTTTAAATGTGAGCCCTGGGTGTATGAAGCTACAGTGATAAACAACTATGAGCCTTGAGATTGCCCCTCACTGTCCAGCACAGGGAGTGATAGCTTGCTGCCTGGACAGATGAGAAGCCGGGCAAGCCAGCAGAAGGCTCCATTCAGAGCTACAGACATGGCTCACAATCTTTATTCTATCGAGAAGAATATTCCAGAAGCCATTCAAGCACACTCACATCCCCTGAGAAACGAAGCCTTCCCTTTCCTGTTGGAGAGAAGTCCTAGGCTATAGGCTCGGGAGCCTGTAGTGACTGTGTGTGAGGTAGACAAGATGGCTGCCACAGGCCACTTGCTCCCTCAGTCTGTGGGGAGCCTTGCTGCAGCTGATCATGGGATTCTTCCCCAGCACCTGGGAAAGCCACAAGCATCCAGGTGAGAGAATAATGTGTCTGTCAGTCCTGCAGTTCCCCTGTGTGCCATCTGTGGGTGATGAGGTTAAAGTAGCATTATTCCCATTTTACAGATGAGGAAACAAGGACCTAGAAGGTGAACCAACCCCTCAATGACACAGCTGGGTTAGAAGAGCAAGGATCCTCCCAACTTGGGATCCCACAGCGGGCGCTCAGCAAACGCCACTGACTGCCCAGGACACACCCCTTCCTCACCCAGGCCCAGCACAGGCACTCCTCAGACCTTGAGAATATGGATTTGTCATATAGGGTGCCTGTTTCCGGGTCAAAGGGAAGCCAAGCAGTGGCCTAGAGAGGGAGGTGGGTGCTGTGGGATGGTCTGTATGTCAAGTGTGTTGCTGATTGGTCAGTAAATAAATCACTGATTGGCCATTGGCTAGGCAGGAAGTATAGGCGGGACAAGGAGAAGAATTCTGGGAAGTGGAAGGCTGAGTCAGGGAGACACTGCCAGCCGCCACCATGACAAGCCGCATGGGAAGATCCCGGTAAGCCGGTAAGCCACGAGTCATGTGGCAAGGTATAGATTTATGGAAATGGATTAATTAAGCTGTAAGAACAGTTAGCAAGAAGCCTGCCACGGCCATACAGTTTGTAACCAATATAAGTCTCTGTATTTACTTGGTTGGGTCTGAGTGGCTGTGGGACTGGCGGGTGTCAGAGATTTGTCCTGACTGTGGGCCAGGCAGGAAAACTCTAGCCACAGGTGGGTGTGAGCACAGTGGGCAGGAATGGCCACTGGGCAGCCTCCAATCAGACTGGTGCCCTATCTTGGGTGCACACCTCGGCTCAGAACTTCAGGGAGGAAAAAGAGAGACCTCAGAGGAGAAAAAAGCCACACACAGTCACAAGCAGAGCAAGAGGAAACAGGCGGAAGGGGCCCAGGAGGAGAGCCTGCTGCAGCCTGTGCAGGATCAGACATCCCGGGGTCTCCTGGGCAATGCTCCTGTAGGGGGACCTGAGTCTACCATGACCCTGCTGCCCATGCTGCATGACCAGGACCCCCACCCACCACACCCCGGCTACTGTACCTGCTGGCAGTGCTTCTGCACAGTTAGGTTCCTCAGTCTTCCCATTTCTGAATCACTCAGCCCCAGACAGGACTTTATGTAATCCAGGCTGGCCTCAAACTCTCTGCTGAGGATGGCCCTGAATTCTTAACCCTCCCGCCTCCACTCCCATTCTAGTCTGGGATTGAGAGCCTAGTATTAGCGAATACTCCCCCACCCCAGCTCTGAAATTCAAGAGATCAGTGACACTACTCTTGAAATGACAGGGTAAGAGGGCCTTTCCCTAAGGCTGGGCACCTGTCTTGGGCAAGCAGGAAATGTGAGCACTCTCTGCTCACATATGATGAGGAGGGACATTGATGGGCCTTCTAAGAGCTACGCACTAAGACACACCTAGTCCATGCAGCAGGCCCCAGGATGGGCTCAGGAGCATGATCTAGGAGCCAGTCTCCTCACACCTCACTGATAAACGATGTTCCGGCAGATGTGACCGAGGAACACTCTGGTTCCTGGGGGAGGCAGGATAACAATCGGCTCTGGCACTCCAGAACCATCCGGCTGATCTATGTCTCAGTCCTGTACTGCTCTACTGGGTCTGGAAGGGTGGACACCTGACGAGGAAGGAGGTAAGGAGGCCCCCGGCGCATAGGGCAACAAGAAGTGTTCCCACCACGGCGTGCATGGCCAGCGGCTTTCTAACGGCCTCAGCTGCTCTCCTTCATTCTGCTGTATTCCTAAATAGTCCTTGGCTTCAGGCTAACGGCGGCCCTGCATCTGCTGTTCTGGCCGGTCTGGAGGGGAGCATGGATCTCAAGTCCCCTTCCATCATTGTCAGGACTCCTCAGCCTCTTAGGCCACTTCCCACAGAGAGAGAGAGAACTTGTCCAAAGGCACTCAGCTAGCAAGGCGTAGAGCAGGGACTCAATACCAGGGCTAGCTCATTCCACAGGGTGGGCAGTGGCCACGCTTCACTCCCTCCCACCACCCAGCCATGCTTGGGTTCGAGTTGTGCAAGAACATGGGAGGCCACGAGAAGCAGTGTCTGGGACCAGACTGACTGGCCCTGGTTCTGTGTGCTGTCCCCAGGGACAGGGAGGGTCAGGAGCAGGAATGCTGGTGCTCGGGCAGCCCGTCACAGCCTTCAGAGCAGCCTGTGGCCCGCAGCAGGTATCACACCTCAAATGATATCCCTAAACGTCACGGTTGGTCCCTGTGAGTTGGGGTGGCTTGATGAGAGAGATGAAAACAGGGAAGAGAAGCAGGGTGAGGCATGGAAGGGGGTACAGAGAGGCTGGGAGGTGCGGGGCAGGTAGACCAGTCATCAGACACAAGCTCCAGCCTAGTCCTGCTCCCACCCCTGTGCCAGCTGCCGGGCAAGCAGCTCTGCTCCTGGCCTCACAGGCAAGCAGCTCTGCTCCTGGCCTCACAGGCAAGCAGCTCTGCTCCTGGCCTCACAGGCAAGCAGCTCTGCTCCTGGCCTCACAGGCAAGCACCTCTGCTCCTGGCCTCACAGGCAAGCACCTCTGCTCCTGGCCTCACAGGCAAGCACCTCTGCTCCTGGCCTCACAGGCAAGCACCTCTGCTCCTGGCCTCACAGGCAAGCACCTCTGCTCCTGGCCTCACTGGCAGGCATCTCCGCTCCTAGCCTCACAGGCAGGCACCTCTGCTCCTAGCCTCAGGGGCAAGCATCTTTACTCCCAGCCTCAGCACCCGAAGCTGCAAAAGTGGGATCTACTAGCCACTGCCTCGCAGAGCTGGCAGAGGCCACAGTGAGCCGATACAGCAAACACCGGAGACAGTCCTGGCGTGTGGAGAGCCCTCAGGGGTGATCACTGCCCTTGCCTGGGCTCAGCCACAGCCAGTATTGGTCGGTTGTTCTACATGTGAGACTGCACTGAGGGCCGCCTCAGCACCTTGGGGGTCCTGGGCAGCAGGATGGCATTGAAGGAGGCTGTGCAAACCAGGCCCCAGACTGGGCTCTTCTCGGGCTCTTTCGCCTCTAAATTGATAAGCTGGGAACTTGTTCACTTTTCAGAGGCCCTGCACAGTATGAAAGGTCAAATGGCATTGGGCCTTCATAATGTGAAGGAAGGAAGAGAAATTTTCCTCTTGCTACCTAGTTCTGGTTTGGATGCTCCAGAATGAGGGGGGAACTTCTACCCCAACTAGAAAGCTACTCATGGCACCCAGAGGCCAGGAGAGCAGGCTGGGCAGAGGGGGGTGCCTACCTTCAGGTGCTCCATTCTCTCCTGCTGGCTCAGGAAGTCACCATTGGCGGCACTGGCAGGCTGGTCTGGCTGTTCAAGGTCTTCGGTGAGTTTCTGGGAGAGCTTGCAGATGACCTGCTGCTTGGCCTGGTTCTTATCCATGAGCAGCTGCACATGCTGCTGAAGCGCCTGCACCTGCTGCTCCAGCAGGCCGGCTTCATGCACCAGGCGCTCTCGGTCCTGCTCTAGATTCCCTACCCGCTGGTTCAGCTCCGCGATCTGCCGCACCTTGTGCCGGACCAGCTCCAGCCGATCCTTGTCTTCAGCGGCTGCCAGGTACGCACTGGATGCGCGCTTCTCTTGCTGGGCAGCCTCCAGGGCCTTGTGAAGGATTACCACCAGCTCCTGCATGGGAAGGGAGCAGCCGTGAGTGCTGGGAAGCCCTGGTAGGCACATACTAGCCCAGACCTCCAAACTCTGCGGTGCCCAGAGCTTTGGAGCCTATCCTGGACTAGCTCTGTAGACCAGGCTGGCCTCGAACTCACAAAGATCCACCTGCCTCTGCCTCCCGAGTGCTGTGATTACAGGCGTGCACCACCACCGCCCGGCCCTCCCCTGGGCATCTTATCCCAGCACTCGTTTCTGCTTTCTTGGTCCAACAAGAATGGTAGCTGAGCACAGGGTATCTGGTCAAACAAACAAACAAACAAACAAAACAAACACAAAGACATCCCAGCAAATTCTGCCTTAACATGGATGAGCAGCAGATGTGGTCACCCCTGAGACCACTGGAAACATGCTCCATGGGTCCTGTTCCCTTTCCTTCTGGCTGGGAAGTGAGTGGAAGAGAACAGTCCCCAGCCCCCAAAGCCGAAGTTCATGCTGAGGGTAGCAGAGCTGACCACCTTCGCCAGCCTGAGCTTACTTACATCATCTGGATTCTTCAGTGCAAAGGAACAAAAGAAATTCTGAACTTGCGTTAGGCTATAGCGTTCTGAGGAGCTGAACCCACACTCTGACTTACTCATGTCTATTTAAGAAAAGAACAGCTGGGTGGCAGTAGTGCATTCCTTTAATCCCAGCACTGGGCAGGATCTCTGTGAGTTCGAGGCCAGCCTGGTCTACAGAGGGAGAGCCAGAACAGGCACCAAAACTACACAGAAACCCTGTCTCGAAAAACAAAAAACAAAAAACCCAAACTGCCCCGAGAGAGAGAGAGAGAGAGAGAGAGAGAGAGAGAGAGAGAGAGAGAGAGAGAGAGAGAGAGACAGAGAGAGACAGAGACAGAGACAGAGAGAGAGACAGAGAGAGAGACAGAGAGACAGAGAGACAGACAGAGACAGAGACAGACAGAGAGACAGAGACAGAGACAGACAGAGAGACAGACAGAACAAACTGAAGTCCGGGAAAGGGGAGTTCAGTCCTAAAGCATCCAGACCCCAAAGCCTGAATTTAGCACTGAAATGGGCTGCAGGTGTGTGGCACGCGGGTGTGACTCTTGTCTCTCAGCCTCTCTTGCCTCCACATACTACTAAAGACTGTGATATCCCTTCTTGCCATGGTAGTTCAAGCCTCAGGATCCTCAAGATGGCGTCTGTGGCGGTTCATCTTGACTGTCAACCTGATGGGCTTTAGAATCGCCATGAAAACATACATCTGGAAGTGTCCATGAACCAGTTTCTAGATTAGAGGTTAACTGAGGTGGGAAGACCCACTTTAAATGTGGGTGGCACCATGCCATGGGCTGGAGTTCTGGGCGGAATACAAAGGAGAAAAGGGGGAGGGAGGTGAGCACCGCGTTCACCTCCCCGCTTCCTAAGTGCAGATGCAAAGGGATGAGCTGCAGGGTCCTACTGCCAGGACTTCTCTGCAGTGACGGAATGTAACTTTGATACAGTGCCTGCAAGGCCAGTACAGGAAGTAAGCGCTAGAAAGTCAGAAACAACACTGGCCTTTCGTCCTCTGACCCCAGGTCTGTGGTGCTTCACTGTGATGGAGTATTCTAACCTCCCTAGGACTCAGGCTTGCTGAGCCCAAAGCAGGGAATGAACTGATCCAGGCCAGGATCAGAACTTCAGAAGCCAGGCAGCCCAGGTGTGGGGAAGCCCCACAAGTCACTGTCCTAACCCTGCTCGTGCACTTGGAACACACATTCTCTTAATGACACCTCAACTGCACCCAAGCTGTAGCATTCCAGTAAGTGAAATCAGCTGGGTGGAATTAATTACTAAGCATGGTTCCATCTGGGAGAACTGCCAGAGACCATGACTGAGCAGTTGATAAGACCACCTCGGGTCTACTGACAATCTCTTCTCCAGCTCTCGATTGTGTTTGAGACAGGGCTTCACTATCAGCTTAGGCTGGCCTCGAACTCGTGATCCTCCTGCCTCAGGCTTCCAAATTCAAGAACTAACCCCACACCGCCATGCCAGGTGCTGCAGCCCAGAAAGGGATAGGTTACAGTTCCCACCTCCAAGGACTGCAAAGACTGAGAATAAAGACAGACCACTGTAGTGGAATGGTTTGCCGTGAGGGAGGGCAAAGAGGTTTGGCGGGGCACAGTGGCTTCTGCCAGGGGTGGAGGTGAGGGAAGGAAGAGGCCCTTACACTCGACAACATGGCAAAGCAATTCAAACAGAGTCCTGAGGAATGAAGAGGGTCAGAGATGGTCAACAGCACACAGGAGATTGGGCAGGGAAGCCTTTCCAGGCTAGGCCCCCAAGGAAAGCTCAAAAGACAGCCCAAGCAAAGGCCTAGGGAACAGAAAGGGAAGATTCAGAGCCTCTGGAGCTCTTGAGTGTGGACAGAGATGGGGTGGGGACATGACTGCACACCAGACCACTATGTCTGGAATGTCCCAGAATGGAGCAACAGCTTCCTGGGGCTCTAGTGAGAGATTAACATTCCTGTGGTTCCAGGGTCTAGCTGAGACCTGGAGATGGCCCTGCATCACTGTGGGTGAAACAGGCACAGATGCTATCCACAGCTGAGTCTGGCTCTGGACCGGAAGCAGGTAAGCATCTTCCCTGCTTCAGAGGGTCTGGAAGGTGGCTCTCACAGCCCATGGCCCCTTCCTTCACTCGATTCTCAGCATCTCCAATCAGGCTTCCAGCCTGGAGCCCCAACACCACCCCACTCCATCTCTACACCAGAAGTCATGCTTGGGGGAAAGGAGCTTGGGAAGAGGTAGCAGCTTGGCAGGAAGCTCATCGATATGGGAAACCTGGAGGCTAGAGAGACCCCAGGACTCCTGCCCAGCCGCCATGCTGTCACATAGAGTCTGAAGCCCCAGAGAAAAGCTCTGACTAAAGAGGGCAGAGGGATCCAAGTCCAAGCTCAGGAGCCCTGGCTTCTCCACGCCCCAGCACGCAGGTTCTGAAGCAGAATGCTTCTTTTCAGTTCTCTTTGCAGTGGAAACAGCCCATGAACACAGCAACATCAGTCAAGATAGCCAAGAACGAGGGGTGGTGGGGCACACCTGCAATGCCAGCTTTTAGGAAGTGGAGGCAGGAGGATCAGAGATTTGAGGCCAGCTACAGTGAGACCTTGTTACAACAACTCAATCAATAGGTGTATCACCAGTGAACGAGTAAGTAAACAAAATGTGTTGTATACATGCAAAGGAATACTATTCAGCCTTAAAAAGAAGGAACTTGCCAGATGGTGGCGGCGCATGCCTTTAATCCCAGCACTCAGGAGGCAGAGCCAGGCGGATCTCTGTGATTTCGAGGCTAGCCTGGGCTACAGAGCGAGATCCAGGACAGGCACCAAAACTACACAGAGAAACCCTGTCTCGAAAAAAAGGAAAGAACTTTGATTATTATAGGGATGTTTTATTAATTAAACAAGCTTTTTAAAATTTTAATGTTTAGTAGCTGGGTGGTGGTGGTGGCATACATCTTTAATCCCAGCACTTGGGAGGCAGAGGCAGGCAGATCTCTGTGAGTTTGAGACCAGCCTCAAATTACAGAGTGAGTTCCAGGACAGCCAGAACTGCTACACAGAGAAACACTGTCTCGAAAAAACAAAAGAAAAATGTAATGTTTAGTTATTATTTGTGTATGTGTATATGTGTATGCTCATGTGTGTGCCCCTTTGTGGATGGGAGTTGGTTCTCACCTTCCTCCAGTTCCTGGGATTGAACTCAGGTCATTAGGCTTGGTGGCAAGTGCCTTTATCCACCAAACCACCTTCTCAGCTCTGAATGAACCTTGGAGGGTGGTACACTAAGTGGAACCAGCCAGTCACAAACATGGCTGCAATTCTGCAGGTCAGGGGTAAACTAGAGAGGTCAAACTCACAGAGCCCAGAACAGTGTGGTCCCCAGGGTGGGGAGCAGAAGTGCAGCTGTTAAATGGCTCAGGTTTCCAATCTGCAAGAGGAAGACAGCCAGGAGATCTGTTGTACAATATGAACATATATATTATCATTACAGGCCTGAGCGCTTCAAAACGGCTCCAGGATGCCATGTGGTAGCATGCACCTATGATCCTGGCACTGGGGAACAGAGACAGGGAGATCACAAACAACCAAACTAAACCAAAACAAACCTAAAACCAGACTGTAATTTTACGTTACTTTTTTGGCTTGCTTGTTTTTGGTGGTGCTGGGCCTAGAACCCAGGGCCTTGTAGATGCTCTGCCACTGAGCCACACTCCCAATGGTCCTGTTATTATTACTATTATTTTTAAACTACAAAGTTGGGGGTGCTTTGCTGTGGCGTGAGTGTGTCTAAACTTCGTATATTGATCTGCGGTCCCACTGGAAGCTATTAAGAGGGAGGAAACAGTCCTTGCGCCTCTGGGGTCCTCGAGAGGTGAGTAGCATGAGAGAAGGTCGTGAGGGTGGAGTCCCCACCACTGAACCCTGCTGGTGAGGAGGAAAGGACACACACATAAGAACTCCCTGTCTCTTGCCCTATGATGCCCTGAACTGCCTCAGAATTCTGCCAGCAAGGCCATCCCAGGTGTGATACCTCAGCCTTGAAGTTGGTGGGGTGCTGGCCTGCAGTGAGCTATGTGGTTGTGTGTACTTGTAACCTCAGCAGTCAGGGGAACCCTGAGACAGAACAAACCTTTTCTTCATAAAGCAGCCTGCCTTGGGCATATTGCTACAGTCACAAAAGACAGGCTAACAGAAGCAAGGAGGCTCCGTCTAACAGGGTGGCTGGCCACTTCACAAAATATCAACTTTCCCCTAATTAGGCTGGTGATAAAGACCTCAGTTCCCTGCAGAGTTGCCTCAAGAATTAAAGAAAAAAGTGTCAAAAGCCTTTCCTCAAGTTGTGTCAGCCAGGGTGCCTCCTGCCCTCGTTCCAAGTCAAGGCCCAGGCCCTGTCTGCAGTACTCTGAAGTTCCTGGCTAGAGTTTCGGAGAGGGGGCTGAAGGATCGTCCCCACTGAGTTCCCTAAACAAACAACCAAGACCTCCTGAGTGAGCCTAAGTGGCCCCATTGGGGTCCAAGCTTCCCAGCAGCGGACAGATGGCCAACACCAGCCAACAGTCAGCCATCTGCCAGGGCAGACGGCTTTCAAACTGGGAGTGACTATCTGCTCAGGGGTCTGAGGCACCTAGCCAACCCACCACCTGGAGCTGTCTCCTGGAGTCTAAAGCTCTACAGGGCCAGCAATGGGATGCCCAGATGGATACTGAGATGAAGGCTTAACGGGTACCAGAGTCCCCGTGGATTTACTGACATAGGGAGGCATTGAGAGTGCACTCGCGTTTTCTAAGATCAGTCCTGGCACTTGTGTATGATGCTAGGCCATGGGACTGGGGAAGAGTGGAGGCAGCCCTGGCTGTGGACAGCATCCTAGGCCTGCAGCACCAGGCCTCAGGCAAGGAACCTCCTCTAAGCCCCTCAAGCAAGGCCCAACGAAAGGACTGAGATTCTAGTGGTAACAGATCAGACTCTGGGCCCAGGTTCTGGTCCCTGGGAAGCTTGGGTTTGGAGACCTCTCAGACCCTCAGACCTTCAGTTTCCTACTCAGGAAGGGAAGATGGCATCCGCGGTAAGAACTGCAGCTGGTGTCTGGACAGCCCTGGGCTGGGGCGACATGACACTGGCAGTGAGCATACTTTATCTTCTCTTCCCTGTTGGATGGCAGAGTCTTTGAGGGTAGGGCTGTTGTTTGTTTTTGCTCTTTTGAGGGTCCCGCCACCCAGCTCCTAAATAAATCACATACAGAGACCTATTCTTACTTACAAATGCCCGGCCTTAGCTTGGCTTGTTTCTAGCCAGCTTTCCTTAACTTTAAATTAGCCCCGTCTATCTTTTAACTTGCCTTGCCATTGACGGTTCAGCTTTTTATTAGACCATCAGGTGTTTTAGATAGGCATAGTAACACAGCTTCACAGAGTTAGACAAATGCAACATAAACAAAAGTAATGACATTCTACAACATAGGGGTTTGGTCCCAGTATGCTTTCCACAGCATAAAATTTGAGGTAAATTCTCACAGGGCTACTGACTCCATTGATGTTCATGGACTTCACTGGTTCTCAACCTTCCTGATGCTACGACCTTTAATACAGTTCCTCATGTTGTGGTGACCTCCAACATACAATTATTTCATTGCTACTTCATAACTGTAATTTTGCTACTGTTATGAATCATAATGTAAATATCTAACTTTTGGGTGGTCTTGGGTGACCCTGGTGAAAGGGCTGTTCAATCCCTAAAGGGGTCATGACTCATAGGTTGAGAACCACTGGTCTACTTGGATGGCTAAACTTAGACATGTTGCCATTTTTCCTGATGCTAGACACACTTTCCTACCAAACACAGGAAAGCATCTCATAGGTGTTGCCCCTGGGAAAGCCAGGAACCATTTTCCTCCTGATGGATGGACTCTGTCATCATTAGGTCCAGCTGTCAACTTGACACAAACCTGGTCACTGGGGAAACGGGGAAGTTCAGCTGAAGAACTGCCCAGATCAGACTGGCCTGTGAAGCAGGTGAGCCTAGACCGTATAAAGAGGGGGCTGAGCAAACTCGTGGGGACAGTCGGTAGGTGGCGCTGTGGTGCTCCTCCGTGATTTCTACTTGAAGCTCCGCCTTGAGTTCTGTCCATAGCTTCCCTTAATGACGGACTGTAAACGTGTAAGGTAAAACAAACCCCTTTTTCCCCGGAGTTGTTTTTGGTCATGGTGTTTACCACAGCAACAAAAAGGGTCTGAGATGAATGTCTCTCTTCAGAGTCCAAAGGAGGGGACCTGCTCTTCATAAGGCAGGCGAACCAATACTTAGGGCTGGAGGCATCGAAGCTAAAGCCTGATGGCCATACCTGGCAGTTGTGGTGCACTGTGGGGTGCCAGGCATTGGCTGAGGGTTCAGAACTGGACCTCTCACCAAGAATGGCCATAACTCCCTTTACCAAGAGGATACGGGCTGGGAGTTTAACGGACACGCTACAGTTAGAATGTGGTCTGTGCCGGGAGTCACCGCTAGACTGCTGTACATGCATGAGACAGGCTGGAAGCAGTGAAGTGCCTTCACCCTGTAAGGCAAAGGCGAAACCACAAACCCTTTTTCCCCAACCATCTGTCCCAACAAAGTGAAGGTTTCCTAGAAAATTACCCAGTAAAATCACATTTTGAAAGGCCCAGACAACTTCCTCATGACCTTCTCCTTTGAATGTGTATCTATAGCCTGGCAACCCTTAAAGGTCCCTAAGGGTCTTGCCTTCACCTATGGAAGGCAGCGAGCCTCCAGAGGTGCCCAGGTCTCCAAGGGCTTCCGGAGTACCTCTGGCCATTTGTTATGCCTTCGAAAGAAAGGTTAGGTAAGGGGTGAGCTACCTGTACACTCTAGGAAGAAAGGACATGTGGGGACAGGACAGGCTGTGTTTACAATCATAGTTTCTTTTCCTTTTTTTTTTTTCCAAGTTTGGGTGAGGAGCTTCAGTGATGTGAATCTGGGGATCCCACAGCCATTTCAGTTCAACTGAATACCCTTTTATGACAGGGAAGCCAGAAGGGCAGAAGGAAAAGACTGATCACAGGGCTCAGGGAAGACCCGAGCTCCCACATCACGGCTATGTTCCCACATAGGATATGCCACATGCAGCAAGTACATGTCCGGGTGTTCATTCGCCCCCAAGGCTGCCTCTGCGATGCAATGCATGTCCCGTATGGGCTGGGCCTGTGACCTTCACTTTGTTCTCCCCTGATGCCGGCACACTGCGTGCGCACTACCGGCCTGAGGTGAAGCATATGAATGGAAGAACCCCCCTCCAATCACCATCTCCTTCACTAGCTGTATGTAACTCCTGGCCTGCGGTGAAGGGGCGAGGTTAGCTAGGAGAGAGTTTCTCTCAACTGCCTTCTCCCCAAATGGCAGAAAGCACAAGCAGAACATAGACGTGCGTGAAGACTGAGCAGGACAGACCACGTGCCCCACCCCAGCCCGAGTCCTGTGCAAGCAAGGACCAGGAAGAAAGCAGGAAGGGGCCCTGGGCAGCTGGAGCTCAGGCACAAGCTTCCACCTTCCTCACTGGGGCAAAAGAACCCACCAAGGCCCTACTTGGGCTTTGTGGTAACAGATGTGAGACCTTCACTTTCATTATGCTCGAGAGAGGTACCTGCCCAGCGCTGCCGCTCTCCCACGCCCCTGCCACTGACGCTCACCACATCACAGAATAGCCTTTACCCATAAAAACATGCCTTGCTCTGAGTTGAAGCCTTCTGAGTAACGTTAATGCCTCTGGGCGCATGCCTTGTATTTTCCATAACAGCCCCACACCTCCTCTTTGTGACTGCGACAGTGAACTTCTCATGTGACAACGAAATCACCTTGCCTGTCACCGTTCTCTGCCACACATTGCCAGCTTCCTCTGTCCTGTGTCAGTCCCTCAGGTGCACATAGTCATCAGGTACCACCAACCCTCCCTGTGCGTCAGTGACCCCTCCCAAGATCCTGATTCAGACAGCACCTCCCAGACACTGCCTTTCTTCAAGCCTCTCCAAGAGGCATCCAAGAATCAGTTATTAAAGGGAGCCTTCAGAGACCCATGCCTTTGGTGTCACACCTGGTTTGTGTGACAGCATGTTTCTGAGGGATTGATAGTGAGGCATCTCTGACCTCTACAGTTGTCCTTCGAAGACCACAGACTAGCTGTGCCGGGTTGGGTTGATGCACTGCTCAGTTGTCAGCAAGGCTCAAAGGGCTGGGCTCACCTTCTGTGACTTCAGCTCCTCGGTGAGAATCAACACCTGCTGTTCCAAGGCCACCACCTTCTCCTGGGCTGTGCGGCTCCGAGCCAGCCCGTCGGAAAAGAATGGGAAAGTATTGCTTTGTCGCTTAGGTTTCTGCATGGGACTCGAGGGCAGTGAGGACCTGGTTGCAGGCCTGGGAGGATCCTCCGGGTCTTTTCCTGCTTGAGGAGAAAAACACAGATGTCAGGATGGGCAGAAACAGTAAAATGCTCCATCTACATACAGATGCCTCACCCACACAACAGCACCTTTCCCCATGAATTAGAAAGAGGGAAATACACTTTGCTTTATTTGTGAATCATTACTAGGAATTTTGAGGGAAAGATGGCAGTGGTGGTCACATAGTAGTGTGAACGCACGTAATGCCACAGAATGGTGTGACGAAAAGTAGTAAAATGGAAAATTGTTATGTATATTTTACTACAATAAAACATCCTTGAACCTGGTGTGGGGTGCATGCCTGTATCCCAGCATGGAGGTAGAAGATCAGAAGTTCAAGGTCATCCTCCGCTACATAGCAAGTTAGAGGCCTGGGATACACAAGGCTCTGTCTCAAGGTTGAAACAAAGCAATCCTTGCTTTTAACTCCTGGAGGCCTGGAGAATGCTGGAGGCCTTCTGCTTTGACATTTCACTCCAAGAGGGATGGGAGTCTTGTAAGACTCAGAAGGTAAACGAAAGGTAGACAGATGGTAACTCACTGGAGAAGGGACACTTGGGAGACTCCGGGGGCCCCTCCCCAGGAGTGTAAAACTAAGTAAACTGCTCGGGGCAGGAGACAGATCAACCCGACTACACAGACTGCTGATCTGCCCGTGAGGTGTGCAGAGAACTCAGGCTTGCAGTTTTTGGAAGTCTGTACCTGTGCTGGGCACCTTGGGGTGATGCAGTTGTCTGAGTCATTCCTGACCCTCTTAGGTAACCCCAACAAAACCCACTGGTTCAGCCAAGTTGGACTTCGGTATAATCATTATTTTAGTCTGTCATGGGTCCCCTTTCTGGGGGTAAATAGATGTGTGTGTGTGTGTGTGTGTGTGTGTGTGTGTGTGTGTGTGTGTGTTACATCTCCCCAGGAAAAGTCTGTCACACTCCACACACCACTAAGGACTGAATGTTTGTGTCCCCACAGCCCCAGGCTGAAGCTCTAGTCCCCAGTCCGATGGCTTTAGGAGGAAGGGCCTTAAGTAATTGTGATGAAGGCATGAAGGTGGAGCCCCATGACAGGATTAGTGCTCTCAGAAGAGGAAGATGAGACTCTCAGCACCTGAGAAGACAGCAGTGGCTGTCCCCAAGCCTAGAATGGAGCCTTGAATAGAATCCAAATCTTCAGTGTGCTGACCTTGGACTTCTCAGCCTTCCACCCAACCAGAACTACAGTAAATGTGCTCTGTTTGAGCCACACACATACACTCTTGCAGGCAGGGAGGACACAGGGCTTGGTCTCAGACCTGGGCAGAGCTCACCTGGAGTGCTGGGGTCCGAGATCAAAGGCTGCTCCCCGCCTTGAGGCTCCACACCCTGTGAAGACTCTTCCACTAGTGGTCCGTGGCCTGTGGCTTGGGCCTGCTTGTTGCCACGGATATTGTGCATGGTATTTCTGAAAGGAGAAGTGAGGCACATGAGGCTGGCAACCTCTCTGTTCTTCTTGCTGCCTGCTGGAGCTCCGGCCTCACCAGCTTCCACCCATCCAGACTGGGCTCCATACTCCCCATCCTGTGTGAGGCACCACCTCCTGCCCCAAGCCCCTCACCCTTCTCATTTAGCCCTTTCCACACTATACTTCCCCTCCCTTTTATTCTTGGTGAATTTCACACACACACACACACACACACACACACACACACACACACACACAGTGTAACGCTTTTTAGACTTACTTTATGAGTGTTTTGCCTGCATGTATGTGTAACGTCTTAGTTAGGATTTCTATTGCTGTGAAGAGACACCATGACCACAGCAACTCTTACAAAGGAAAACATTTAATGGGGTGGCTTAGAGTTCAGAGGTTCAGTCCATTATCATCATGGTGGGACATGGTGGCATGCAGGCAGACATGGTGCTAGAGAGCTAACTGAGAATCCTACATCTTGACTTGCAGGCAACAGGAAGTGGTCTAAGACACTGGGTATGGCTTGAGCATATATAAGACCTCAAAGCCCGCCCCCACAGTGATGCACTTCCTCCAACAAGGCCACACCTACTCCCACAAGACCACACCTCCTAACAGTGCCACTCCCTTTGGGGCCATTTTCCTTCAAACCACCACATATGTCTGTGAACCACGTGCACTCCTGGCATCTGTGGAGGTCAGAAGAAGGCATCAGATCTCATAACTGGAGTTACCAATGGTTGTGAGCTACCATGGTAGTGTTGAGAACTGAACCCAGGTGGTCCTCTACGAAGAGAACAAGTGCTCTTAACCACTGAACCATTTCCCCAGCCCCCTACAAAGTATCTTGACCACATATCTACCCATCCTCCTCCCTCCCACCTTCCTCAGCGCCCGCCCCCAACATATGCCCTTCCTACTGAGTCTCATTACTGTTGCCTGCTTGAGCATGGACAACCTACTGTTGGCCACAGCCTTGTCGTGTCCCCCCCCCCCCCAGCCTCCAGTGGCCAATTGCTCCTCAGCTAGCGGTGAACCTCATGAGCCCCTCCCCCACTGCTGCTGGAATTCCTGACTGGCTTTATCTCGTACAGGTCTTGAACAGGTGAGCACAGCTCTCTCTGCAAGTTCACAATTGCAATGGACACTGTGTTTCTTACAAGCTTGGTTCCTGCAGCCCCAACCCTGCTGCTGGAGTATTCCATACTTGCTGCTGGAGTATTCCAACCCTGCTGCTGGAGTATTCCATACTTGCTCTGCTTGCTCGTAGACCGAGAACAGTGACTGTAACAAGAGATTGCTTCATGTTTGTTGAACAAATGTTGAATGGACCTGCCAACCTAACTTCCCCAAACCCTCTGGCCTCCTAACTACCATGCCCAAAGTGGTTCCCAGCTCTGCTGAGGCATGTTGTAAGCATTTCCTGGCAGCTTTCTGCTTTTGCCCTCTTCCTGGACCCAGACCCACCCTGCCTTGCAGGTTTCACTGACTCATGGTTTCCAAGGGGCTTATTACACTGGTTCCCAGGCCAGCTTCAGCCAACAGCTTGTTGAAGCCGAGGCCCCATCCGCGGGTTTGGACTTTTAACCCCTGTGCGGTTTACAGAAAGAGCCGGCTAGCACCGAAGACTGGCCTGAGAGAACAGACTACAGCAACATTCACGGTCCACCCGATGAAGAGGTGGCTCAAGTGTTCGTTTTCCCTGGCAGAGAGATAAAACACATCAATTCTGAAATCAATAGCAAGGGAGAGAAAAAGAGCGAACTGTTTGAAGACCCGGGCTGTGCAAAAAGAAACAGCCTAGGTGCAACAAAAAGAAATAGGCCGCAGGAGGCACACCTGTCCAGGGAGGGCGGCCACGGCGTGTGGCGGGGATGAGGGTTTCTGAAAGCCAGCCACAGAGCATCCATGTTTCCTAGTGGAGTTTTGTAGGAGGGGTTCTGAAGGCAGAGAGACTTAGCCATTGGCCTTTGAAATTTCCCGAGACCTATTTCAATGTAGATGCAAAAGATGTGGAAGAATCTGGTGCCTGAGTGATTGAAATGTGTTTTGAATGTTCCTATTTGTGAGTCCACAATGATCTTACAATCAAAATCCTTTTGCCATGTAGGAAAAAGGTTAAACTCAGCCCCACCCCACCCCCACGTTTGTGTGTGGGCCATGGGAAATATTGGGACATTGGGTATTTTCTTCATTCACTATCCATTTTTTTTTTTAGACAGGGTCTCTCACTGACCCCAGAGCTTGCTGATCAGTTACACTGGCTGGCCAGAGAGCCCCAGAGATCTTCCTGTCTCTGCCTCCCCAGTGCTCCAGTCAGAGGCAGGTGCCAGGGATCTGAGGTCTACACAGTAGGCACTTTATCACTGAGCCATCTCCCTAGTTCTTCCTATTCATTTTTTTATTTTTGAGACAGGGTCTCATGCATCTCAGATTGCATCACAAATTTACTGTGTGACAGAGGACGACTCTGGACTTGTAATCCTTCTGCCGTGGGCTGCTAGGGATCAAATGCAGAGCTTTGATGAGCCTGAGCGGGAAGGGCTCTCTCTACTGAGCTACATCGCCAGCCCCACGTTTCTCTTGACCCAATCTCACTGAGAATGCTTACTGTCACAGAGTATCCATGAACGTTTTCTGCCTTAAATAAAGAATAGGAAAAAATGAAATATATTGATATGTTGACTCTTTTTCTAAAAGAGAGAAAGAAAAAAAAAAGGGAAAACATTCAGAGTTACCCTGTCTAGTGAGGGTTAATATTGTCTGTGAATTGCGGAAATTTGTTCTGAGCTGTGACAAACAACTAGTCTCCACTATGACCAGTTACCACTTAGGTGATATTGCACCCGGAGGGCATTTGCTAAGGGGCAGTGGGGTGGGGATGTTCAGACGAGAGGATATGAAAGTCAGTAGACCTACGTGGGCCTCTGACTGCTGTGTCATCCCTGTGTGAGACACGTACTTTGAGAAATAGGATAGACAGTCACTCTGGAAAACCCTCGCCCACAAACGCTCAGACGCTGGAGGAACACAAACACGGTTTTAAAAAATCTGGTTCAGGTCCCAGAAAAGGAAGGGAATAAGGGCCTGAGCCTGATAATGGATGTGAAACTGGGACGGGGTGAAAAGGAGAGCGGGTGCAGAGATCAGATCAGCAAATGCCACCCCCCCTCCCCACTAAAAGGGAGTGCTGCGTCCCTCTTCGGGTATCTGCAGAACTTTCTGGGGGAAGCCACCCCATCCCTTCAGGCTCTAGTTATTAGGTCTACTCAGATTTTGAGTTCTTTTTCAGTCAGTCCAGCAATTTGTGTCTTTTTAGGAATTTGTCCATTTCATCTAAGATTTCAAATTTATCCCTTAGAGCCTGTTTCATTTTTGACAGGGACTCGCTAAGGAGCTCAGGCTGACCTTGAACTCAGAATCTTCTTGTCTCAACCTCCTGAGTGCTAGGTCCTCCCAACCACCATGTCTGGCCCTAACAATCCTTTTCCATCTCTATAGAATTGGTAGTAAATGACCCCTTTTTTTTGTTATTGTTCCCAAATTTAGTAATTTGAATTTTTTCTCTTTCTTGACCTAGCTAAAAGTTATCAATTTTGTTGGACTTTAAAAAGAAAAGCCATTTTATTTTATTTGTGTGTGTGTGAACACACACACATGCATATGCCGCAGCACGTGTGCAGAGGCCAGAGAACACTCTGGGGAGTGAGTTCTCTTCCGCCACCAAGTGTGATCCAGGGACGGAACTCGGGGCACCAGGCTCGGCAGCAGACACCTTTGCCATCTCACCAGCCTGAAACTTAGCTCTAAAAGGAGATCCAGTCTGCTTGTTTTAAATAGATGGGGTCAGAGTAAGGAATGAATGAGATTGTCTTTTCACAGATTGAAAAAGAATATAGTCATTGGTGAGATTAAGATCAGCATTACGATCCTAATAACCAGACCTTGGCATTTGGTTATTATTAAGACCCTACTACTAAAGACCCCTGACTTCTAGGACTGGTCATTGTCCTTCTTGCTTTTTACCCCCCCACCAGAAAATAAACGTCAGTGGGCATGCAGGAAAGACCACCAACCACCACGATGGGCATCAGTGTGTGCTGAGCACTGCTAGCATGCAGCTCACAGGTCATAAGCCACAAACATTGGAGAGGGAACAAGGGACACAGGCCATAGCCAGAGGCACTGGCTGAGCGGGGTGACTGTCACTGCTGTCCACACTTCCTTTTGTCAGGAGTTAAGCTTCCCTGGCATGTCACAGGGCTTGTGACTAGTGGTCCTTGGGTGTAGGAGAGCAAGAAAACCCCAACTTTAAGTCAGGACGGGCCTTTTTGGTCCTGGCTGGAATCTCTCTGGAATAGAGATGCCTTGTACCTTTTACCACTGTCCAGGTGGCCCCTGCCCCTGGAGGAAGCATCTCTCTGCCATCAACACATCAAGTGTGCCTGGAGCAATTTAGATTACTCTCTGTGTGCGCTGGCTCCTCAGGTGGTTGATCATCACTGTCTGCTTGCTTTACGAGATTTGAATCACCATGGAAATGCACCTCTAAGTGCGCCTGTGAGATGTTTCCAGAAAGCTTTAACTGAAGGGAGACGACCCACCTTGAACGTGGGCAGCATCATGCATGGACACGGAGGGTTCCAGAATGAATAAAAAGGAGAAAATGAGCTATACACCACCATTCATTTGATTCTGCTTCCTGACTGTGAAAGCAATGTGCCCGGCCCCCGCCTCGATGCTTTCCTGGACACCATGGGCTGCCTGTGACCCAGAACAAACCCTGCTTCCCTGAGTGGCTTTAGCTAGGTCACAGCAGTGTGAGGAGTACCGAACGCAGCTCTGTTCTGAAAGGCTTGGCCAGCACAGGGATGATGAGAATGAAGGGCAAGGGCAGCCAGCAAGCCAGTTAATCTCCTGGGTCGCCTCCTCTGCCACGGCGGTTAGGAACAGATCACAACACATGCTCCCCCCCAGGGCCAAGTTCTAAGAGCGACACGATGATGCATCATACTCACATCATCTTCACAACACCCTGGAAGCGAGTGTTATGACTGTCCCGATGGGCGGGGAGGAGGACTGAGTGTCAGGCCTGACGCTGGAACCCACAGCAGCTCGCTATGGACCTGTCCTAACAAGTCAGCGAGAGCACAGAGCCTCTGGCCGTGCTCAGGATGCCTTTCACCCTGTCCCCCGAGGATGCCCTGTGCTCAGGCTGCACCACGGCAAGCTCAAGGCCTGCCAGGGCCTATGCCAAGCACAAGGGCAGCTCTCATTTCACCCCGTCATCTGCGGACTCCGGCAGTGCAGGGAACTAAAATGCAATGTTGCTGTTGCCTTGTGTCTGCGGCTATCACAAGCGACTGGAGGGCAGTGCTGGGGCAATGCCACGAAACTTCCTTCCTTTCTGTTTCCACATGCCCTCTGTTCCACTTTTGTGGCTGTGGCCTCCCTCAGGCACAAACCACCTGTCCTGGATACGTGCTGGCTGGGAGGTTGGCCTTCCCAGGTTCCTCTTCCCTTTAGCATATTCCCAACATACTCGGTTCCTCTCAGTCTCTCCAGAGGGATAAGCCCTGCACTCTGGGTGCTGCTCACCCATGCTCCAGGTCCCCCAGGCTTCCGTCTCCAGCTCAGACCTCTCTCCTGGGCTCCATGCCCCTCTGCACAAATTGCTCTGGTTAGCACTTCCCACAGCCAGCAGGCCCCAGAAGACACCCCTGTCTTCTCTCTAAAGCCCGTTTCTCTCCCAGGAAGGACAGACATTGCTACCCTCTCAGACACACATACACATAAAATAACAAAATTAAAAATAATAATAATAATAAAAGGCAGTCAGGACCTGGCATGGTGGTTCATGCTCATAATTCCAGCACTCAAAAAGCTGAGACTGGAGGATTGCTACAAGTTCAGGGATAGCCAGGGCCACAAGGTGAGTGCCAGGCTAACCTGGGGCTAAAGAGTAAGACCTTGTCTCAAAGCCCTCCATCACAAAGTAGTCGACATGACTGACATGACCAAGGACATGTGTTAGAAGTCAATAATTTGATATGGAATCATCATTTGATGTGATCTCAGCTACACATGGATATGTAGAGCTATTTACCACTGCTAAGCATGATGAGCAGTAAAACTATGGGTAATTTCTAATGATTTTCCTTTTAAGATTTTGTTTATTAGTATGTGGCATGGTGTGTGTGGAAGTGGGGGAGGGTGGGTGCTTGTGGGAACAGCTCTATGGAGTTGGTTCCCTCCTCCCACCTGGTGACCTGGGACTCCGGTCACCAGGTTTGAGCAGCAAGTGCTTTCCCAGCTGAGGCCCTGTTTTTCTATTTTGAAACAAGATCTCACTATGTAGCCTAGGCTGCCCTAGAACTCATGACACCCGTGCCTCTGCCTCCCAAGTGCTGGGACTACTGCCCTTGGCATATTTTTAAATAACAATGTGATTAATTGAAATTAAGCCAACAACCCCTGCCTTGTCCTACCTCTACACAGAGCAGCAACCAGATGAAGCTCACAGGAAGGGGTGCTTTGGGCTGGCTGCCTCTTATCCCACGGGCACTTACTGTATTTCCGTTCCCAGATGCTTCAGGGAGATGTTCTGAAGGGCTGAGGGCGTGGCAGGGGCAGGCTGCAAGGCAGCTGCTGCACCCACAAGACCGGTGGGTGTTTTCACAGGACACAGGAACTCCTCCAGCTCCTCCTCCTCTTGTTCTAGGGAGCCAAAGACAGGCAGTCAACACTGGCATGAACTAGCAGACTTCGGTAGGAATGCCATAGTCCCAGGCTATGGCTCAGCTCTCACTGACAGCGTGCAGGGCTGTGTCAGCTGCTGGGCCAGCACACATGATGCACGTTAACAGCAAAGCAGCTGCAAAACAATCTGTTTTGCGGCTGCAGCCTTCCCAGAGACTCTTCACAAACATGCAGGCCTGCAGGTTAGTCTATATCTCATAAGCCACTTAAAAGATGGCTGAAATGTGCCAAAACTTGATGGGCCAAGGGGTCTATCCTAACATCATTTGTAGTATAATTAAGTGGAAATAACTTTTTCCAGGTTTGTTTGTTTGTTTGTTTGTTTATAGCATGTGCCACGTGTGTAGGAGAGCATATATACACATTCGCATGTGTATTGGATACACATGCATATGTATGTGTTAGTGTGTGGTGGCCAGAGGTTGATGTCAGATATCTTTCTCGATCTCTGTGCTTTGTTTACTAACAATGTCTCTCACTGCGCCCAGAGCTTGCTGATTAGGACAGTCTGTCTATCAAGCTTGCTCTGAATCTCCTTTCTCTATCCCCAGGACCAGAATTACAGAGGCCAGGGGCCACACCCACCTGGGTTTTACATGAGTTCTGGGGGTCCGACTGCTGGTTCCTGGGCTTACCTGGCAACCCTTTATCTACTCAGCCAGCTCCCCAGTCCTTTTTGGGACATGGAGTCTCACTAAATTGCTCACACTGGCCTTGACCCTGTACTCCACACTCCTGCCTCCAATTCTCAATACCTGGGATTACAGGTGCACACCTCCAGAGGCAGGCTGGGTAAGTCATGATGCCTCCACACAACTGCCACTCAACTATGTAAAAAATGTTGATGAAGAATACAAGAGAAGTGGGCGGCTGAAGCAGGAGAATTGCTGTGAGTTCCAGGCCAGCCTTTTCCTCCAGCGAACATAGGAACATACATGGAATATAATATTAAGTGGGAAATGCTAGATTAAAACTGGAGTTACAGTTGGTCTCAATTACACTGAAAAGTTTCAAAATAGACTCTGCACGGGTTAGGGATGTTGCCTGGATGCACAAGCTCCAGAATCCAAGGCTCCAAATCTCAAAAAAAGAAAGGAAGGAAGGAAAGGAAGGAAAGAAAGGAAGGAAGGAAAGGAAGGAAGGAAGGAAGGAAAGAAGGAAGGAAAGGAAGGAAAGGAAGGAAGGAAAGGAAACAAATTTCTTGATCTTAAGAGTGACTGGAACCTTCCCATTACTATGCTGGCTATAAATTACGCTGATATGAACAAGATTTAAGACCAATTGGCAGCAAAGACTTCCAGTCAGCTATCAGTTTGCATCTAATCATTAGCCATTTGTCACAGGGCAATTCAAAACTGCCACTTAAGAAAAAGTCACTATGGACGCCTTTAACCCCAGCACTTGGGAGGCAGAGCCAGGTGGATCTCTGTGAGTTCAAGGACAGCCTAGTCTATAGCGTGAGATCCAGGACAGACACCAAAACTACACAGAGAAACCCTGTCTTGAAAACAAAACAAAACAAAACAAAACAAAATCTCACCACTTGCTCAAGTGACATCGACCAGGTTATTTTCCGGCCCCACTGAACTGTTTTGCGTGTTTCTTTTGTACCAGTATGTAGCATCACTAAGTGAAAAGATCACAGTCTGGGCTCGCATTTGGGCTTCACTACACATACCTTAGTGGGATTTCAAAGCACAATATCGACAAAGGGCATGGCTTTTACCATATGAGTCTCTTTAAAAACACCCTCTGCTTTATGCTGGTTGGTGGTGGCACACACCTTTAATCCTGGAACTCGGGAGGCAGAGACCGGAGGGACGATCTCTGTGAGTTTAAGACCAGCTTGGTCTACAGAGCGAGTTCCAGGACAGCCAAGGCATAAACTACCTTGTCTTGAAAAATCTACAAAAAAAAAAAAAATGTAGCTTTCATGCCCTCTACCATGATAAGGGTTGCTCCTAATTAGTAGTAAGTTGGTAAGAGGTTTAATATTCTTGGATAAAATATATATCTGACTAGTGATAACCTGTTACTCTTCAGATTTCTTCTAGTTAAAATCCTGGATTTTGAAGATAAGAAAGAGCGAGCTGTATCATGACTCACTGTTCTGGAATCTGCATGACCTTTACTATGTTAGCTTTTAAATGTCTTAAAGTTTTGGACTTGCCAGCCTATCCCAGCTATCTTTGTAAACAAATGACATGCCCTTATAATTGCATACAGTTGGTATGTAGCAGTGTGGAGGGCCCTTACCTGATTTAATAAATGCTTGGATACTGGAAAAAAGTGTGATTGGGGTTGCATGGTGGTGATCACGGGAGGGGGGTCGGGTGGGAGTGGAGGCTGCTCCACTCATCCAAGAAAACCTGTAATCTCTTAAACAACAGTGGGTCACACACTGCTGGTTCCCAGCAGGCTCCGGCCACTGCACAGGCTGGTCTGTTGACTTGGCAGGAACACTCAAAGCTGTTCTTTCGAGGCCTCCTTTCTATCCCCCTCTCCCCACACAGGGACTGGGCTTCCAGGGAGTGAGATGAAGCAAAGCTGCAGGATACTGAGGTTAAGGAGCAGGCCAGGGGAAGAAGTCACAGCTCAGGACCCAGGTAGGCAGGAGCTGGGGCCGAGAGCTGGTCTGGGAGGTCAAGACAGTCCTTCCACCTCAAGCCAGAGCAGACTCCCTGGGGGAAGAACAGGGAGCCCGGGAGGGCTGGGAGGGCTGGAGCTCACTGGGCCTGCATGAGGAGGGGCGGCAAGGAGGTGAGGCATTAGTAACAGGTTCAGTACCAGAGCTGAGCCTGTGGACAAGGACCAGATGGGAAGGCCATGTGTCGGGTATGGCTAGGGGTTTGGGTCATGAGGGTGTGTGTGTGTACGTGTGTGTGAGGGGGGAGCATGCGTGTTTGTATGTATGTGTGAGGGGGAATGTGTGTGCTTATGTGTATACGTGTGTGTGTGTGTGTGTGTGTGTGTGTGTGTGTGTGTGTACGTTGTTTGTTAGTCAGCAAGAACCTGAAGTACTAGATCAGCCTTTGGCTGGAATAGCTGTGGCTAGGCCCTGTTTCCACACAGAGGATTTGGTGATCTGTTGAAAATTTCTTACACCAAAATGAGCAAATGAAAACTCAGGAAGGCTACCCTCTACCCTGTGTTCTTCACAGTTAGAGAACACGGAAATAGAAAAGGATAAGGCCCCATAAGGTGGACTCCAACCTTTCAGATTCTGGGCAGATTCAATATAAAACTTTCTTACTCATCAAAACTCTAATCACCCTCCCTCCCCCTATTCAGAGCAAACAAAACCAGTTTCTCTCAGATTCTAGGATCTTGGTGTGGGTTTCTTTTGCAATGCCAGGTCTTCCACACCCTCCCCTCTCTCTGCCTGTGGACCAAGAGCACCTCTGTGGCTACACTCAACTGCCTGGTGTGGGGGTGGGGTGGGCTGGGCTGGTGGATCACCAGTAAGGAAAGAGCAGCTTGGAGAGGATAAGATCCTCTGTGGGGAAGCCAGAGCCAGCCAGTGACATGAGCTCAGATGCAATTCAGCCATTTTGCCATTTTTACTAAACTCTGTGGCTCACTGGGGCAGAACGCTGTTCCTGAAAAGTGGTGTGCCCAGCAAGGCACCACCTACTGCAGAGTAACAGGGACGGACGGGCGGGCACACACAGTGGTCCTACCACAGCTAGACCAGCACTTCCCACTGGAGACAGACTTGATGGCCCAAGGCCCTGGCTCCTTCTGCCCGAAGAAAGGCTCCCAGTAGATGATCACGCTAGGCACAGCCGGCAGCCCTCAGACTTCTCTTGCCTGAGCGCTTGGGCCACCGCTGCACCACGAGGAAGTCCCGGCCTACACAAAAAGGGCCTCGGCCAGGAGGTTACAGCCTCTGTGGTGCAGCCCTGAGTGGCCCCTCAGCTCTGAGGTGCGAACCTGCAGGACGCAGTTTGAATTTGAGGGTGGGCACTTCCTTGCCAAGGGGCCTCGGCTGCCTCTGCACTAAAATGAGAATAACACCTGAAGACGAAGGATTACAGGAGATGACACACGGCCACGCTAGAGCAGTGTTGGTAAACGGGAGCTATTGATGGCGGACATTTATGAATGTCCCCTGTAAGCTGGGGCTTCCTTTGGCAATGTATAATTACAGAAATCTGTCAGTTTTCCTCTGACTGTCCTTGGCTCTCTGGGGACCACTGTGTAGGTGAAGTATAAACTAAAGCTGCAGAGAACATGCCTCCGGATTGTTCAAGGGTTTCAAGGGTGTGACGGAACTTTTTTTTTTTTTTTTAAACAGGACCCAGCCCAGCCTCTGTGACTCACAATCAGAAGTGGATCAGGAGGCTTGCACAGCCTTCTGCTTCCTCAGGAAGGATGGGGAGGGGCTGGAGTAGGGCAGCATGCTCCAAACAGCTAATCTAAGGCTCAGCAGCTTGTTCAAGATTCCAGAGAGAAAAGGAGGCAGGCATAGTACACATGCTTCTAACCCCAGCATCCGGGAAGCTGAACCAAGATGATCACCATGAGTTTAAAGCCGGCCTGGGCTGCACAGTGAGAAAGCAGCCAGACTGGGCTACACAGCAAGCAAGCAAACAACGGACTCCATAAAGCTTTTTTTCTACGTGGGGGGGGGGGATATATGCACGTGTGATGTAGGAAGTTTCTGCTCAGGCCCTGGGTCCTGCAGGGGTAGGCTTGCTACAGGATGGAAAGGCCGTCAGAAGGCAAAGTCCATACCCTGCTTCCCAAATCTCAGGCCGGTGCTCTCCCTGGGATACCACCACCCTGGTTACAGGCCACCATGTTGCCTGCTCCATGAGAAAAAAATGCTAGCCCCAGACAGGCCTAGTCATGTGTACTGAAGCACAGCTCTGGACCAGGTGTGGCAGAGCTGAAGAGGCTGGTGGGGTTCCACATCGTGCCTTTGAGCCTAGTTCTTCACATTTCAGATCAACACACACAGGAAGGAGGCTCTCTCCTTGGCTTTGCTCTGAAGTTGGCTGTGGTGACTGTGTCAACTCAGGCTATAATTTTCCACATAGACAGGGCTGCCTGGCTGGGTGGTGGTGGTGGGTATGAGCCAGAGCAGAAGGATGGGAGCAGAGAAACCCTTGCAAAGCCTGCTTGAAGCTGTATGGTGGTGTGTGCCCGGAATCCCAGCACCTGAAAGGAGGAGGCAGGAGGCTCACGAGTTCCAGAACAGCCTCAGCTACACAGTGAGTTCAAGGTCAGCCTGGGCTACATGAGACACTGTCTCATAGCAGCAACAACAACAACAACAACAACAAAAAAGGCTGCCCAAAGAAGTGAACGACTATTCACAACAAGGATCAGTGGTTGGACAGTAGTGATAGCCCATTTGTGTGCATGTGCTATTACACTAGTAATAGTATATAGGTACTATTAGGGCACCAACAGCATGTATATTCTACTACGATAGCTACAGCACATGCACGCATATGGTAACAATAGCATGCATATGTTATTGTGAGAGTAATACTACTACTGTGTGCTACAGTGTGTACTACTGTGATAGTGTTAACATGCGTGCTGTGATAGCAACAGCATACATGTGCTCGTAGGAGCTACGATGACAATAATCGCATAAATAACGTGTGTGTCACAAACAAACACAAGTCATTAGTGTAGCTACCATGCACTAGGCCTGCGCCTGACATTACATTTTACAGACCTCTTCTTGGTCATAAAGCTCAGTGTGTTTATTCTCACATTCACTCTGCAAATGACTACTGTGCCAGGCTGCACACTAAGGAC
The DNA here is from genome assembly GCF_949786415.1 of Peromyscus eremicus. Taxonomy (NCBI): domain Eukaryota; kingdom Metazoa; phylum Chordata; class Mammalia; order Rodentia; family Cricetidae; genus Peromyscus; species Peromyscus eremicus. The sequence continues at coordinate 66,735,765 of NC_081417.1, forward strand.
TAGGGACACAGGAGACAAAGAAACAGTCCCTATTCTTAAGGGCTAGTGGGTGGAGACTAACCAGGACACTGGTAACCAGAACACCATGTGACAGGTCTCCCTGCAGTGTTCGGGAAAGTGTCAAGGGCCTATACTGAGTCAAATGGCAAAGTCCCGGAAGGCATCCAAGGGGAAGTGGACAAGATGTGACATGAGCCTCGCCTTACAGAATAAGCAGGGATTTATCAAGCAAAACAGAGGGACATGAGAACCTCCTGCTAAAGCATGGGCACAAGGTGAGCACTGAGGGGGCTGCTGGCAGAAATGTGATGGGGTTTGTGTGAGAACCTGCCCGTCTAGGTGGGTTTCCATTTTAGAAAGCCCACTCAGGCTACAGGGGACAGGCTCAGATACAGGCCTTGAGAGAGGGCATTATCAAGGAGAAGAGTGTGCTGGGGTTTCCTAGCTGAGAGATCTAACCTAGGGAATGGCAGTGAGGGAACCTGGAACTGACAGGCAGTTCAGGGGGTAAGAGGCTCAGGGCAGCTGGACTGATTGGACTGGCTGGTAGAGGCTGAGGAAGGGTGAGGGTGTGGCCTGCTGTGGGCACACAGGGTCATCTACCAAGGGAGGGGGGACTCTCATAGACAGCTGTTCTCAGTGTTGGACACGTGAAGCTCTACTCTGGCGAGCTGGCCTGTCCACTGACGCTGTGGCATTGTAGACACCAACTGTACTGGAACTTGATTGATGATGCATGCTCCTGCAGGGGCAGCTGCGGGGTGCTCCATCCCCATGCTGAAGTCTATCAGTCATGTTTCCAGTCACAGCGCGTGGTGGGAGAAAGTGGGACTTCCAGGTTTCTCCGTGTTGGGATATTCTAGAACTTACAGCAAGTCAGGATGGCTCATGTTTATTATCCTTGCTCTAGGGAGGCTGAGGTAGGACTGAGAGCTTCGAGGCCAATCTGGGCTACACAGCAAGAACCTTGTCTGTCCCCAGATCCAAGGGCAAAGAATGATAGCTGAGTTATTGGCTCGCATTCATGAGGTCCTGGATTCAACCTCCAGTAAACACACACACACACACACAGAGAAAGAGAGAGAGAGAGAGAGAGAGAGAGAGAGAGAGAGAGAGAGAGAGAGAGAGAGAGAGCGAGCTCACTTGCAGGCAATGTAGGACAAAGAACTTTGATCTCTGAAAACATTTAAAGTAACAGATACACCAAATCATTACAAAATGTCTAAGAAGCCACCACACTGCGCTTTCTCCCTGACCCTTCTCACAGCTCTGAGCAGGTGTAACTTCTTGAGCTATCCTAGGGATATCACGACGTTCTATTGGGTTCTGGCCATATGCAGACACTGTTCTCAGCATTTGAGGCATATGGATTCAGCTAAGCCTTGGGAGAGTGCTAAGATGGGCATAATTTTTTCACCTTATTTGGTAGAGAAGGAAACTGAGGCTCAGGCAGGCTTGGTAACTTGCCCAAAATCACCCATGGCTGAGACCTGAACTCAAGTAGCCTAGCCCAGGTTCCTGTCCTAACCAACCCCATATTCCATTCCTGGTTCTACTTCTTGGCAGAGGGCTCCTCCCAAGCTCCCAGCAACAGGGGAAAGGCCTGGCTATCAAATGCTTGGGTATGTGGCAGAAGGCTGGCCCGTTGGTACCTAGCTTGAGGTGCAGGGTGGGCCCGTTCCCAGACAGGCTGGCGGCAGGGGCGACAGGAAGTGCAGGTGGGCTGTTGTGGAACTCCCAGCGCTTCATCTGCAGCTGCTGCAGCCAGTAGAGCATCACTTGTTTGTTGGCAGCCTGGGAAGCACAAGCATTAGTTAGTAAGGTCCCAGGCCTGCAGGGTGGCACTGGGCATGGCCTTCAGAGATCGCAGACGTTTAGAAACTCCATCCCGCCCAGAAAAAAATCCAGCAACCGTGGGTCTGTATCTACTTTTGTAATGTCACAGAAAAGAATCAGGCTCTGGTTTCCTGCTTATGCCTCCTCATGCCTCTGTGCCTCTGTTTCCCCAACTGTTTTGCAGTGACAATACTACAAGTTTTATGGAGTGGTTATGAAGACAAGGGGAATAAGGTGCCTGGCACACGGCGGGTGCACAGATGCATTCCCCAGACAGAGAGAGAGGGGGGGGGCGTGTGAGAGAGGAAAGAGCTTGGAATGGTGACCCGGAGGGGCCCAGTGACCACCACTCTCCTTGTGTGACATCTCCAAGTCCTGGCTGCCTTTCTGTAGGATGGAGGTAATCCCACCTACTGCAGGGATACACCAACTCATGACTCTGAATAGGGGCAGAAAAGTCACATACACACTATGCTAACATGGTAGAAACCTGCACCACTCCAAACAAGTGAGCAGCTGATATTTGTCATTACTTTCCCAAGTGATAGTCCAGTCAGTTGTTTTTACATCCATTAGCTTGCTGGATCTTCTAGGAAGAAGGTAGGAGTGACCAGCCCTTTTCACAGATGGAGATACAAGTGGTCCAGGCATGTAGTATCTAGCAGGCTGGCCCAAGAACCAGGTCTTTCAGTTACAGAATGGAACTTTATTTTAAACATAATTGTAAAGGTGTGAGCTTATGTGGGCACAGCTGATTGGCAGCTCACTGGAGTAGACAGTGAGCCTCGTGGAGCGGTCTACAGCCAAAGCTACAAAAGAATGGCAAAAGGCTGCAGAGCAATCAGGGATAGCTCACTCTCTCCAGAGGGCCACAGATGAGGTGTGGCCTGGGTGGGGAGAGCGGCTGTCCCAGTGAGCTTCAGCTGTCAACATGACAAACCAAGAGTCGCCTGGGAAAAGAGAAACTCAACAGAAGAACTGTCCAGATCAGATTGGCCTGTGACCATGTCTATGATGCAGGACAGCCTAGCCCACTGTGGGTGGGGCCATCCCTAGGCAGGTATGTCTAGGCTCTATGAAAAGGGAGCTGAAGAGGCCTGAGAGAGCAAGCCGGTGAGTAGTGTTCGGCTATGGCCTTCACTTCAGTTCCTGTCTCCAGGTTCCTGTTTGAGTTCCTGCCCTTCAGTGATGGACTGGGATGTGTAAGTAAGCAACATAAACCCTTTCTTCCCCCAAATTGCTTTTGGTTGTGGTGTTCCTCAAGGCAACAGAAACTCAACTAGAACAGGGGTATTTCTGTGAAGGTCCCTTGACCTGTTACGCAGACATCAATAAGACAGAATGACATCTGCTGGTTTTTTTCTTCTCACACGGTCCCTCCAAAGCTTCAATCGCTTTTAGGATTCGCCATGACTGACAATCTCCTGCCAAACACAAGCACCTCATTTTATTCCTTACCTCATTTGACATGTTCACACTGAGCAACCCCTCTATGTCAGAGGCTCGGCTAACACTGGAGACCCTGCGGCAGGCCAGCATTCGTGATCTTGGTTCACACTGAGGTTCGTGAAGTAGCCCTTAGATCTTCTGGCCAGAGTTTACTTCAGATAATACAGATCTGAGTGTCCCTACAGTTTCTTCAACCCGAGGTCTCTCTCTCCTGTTAGCACTACTCCAATCACGCAACAACCAGATATCATCTCCTCCATCTACACTTCATCTGCTTACTCCAGGGCCACAGCTCCCGCTCAGCCATCATTCCCTCCTGGCTACTTTCGGACCCTCAGACTACCAGTTTCTTCTTCCCCCAATTTGTTCTCTGCCCGACAGCCAGGCTGCGCTCTCTAAGCCCTCTAATCTCATTGCGCACCCCCCCCCCCCAGCTCAAGGCTCTTAGCCAACTTCTACAGCCGCCTGGACAAAGTCTAAGCCTCTGAGCCTAATTCACCAGTGTCTCCCCCTTCACCCCCATCTTTTGAGCACCTGTGTATGCCAGGCTCCCGTGGCTTGCCTGGATACTCATGGTTACGCTGTGTTTTCTCATCTTGGCTCATAGGCTCCCTCAGCATCATTACCTTTATCATTTGCATATCAAAAAGCCCATCATTCCTCTCATTTAAGTGATGCCTTTCTGAACAGCCCCCTCCTCATTTGGAGGAGCAGATCCCTGCTGTCACCACACTCTTAGTGTCCAAACTCATCACAGCGTCTCCACAAGGCACTGAAACATGCCTGCCAGTTTTCCCATCACACCTTATGCTGTTGGAGAAGAGGGGGTAGAGGCAAACAAGTCAGACTTGTTCCACACCCCAGAGGCTAGCACAGAGCCAGGCATATGTACGAAGTAGTGGAACAGTTAAAAACCACGTGCCGAGAGGCCCTGTCCACAGCACTTGTCTTAGGAACACAAGACCTATGCCCACATGCCCTCTAAAATGTCTTTTCTGGACTAAAAAGCTGGGTTTCCATTATTTTAATGGCACCTTCCCCACCTCCAGCCTAGTCACCTAGCCACACCCTGCAAGGAAAGGAGAACAAAAACCTGTGGGCATCCTAGCGTCTGGCCAGTGGCAGGTTGGGGGCATAGAGAGATGGAGCCGGAGAAGTGGGGAGGAAGACCTTCGTCCTTGCACTCTTTCTGGGCTTCAAGAACTAGCCTTGCATCTGTCTTCCCGGTCAGGTGACAGGACACTTCCTCTTAACATGGTAGGCTCTGACCTGGGTATCACCCCGTGTGTGCATATGTGTTTATTCAAACAACATTTACTAAGAACTCACCAGTTCAGACATGCCTGGGTGAACCATCTAGACTGATCACTAAACTTACATATTTTCCCTCCTAACCCCTACCCATGTCTGCATTCACTCCCCTTGGCCAAACCACCAAGACATGAATCAGATCCGGCCTCAAAGAATGCAACCACAGTATCTTGACTGCTTCAGTACCAAGGAAGTAAGTCAAGGAAATTGAGTAGCTAGGCACCACCAAAGTCAAGTTTTGATACGGCACTGGAAGATTCCAAAAGTGGACCACATCGTTGTAAATGCCCAATCTGAGCCTTTCCCTTCTGTCTATGTCTCTGACTCACTTTCTTGATCCATAAAACGAGTCCCTCACCCTTGCCTGTGGGAAGGCAATAAGGAAACGGTGTGAAGGCTCTGTGGGAAAGCTCCAGGCTCCGGGCACAAGGTGGTAATCACTGTCAGTCAGGTCAATTTACGGTGACCATGCATCGGCCCTGAAAACTCGCTCAATCTGGAAAAGGGGGGGAAGTTCCATTTACCTTGAGGGTAATAACCCGGTTGGGAGTCTTGACTTCGAAAGTGCCCTGGTCCTCAGCGTTCACCTTGCAGTCAAAGACCGCATTGGAGAGGTCGATACTGTCCAAGGGGTTAGCATCTTGAGCAGTGCGCGAATAGTACAGATAGCACTTCCTCTCGTCGTAGAAGAACCAGCGGCATTTCCAGCCCTTGATGGGCCCTTTGCCGCCAAACTTACTTAAATACCCACAGAGTTTCTTGGGGACCGTGTCTAGGGGCCGGGCGCCGCCCTCTGAGTCTCCGGGAGGCACCACCTCGGGCTCCCTGGCCGAACCGGAGAGCTGTGTAGACTCGGAGAGAGGAGTGCACTCGGGGTGGTTCTCCATCGCTGCTGGCCCGCTGCACAGGCCTGCGGCACCGGAATCTCAGAGATCCGGCGGGCACCTGGGACCCGACGGACACCTGGCTGGGGCGGAGCGGTCCGGCCCGGCCCCCAGAAGAAGGCGGAGAGCCCGGGTCCGCTGCCGGGAGACCGCCTTTAGACGCCTGACTGCAAACCCCGCTCCCGGCGGCAGGACCCGCCCCCATCACGCGAGGGCCCGCCCTAGGCCCCGCCCCTCGGCCCGCCCACACAACCCATTTCCGGCTTTTCCTCCGCGTCTTCGGCCATGTTTGCTGGGCGCGTCTGTCGTATGTGCAGGCGCTTCGGTTTAAAGTCAAGGTGGCTCGAAGGTGCTTTAACCGTGGGAAGGGATGCCGAAAGACCCGCCACTCCCTGGCTATGCAGCCGTGGGCTTCCCGTGGTAGCCCAGGGTGATGGCGTCCTCTACCGCCGCCACCCTACGGGTGCCGCGCGAGCCACCCTTGGACGGCGCATCGCGCAGCCATTGGCTGCGTGGACGCGGGGCGTCCCCGGCGCTGCGGCGCCAGGCTCTCTCAACAAGCTTTGGCAGCCTCTCGGTCACCTCCAGCTCTCCCTTAGGTCGGCCACCACCTCCTCCACCGCCCCTTCCTCGGCTCGCGTTCTCCTTACAGCTCTAGTCGCCTTGCCTCGGGCGTCCCGTACCCTGCTGCCGTGGTGGGAACCCAGAGCACATCTGGGACGTCGCTGAGCTTAAGCAAAAGGGCCTAGGATCCAACCAACTCCCTTAACTTCCTGCCTCAGTTTACAAATGCCGTCCCAAGGCGTATTTCGGCACTATAGCTATACACCTTGTTCCGGTTCACCTCTCTTCTGGGGCTTCCTCGCCGCTTCAACTCCTGTTACTTTAGGCTATCCCCGCCAACTCCCTCACCCCGCCGTTCTTAAAGAAATCCGTGTACGGTCAGGAGTATTAGTGGAGCGGAGTAAGGCAGTGAGTACCTGTGGGCTTTTAAGATTCTGATTTCCCCAGGGTTGAGAGACCTGCTCTACCAAGAGTTTTCTCATGTAAGGAAGGATAGTGCTCACGCCTGCCCTTCACGGCAAAAGCGGATTTATGGGGGCGCTAAGGAGCCCTGCTAGATTCGCAGAGGCCACGGGGGTTGGGGGGAGTTGTGGTTTTATAGATGGGAAGGTTACAATCAGCATATCTTAGAAATGCTAGGGAGATCTCTTAATTGGTTGTAATTTCTCATCCCAAATCAACATTGGCTATCGTACTTAATTATCTGTTCATAATTTCTAAGAAGTTCCTCAACACTTCCTAAATTCCTGTTCCAATAAAACTTGATCCACACCTGTCTGTTCTTAGAACTGTTTTTGATAATATGCAGGAAGCTCTGAACATAGCTGGTAGAAATGGGCGAGTCTTAATAAATGCTAGCTGTAATTAAAGGTCCACAAACTAGACATCAAAGCAGTGAGCAGTAAGCCACCAAGAGGACAGTAGCATAGCTGGCAGAATTCATACCACTGAAAACTGGAAAATACTGTAATTTCAATATATATATATATATATTTAAAGATACGGTCTCCTATATCCCAGGCTGGCCTCAAACTTGCTATATAGCCAATATAACTTCCAATTCAGAATAGTCCTGTTATTGGCAGCAGCCTGGGGAGTCCTCTTAAACTTTTAGGGACCTCAATTCACATGAAACTGAATCCTTGGCTTTATTGCAGAAAAATAACTTGAAGATGAACCAGTAAGAAACAGAATTGGAGTTTATTTAAAAGGCACTGAGGAAAACAAGGCACACTCCAGAGCATGGGTATGGACTTCCCAAAGAAAAGTAGTACTTCCGTGTCAGCACTAGCCATATATACTATTTTGGTGGCTTCAAGTGACATCTCCAAGGATTGCTAAGAAAATTTACTTTTGTCCTCCTTTTTGATAAATATGAGTTTAGGGTGGCTCTGGAGGTACCTTTGCTGGAATTACAATCTGATAAGATAAAATCAGGATCCATTCTAGTTGCACAAGGGACTTAGGACATCTCTTACCTCATGGGGGTTTCTAGTGAGATCCCTAAGAAATTGCAGGCTTACTGCTAGGAAGAGAGAAAGGCCTGAAGCAATTGTCCATTGTCCTGGGATTCTCAGCAAGCAAGAGACTTTGGCCAGACTCTGGAATGAGGGGCTGCTTTCTCTTTCTGTGTCTGAATCGCATTCCCAGTCTTCTTATCTGCCACCCTCGGGTTCCACTTCCCAAGTGCTGAGGTTATAGGTGTGCACTGCCATGCCCGGCTGCCGTGGCTTTTAACAGTGCTTTTAGTCTTTTGTAAGGGTCAGTAGAAAGGAACTCCCTCCCCCAAAAAAAGAATGCTGTAATAAGGCTGACTTTCATAGAGATCACCCAATCTCTGATGCTCCAAGTCAGAAAGATTTTTGGTTTCCACAGAAAATCTGTGCAAATACTTTTACCACAATGACAGAACTTTTGGAAACAGTATAAAAAAAGTTAATCTTGGGCTGATGAGATGGCTCTGTGGTTAAAGGTGCTTGCTGCCCAAGCTGATGACCTGAGTTCTGTGCTTGGGCCCTCACATGGCAGAAGGAGAGAACAGACTCCCAAAAGATGTCATCTGACCTTTGTACACACACACACACACACACACACACACACACACACACACACACTGAATAATTTTTGAAATTAAAAAAGTTAATCACAATTAACTTTACCTCAAGCTTTTGAAATAAATTCAGATTCCCTGTGTAACTATAAGTAAAGGAGGACATGGCACTGGCAGGATGGCCCAGTGGATAGTGCCTGCTGCACAAGTCTGATTGGTTTGAGTTCAATCCCTGGATCCCACGAGGTAGAAGGAAAGAACCAATGCCTACAAGTCCTCTGACCTCCACAGGCAAGTCATGCCACTGGTACACCCACATCCACATCCCCACCCACAAATTATTTAAAAAGGTAGACAGAAGTGGCCATTATAAATCATTTGATGGGGAGAGTAGAAGCCAATAAAAACTGTTCTTACCAAAATCCATCACATCAGAATTTTAGCACCAATGACAATTAACTGTGACCTTAGGCAAGTTATTTAATTTCTCTGGATTGTAGTTTTTTTATTTGTAAAATAGGCCTTTAAAATGCAGAAAATCCTGCCCTTTTTGGGGTAGGGGGTGGACAACGTGGGTGAACTTGGACATTTTCTAAGTGAAGGGAGCCAGGCTCAGAGGGCAAATATCAATCGAAAGCAGTTAACTCATGGAAACCAAGTTCGGAAGAGAGGTTGTCAGAGGTCCCAAAGGGCAGATTTCAAATGACCAGTGAGCCATTGACTGTTCTGTAAAAAGCATAACATCTTTTTTACCTTGTGGTAATTTTCACTAGCACTAAAGAAAAAGAAAGATAAAATAAGAAAACTTTAGAAACTTGCATTTAAGTTTAGGAGCTCAGTTGTAAGAATTTGTTGTAAGAAAAACCTCTACACATGCTTACAGACATGCTCATCATAGCATTATTATGAAAAATCAAAAGTAGTATGAATGTCTTCAAATCAAGAGTTAGGTATGTAAGGGATTAAGACATGATGGTTAATCTCAACTGTCAATTTGAGATTGGAATCACCTGGAAGACAGGCCCCTGGGCATGCATGTGGATGATTATTTTGGTCACATTAATTGAGCTGGGAAGACCTGCCCACTATGGGCAGCACCATTTCCTGGGATGGGATTCTGGGTTAAATAATGAGAAAGTACAGTGAGCACAAGCATTCACTGATTCTTCTTCTTGACTATGGATGCCATGTGACCAGCTGCTCCAAGCTCCCACTGCGCTGATTTCCCCACCATGATAGACTGGACCTCAAACTGAGCCAAAATGATAAACTCTTCTTTAAGTTGATTTCTGTCAGAGCAACAGCTGAAGTAACGAGGCTAGACACTGAGAAATATTAGCTAACAGAGTAGGCCACAAACTATTCCCCAGGACAGTTTGTTAGTTTTTATGCGGCACTGTTTACCCTGCTAGGAAAAGTCACGAGGCACAACTAAACCCAGTATGAGAGTTTATCAGGAGAAGGGAGAGACAGGAGAGGGTGTGCTCAGGCCTGTTTGAGAGACATGTGCGGAGAGAGAGGAAGGAGAAGGGGAAAAAGAAGCGGGGGGAAACTGTGACCCACTTTTTATAGACTCCCCTGCACATGTGCATGAGGGCTTACAGAGCTATACCACGCATGCACATAAGATTGAGTGATCACACTGTGCAAATTATGCAACTACACAGCACTCAGATTACGTAGGATGTAAGGCTTGGCTACTGAACAGCGCATGTGCGGTCATGTAGCAACACAATTGCTATTTGGTAACAAACAAATGTGTGTGTGTGTATATATACCTAAAACTTAAAATTGAACCAATAATTGAGAATATTGATAAGTATCTCTGGGTGGTGAGATTGAAAAATCTTAGTTATTTTTCTATTGCTGTGAAGAGACACCATAACCAAGGCTGCTTATAAAAAACAGCATTTAAGCCGGATGGTGGTGGCACATGCCTTTAATCCCAGCACTTGAGAGGCAGAGGCAGGCAGATTTCTGTGAGTTCAAGGCCAGCCTGGGCTCCAGAGTGAGCTCCAGGAAAGGCGCCAAAGCTACACAGAGAAACCCTGTCTCCAAAAACCAAACAAAAGCCAGCATTTAATTGGGGGCTTACTTCTTATTTATAGTTTCAGAGAGTGAGTCCATGACCATCATAGAGGGATCATGGCATCAGACAGGCAGGTATGGCACTGGAGCAGTAGCTGAAGCTTATATCTGATCCGTAACCATGAGACAGAGAGTGGGGGTATGGCTAAATGGAAATATGCTGGACTTTGAGACCCCAAAGCCCACCCTCAGTGACACACCTCCTCCAACAAGGCCACACCTAATCCTTCCCAAACAGTTCCACCAACTAGGGACCAATTATTCAAATATATGAGCCTGTGGAGGCCATTCTCATTTAAACCACCACAAAAGATAATTTTCATTTTTTTCTTGTTTTTATATAGTTTTCCACATTTAAACAATATGATCAGCAGTGGGTGTGGTGGCACATTGGGATGCAGAAGCAGCTGGTTCTGAGGGCTCAAGCATGGCCTGCCTTACCCAGAGCTCTAGATCAGCAGGCCTGCTCTGTGAGACCCTGTTGTAACAGCCAGCAGGAACTGGGACATGTATGTAATCTCAGCCCTTGTGAGCCTGAGGCTAGACGATAAAGAATCTGTGGTCAATCTAGGCTATAGAGTGAGACTCTGTCACAAAATTAAAAAAAAAATCTAAGCCTTAAAAGTTTTCAAACATACACCTGTTCCTATATTTCAGAAATCTATAGTTGAAAAAGAGTTGGACACAATTCTTTAACTCAAGATTGGAGATCCGAAAATCTTCTCCAAGCTCCACTCCTGAGACAACCAGGGGGCCCACCTCTCCCTGTGCCCTTGGCAAGTGTTGAGTGCTGTTAAATTGCTGTCAGAGTCTCTGATACATTGGTTATATTTGTAAGCACTTCTGCTGTTCATATTCCTGTTAACAATCACACCGGGGCGGGAGGGACTTGACTTCCTAGTACTGACCTCTGCTGCCCACATTACTTCAGACAAGGACTATCAATCAAATTGCTAACCCAACTATCTTCATTCCTGAACCAGCCATCTGGAACACTCCATGGACACCTCGAGACAACTGGGCAAAAGGCTGCAGTTGACAGCACTTAGGAGGTAGGGGTGCAGGAACTGGAGTTCAAGGCTAGCCAGCCACTCCATAGCAAGTTCAAGGATAGCCTGGGCTATACTGAATTGTTCTATTTTTGCTTTTTTCCCCTCCTGTTAAGAAGGAAAAAGAGACTGGAGAGATGACTCAGTGGATATAGCACTTGCCTTGAAAATGTGAAGATGGGAATTTGGATTCCTAGGACCCATGTAAAAGTTAAAGTTGGGTAGATATGTCTGCCTATCACCTCAGCACTTGGAGGCTGAGATAGGGGATCCCCGGGCCAAGCTGGCTAGCTAGACAGCCAGAATCCTCCAAATGCTCAGGGTTTAGTAAGCGACCTGCCTTAATAAATAAAGTGGAGAGCAGTTGTGGAAGACAATGGATGGGCATCAATCTCAGGAACACACACACACACACACACACACACACACACACACACACACACACCCTCCACATATGCAGGGGGACGGGGAATGAAGGAAAGAAAAAAGGAAGGGTTGGAGAAAGGATTGTCACAGATTACCCTGGCCCTAGAAGGCACAGCCCTAGAAGGCACAGTCCTAGTCAGGGCTGTGTGAAATACTTCATACTGGACTTTTGTGGTGACGGCCTGGGAAAACCATTTCTGTCTCAGCCAAAGGGGTAACACTTCTGCACTGCAATTGGTCCAAACACTTCTTGGACTATACAAGCAGTCAAGTGCTTGGGGATGTGGCTCAGTAGTAGAGCATCTGTCTGGCAACACATGCATGTGGACCTACACACACAAGGGCCTGGGTTCAGTCTCCAACACCATGAAATATCAATACTCTCAAACAATCAAGAGGTCACACATCAAATAAGTGAGAAGTTTTCTTAGAAAATGAAAAATTTTAAAAAGTTTTATTTTTTAAGTTTCAATTATACTTATGTGTTGTGTGTTGTGTATAGAGACATCGGCACTTGAGTTGCAGATGCACCCAGAGGCCAGAGGCATTGGATTCCCTGGAGCTCCAGCTGTGGGCCGGTGTGAGCTGCCCGTTGTGGGTGCTGGGAACTGAACTTGGGTCCTCTGCACTTAGCCCCTTGGCTAATCTCTTCAGCCACCCTTAAGAATAGAAATTTAGGGCTGGGGACATATTCAGTTGGTAGAGTGATTTTGCCTAGCATGGCCAAGACTCGGGGTTCAAAGTCCTGGCTCTGGCTTCCACCCCCAGGATTACATAAACCAGTCATGGGAGCACATTCCTGTAATCCCAGCAGTTGAGAGGTGGGGGTTGGGAGATGGAAGCTCAGGGTCATCCTCCGTTACAAGGTGAGTTTGAGGCCAGCCTGGAGCACAGCAGATTCCATCTCAAAAGATCTGTCTATGTCTGTGTCTATATATCTCAGCCAACAATGCCCCGTGGCACAGGTGTAAGGACACAGCCTGGAACAGCTTCATCTTCACGGGAAGGTTGGAAAGAGTAACTTAGGCTTCTCACTTTCTGGCCTGCTGTGGGTCAAATTATGTTCTCTCTTTAAATCTGTAAGAAGGCCTGCCCCCTAGTGCCTCAGAATATCACTATAATTGAAGATAAGCTGTAAAGAGTTAAATTACAGAAAATAATCTAATTTAATATGAATGGCCTTATGAAATTTGATTAGGAGGTGCGCGCGCACACACACACACACACACACACACACACACACACACACACACACACAGAGGGCAGACTGTCTGAGGACACAGGAGAAGACAGCCATCTGCCAGACAAAGGGGGTGGGGGCTGAGAAGAAAACAGCCCGGTTGAGACCTCAACCTGACTCCCAGACTCCAGAACAGTGAAAGAACTGGTTTCTGTTGCTTCAACCACGGCACTCACAAACCCACACATGGCCCAGTCATCAAAGAGTGCTTCTTTGGGGACTCATGCCAGGAGCAGCTCAAAATGGCTTAGCACACCCAGGAAATTTCTTGGAAGCCATGTTGAATAAGTATAAATGTGAGTCATATTACAAAACTTGGTTTAGAGTATTCTAAATCAATTTCCAAGTTGGAGAGGTTGAGTGGATTCAGAGGCAGACATGGAGAAGGCCACAGGAGGCACATTCAGTGCTGTACAGGTTAAGCCGGCTATATGCGAGGACTAAGCTTCTAGGAGAAGTTTGTCCAGACAGAAACGGAACACTCAGTCCTACAGCTGCCTGGAACGGAGTTTGGCCAACACTGAGCCAGAAGAGGAACTGCCCTAGAACCTAGGGCTGAACATCTGTAGAACCACACCAGGGTTCTGACTCACAGAACAGTGCTGTTCATACAGCGACAGGTCTTCATGTCTCATTTTGTGTGGGTTAGATGGGAGGAGACAAAGGTTCAGGTCAGGGCATCTCTCTCGTACAGCCATCCCCATTGTGGTCCAAGCTGAGACGGAGCCATCTGCAAGCCAGGACCCTCAGTCCCCAGAACAGGGGGACAGAGGGAATAAATACCAGTTGTTTAAGGAGGGAGGGAAGGGAAGAGACAGACAGAGACGAGAGAATTACTAAAGCCCCAAATAGTAAAGTCCCACACCCAACCATCTCATTATAAAAGCAGCAGCAGGAGGGTTCACTGTACAAGCCCTGGCTGGGGTGCTCGTGCTTGATGTCAGGAAACTTGGTCTCCAGAATTTAGTTTGGCAGTGACTCCCCCCCACCCCCACTGGCCTTAGCTCCCCTATCCTGAAAACAGGAATCCTAACATCTGCTGCAGATAGCCCATTGAATATCAGTATTCTACATCTGCTCCAGGGAAAAGAGAAAATAGAAGAAAAGAGGTTTGTGCTGTGTGTTTAGGGACACCGGGAGGGAGTCCCTGTTGATCTGGAGATATGGGTTGTCCCTTATTCTAATGTATGCATTTCTGGTTATGTCAAAATGCCATCAACACACTTCCCCACAGTCCCTTCCACTGTGGGATAGCGGTAAACAGGAGCTTGTCAGAAAGCGACACCTTGTGGCCTTTTCAGGTACTTCCTGCACAAGCTTTTCCTAAAATCTTTGACAAGTACTTGAAAGCAGCCCTGTGTAACCTTTCACCTATAAGGTATCCCAAACAGACATGCCACTAATTTGACCCCTTTAAACCTTTAGTACACCTCCACTCCATTTATTTAGTGAAAGCCAGAAATCTTTCTATCCAAATCACATGTTCCTGTTCAGAATCGTATTACATGTATTAATAAAGAATTTAAGCTGGGCTTAGAGGCACATGCCCTTAATCCCAGAACTTGGCAAGCAGAGGCAGGCAGAGATCTCTGGGTTCACGATCAGCCTGCTCTAAGAGTGTTCCAGGACAGCCAGGGCCACTGAAATGACCAAGGTAATGCCATCTTGTTTCGACTCCATTTTGTGTTTGTTTAGTTAGACAATTCTCAGCTCTCTGAACCCTCCCCCTACAATCAGTCATGGCTACCTTCGCAACACTTTTGAGATTTCCATGGCTTTGACTGTGGTCTAGTTGTATTAAGCAAAATAATTAAAGTAAATTAAAATAACTAAAGAAGATATGAGTAAAAAATGTAATATTATGTCTGAAATAATTATTGTACATTTCACTATATAGAGAGACTTGTCTGAAAAGAACCAAAAAAGCCGGGCGGTGGTGGTACACGCCTTTAATCTCAGCACTCAGGAGGCAGAACCAGGCGGATCTCTGTGAGTTCTAGGCCAGCCTAGTTTACAGAGTGAGATACAGAACAGGCACCAAAACTACACAGAGAAACCCTGTCTCAAAAAATATAAGCTTCAGGTTATTTGAAGTTATTTGTTATGCCATTTTTTCCTATTATGGAATAGGAGTATCTTACATGAATGTGATTATACTGTAGTATTGAAAATATGTTTAAAACCATTGGGAATATCACTTGCTTTCTAATATACCTATTTTTTTCAGTACTATCATTTTTTTGTTTCATTTTTTTTGTTGTTGTTTAGAGACTGGCCTTGAACTCACAGAGATCTGCCTGCCTCTGCCTCCTCAGTGCTGGGATTAAAGGCATGCACCACCACTGCCCGGCTGTGTCAAAGTTTTTTTTTTTTTTTTTTTTTTTTTTTTTTTTTTTCCAGAGCTGAGGACCGAACCCAGGGCCTTGCACTTGCTAGGCAAGCGCTCTACCACTGAGCTAAATCCCCAACCCCCCAATTTTTTTTTTTTTTTTTTTTTTTTTTAGTTTTTCAAGACAGGGTTTCTCTGTGTAGCTTTGCGCCTTTCCTGGAACTCGCTTTGGAGACCAGGCTGGCCTCGAACTCACAGAGATCCGCCTGGCTCTGCCTCCCGAGTGCTGGGATTAAAGGCGTGCGCCACCACCGCCCGGCCCAAAATTTTTTAATCATGTATTTTCTGTGTGTGTGTGTGTGTGTGTGTGTGTGTGTGTGTGTGTGTGTATGAGAGAGAGAGAGAGAGAGAGAGAGAGAGAGAGAGAGAGAGAGAGAGAGAGAGAGAGAGCGCACATGGAGGACAGAGGGGCCGTCTGCAGAAGTCATTTCTCTCCTTTCTGCCATGTGGGTCTCAGGGATTGAACTAGGTCATCAGACTTGGCAGTAAATGTCCTTACCCACTGTGCATCTCACTAGCCCCTCTTTCCCTCCCTCTCTCTCTCTCTCTCTCTCTCTCAATCTTTTCCTTCCTTCCTTCCTTCCTTCCTTCCTTCCTTCCTTCCTTCCTTCCTTCCTTCCTTCCTTAAGAGAATCAACTTCATTTAAAGCTCTGCAAACAGGTGTTGTCATTGGTAAATGTTCTGTAAACTACTGACTGAGGTCATCCATGGCTGCTGGAAATGGAGGACAGAGAATCATCATTCTCTTTGCATGTGTGTGCATGACATGATGGGACCTCAGAGGACAGGATGGGCTCCCTGCGCTACCTGGCAGGACCTTGGAACAAATGGCGCTTCCATCAGTCACATCTCACTTGATTGAACATAATGGAAATTCAGTTTCATGTGTCAGCCATAGCACTTAGCTAGAGAATCTTGAGAAAAACTACCTGATCTTGCACACATGAACACACTTCCATTTTATATTCCATGTGGAATTCTGAATGTCAGATTCTACGAGAAAATATACACACACACACACATAGTTTTATTACACTTATTTATTTATTAATTTAGCGTCTTTGAGTGTGTGTGTGTGTGTGTGTGTGTGTGCATGTCATGGTACACACATGGCGGTCAGAGGACAACTTGCAAGAGCTAGGCTCTCTTCTTCCACCATGGAGGTAGGCCCTGGTGATTGAACTTGTCTCATCAGCCTTAGCAACAAGAGCCTTGACTGACTGAGCCATCTTGCTGGTCCTATAGTTTTTATTTTTATTTTTTGTTTGTTTGTTTTTTCATGTAGCCCAGGCTACCCTTGCTGTAGCCAAGGGATGACCTTGCATTTCTGACCCTCCTTGTCTCTGTCTCTGAAATGCTGACATGACAGGTTGCAGATGTGCACCACCATGCCCAGCTTATCTGTCCTTTTAGGTCTTCTTGATCTCTCTTTCTGGTGCTGGGGATCGAACCCAAGGCCTTACATACGCCTGCTAGTGTTGTGCCACGGAGCCACAGTCCCCGGCCCCTTATTTTGTATTTTAAAGAATGAGAGAATGTGGAGTACTTTCATTTTAATTTCCAGACTTCATTTCATTTCACAAGGCACTGAAAACTCTAGACTTGTGTGTTTTATGTTCTCGATTTGCTTTGCAAGGAATGAGTGAGGCCATTTTCTGAGAGAAGACGGGAAGTCCTCAACTATTCACTTCACCAGTGTTCAGACTCTATTGTTTGTATCCCAGGCTAGCAGACTAGAGAGCTTTGAACTCTCTTCGAAGTCAGCGGTAAGGCGAGCAATGCAGTGCTCTGGTGTGAAGTAGTCCTCGCTGCACCGGGAGCTAGAGCCCAGCAGTGGCTGCGTGACTCTTAGCTCACATCCCAAGAGTCACCTCTCCTGGCCTTCGGGGATCCCAGAACCACATGCAGACTGCCTCTGTGTTGTTTACACTGCTGCAAAGCCACAGGACAGCTGTATACGATGCTGGAGGCATGTGATGGTAGTGGCGCAGGGAGAGAGGGCAGACTGGCTTGCACAGCTTCACACTGTTGTTTTCAAGTGAAGACTGAGAGCCACAGACTAATAAAAGTCACTACTCTAGTGCTTACAACAAGAAGACAGCCGGTCCTATCTGAGTAAAGTGGGCTGGTGTGAGGGAGAAACTCCAGCTCAGGCAGACCACGAACTGGAAATGGCCACTTGGGTGTGGGTCTTAACAAGGAGCTCACACCTTGAATGTGCTAGAAAAGCCACTGCTGAAGAGCTATCCATGGAAAGAATTCAGAGGAGACAGAGTGGTTGAGCAGACAGTGGCAGGGAGACCACTGTGTTCTGCACTCTTGGGGGGCTGTAGACAATTTTTCTAAACTCTCCATAATAAGCAGCCTTTCCCAAGAGACTTTGTCCTGTGCAGAGATGGACAGCCTCTCTGGACCGGCTCATACAGGAAAGTGAAATGGCATACCATCGGTCCTCATCAGAACACCTCCAGCCGGACAGGGAATCCGGTCAGCTGTAGGGCTCCTGGAGCCAGGGTTAGAGAGCCCTCAATACTGACTTTTTGGTTAACCCAAGATACCACCTCTTCTTCCAGGACCAGAGACGTGACTCAGGTCCCATTCTTCTGATGAGTAAATAAAGGCCTGGGTTTCACAGCTGTTGACTGTGGGGGAGGGGTCTGCTCTAGCGCCTTCCAAGCCAAGATTCCTAACTAGCTGTTTAATTAGAATCTATATCGGCAGTCTGCAGTCTCCACAGCAGGGCTCTTGGGCTTGCTCATTTCAACCTGGCATCCTCTGGAGCAAAGACCTCTCAGTCTCCACATTTGAACCTTTCCTCAGAGGGTCTCCATTCCATTGTGTGACCTGTTTAAGTCAAAAGCCAAAACAAGTGTCTTTATGGAATATGTCCACTTTTGTCCCTTTGGAGAGATCTTAGGTCTATTGCTGTAACAAAAGACCCAAGGCTGGTGGACACTTTGTAAAGAGGCTTATTTAGTTCACAGCTTTGGAGGCTGGAAGTCTGAGATCTAGTAGCCCCATCTGTTTGGCCTATGGCAAGGGACTCCCTGGCTAGTCCAGTTCATAGTGGAACAGCAGGAGGAGAAATAGCTGTGTATAAAAGGTGTGGAGCCTGTAAGATGGCCTTACTTTCTAACCCACTGTGTGTGTGTGTGTGTGTGTGTGTGTGTGTGTGTGTGTGTGTGTATGCCACAGAACATTGTGGTGTTTGAGAATCTCCACCATGGGGATCCCAGAGACTGAAATCAGCTCCTCCTCCTCCTCCTCCTCCTCCTCCTCCTCCTCCTTCACAGAACATGGGTTCTGGGGATGGAACTCAGTACTCATGCTTGTACAGCAAGTACTTTTCTGGCTGAACCAGAGTTCTTTGAGAACTACATCCATTCTTTCCAAGGTCGGCAGTGACAGAACCATCACCTACTAGTTCACACCCCTCACGCTGGTAACTTCTAGTACGTGTACCTTTGGGGACACAGCAAGCCAGGTCAGGGAGTGAGGCAAAGCCTTTCATGTGTGATGACATGCCACCGGAGGTAATTCTGTCACATTGTGCTGTCCCTCTGGCCCCTAAGTCTTGGTGACATTAAGGAAATGGCTTCTCAGTTTGCTGCTGTCCAGTCCCCTCCTTCAGAACTGTCCTTCATAAACCTCATGACAAACAGACCCTTCGAGCCTTTCTTTCCCAGAAGCTGAGCAAGCCCACATCTATCCTGCCAGGTTATACCTCTTTCTTTGATTGCAGTTGCTGGAAATGGAACCTAGGGCCCAAGCACACTAGGCAAGAGCTCTACTCCTGAGCTCTATCCCCAGCCCTGGGTGTGGCTTCTGATAGAACAGAGACAGCCCTGCCTCTTCAGCCAGTTCTGACCAGTTCCATCCCCACCTAAGGGCTACCCTATCAAGGAGGCGGTGCTTTCAGACAGGCGGCCACCAAGGCCATGGCAAGCATCTGCTGTGACAGCTGCCTCAGAGTTCTGGTGTCAACACAGGTCAATGCAGACTTGCCTCCCTCTCCCAAGGGCCCCTCCAAAGTAGATGCCCCAAGGCCCTGGATCTCCAAGGGACTGTTTTGTGCATCTGACAGGCATGGCTCCAACCTGCTGGCTGGCCTCTGTTTCCCTATGGTCACTGGGCCTGGATCCTTAGGGCATGCCCCAGGTCTATCTCAGGGGTCTGCAACTCTATTGTAACACTAAGAAAAGGTAAGTTTTCCTTTCAATAGAATCTAAAGTAAATAAGCATAATGAGTTGTCTTCAGCTAGCTGCTTTTTTTTTTTTTTTTGGACACAAGTTAGTGAAGTGGTAAAGAGAAGACACACGGGTGGGTGTGTCCAAGTTCCTACCTTACATCCCGGCTGTGTGACTCAGGACTCACTCATCCTCTGGGCTGAGAGCCTTTATCTGGTAGAGGGTGACTGAGAGTTAAGTGCCTTCAGCCACCTCAGCCTTGTGGGCTTACTGGCATGCCAGTCACAGCTGCCATTGTACGTTACTTGGCCAGGACTGCCCCATGTGCAGGAATGAACAATGGAGGCGGACTTCCTGTGGGGTTCTCTGTCAGGGATGTTCACTGCGGCTTAAGTAAAGAAACGTAGTGTGATAATGGAGGCCTCACACCAGGCTGGAAAGCTTAGAATGATCCCTGAGCCAAGCTGGGCTTACCGACTCCACGAACCACAATTTACTCCTCAGGAAATCTCCTCTAGCCCTCCACATCAAGGTAGTTAATGTGTTTGGTTTGGTTTTGTAAACTGAATTTGTCATTTTGTTTGTGACTAATCTACACATTTGTTTGGCTTTTTCATGAAGGCTCTCAGCATGAGTTTATATCTAGCTTGAACACGGGTAGGTAACTTCATAAAAATGATTGAAGTCTGGGCTAGGGAGTGCCGCTCAGCTGGCAGAGGACTTGCTTAGCGTGCGTGAAGCTGTGATCTTGATCCTTGGCACCACACAAACCTTGCCCACGAGCACATGCTTGTAACTTAGTGCTCAAGGTGTGAAGGCAGAAAGATCAGAAGTTCAAGGTTACCCATGGCTGCATAGTGAATTCAAGGTTGCAGGAGACCCCGTCTGGAGCAAACAAACCAACAACAGCAAAAAGATTAAAGCCAGTGGCAGGCGTGAAAAGGTGTCCATGCTCACAGCTGTCTGGAACTCCAGTTCTAGGGGATCCAAAGCCTCCTCCTGGCCTCCACAGGTACTGCACACACACAATACATAGACATACATGCAGTCAGAACACCCAGACATAGGAACAAAGAAAAAAAAAAAGCTGTCTGTGTATTTCAAGACTGAGGATCCCGTACAGGTTTTTCCATCAGACTTTTTTGTTTTGGTTTTTTGAGACAGGGTTTCTCTGTGTAGTCCTGGCTGTCCTGAAACTCGCTCTGTAAACTAGGCTGGCCTTGAACTCACAGAGATCCACTTGCCTCTGCCTCCCCGGTGCTGGGATTAAAGGCGTGTGCCACCAGCACCCGGCTCCCTCAGACCTCTAGCAAAGGGAATTTGAATGTATCTTTTCTGCACAAAGGCTCTAATTCCTGACTATTCCAGAACTCTCCGGTTCCAGGTGTGGAGAACAAGAGAACATTAGGACCACCATGACACTGGAGAGCAAAGACAGCCAAGTGAATCGCTCCTAAGCCCCAGCTGAGCCTTTGGGCCAGATGCTAGATGCCTGACTCCTGAAGCTTTGGGTGTAGAGTTCATTCTGCAACCCGGGTGAGCACAGTGTTCCTGGCCTGGTGCGCTAGCATTTTTATCATTGTACTCGGGCTCTTTGAGAACCCGTGGATCCAGGGCACAACACATTTTCTGATGCTTGCTCTAATAACTTGCTATCCACAGGCTCATGTGCTGGAAGGTCAGTTCCCAGGTTGGCAGACTGAGTGGTGGAATCATTAACAGATGGGGCTGGTGAAGGTGGTTAAGCTGTGGGGCATCACCCTTGGAAAGGATTCATGCTGGTCCCGAGGAGTGAGTGAGTTCTCATGAGAATGGGAACTTGTGTACTTGACTCCTTCTCCACTCAGGCAGGTCCCTTTTCACTTCTCTTCCATGTTGTGACTCAACCAAGAAAGCCCTCGGGCTGGAGAGATAGCTCAGAGGTTAAGAGCACTGGCTGCTCTTCTAGAGGTCCCTGAGTTGAAATCCCAGCAACCACACTGTGGTTCACAACCATCTGTAATAAGATCTGGTGCCCTCTTCTGGTGGGCAGGGATACATGCAGACAGAACATTGTATACATAATAAATAAATCTTTAAAAAAGAAAGAAAGAAAGAAAGAAAGAAAGAAAGAAAGAAAGAAAGAAAGAAAGAAAGAAAGAAAAAGGAAGCCTTTATCAGAAGCAGACCAGATAGGACAGTCCAACCTTGGACTCTCAGCCCTCCAAACTGTAAGCTACATGACTCTCAGGCTCTCACAGTGTGGGCTGGAAGAGACGCTCAAGCATGAGTGTTAAGGGAAGGCCCAGAGAAGAGGAAGAGGGTTTCCTGGGGGAGACTTGGAGGATGGCTGGAGCTGCCGGTGTGAGGGCTTGGGAGAAAATGCAAACAGCCTTTGGATGGCACCCTGGGGTGCAGGGGAGACCTGGCAACAGGATCCAGTTTGAGCTAAGCCAAAGGGGCCATGTGGAGGTTTGAGGAAGGCCGGCAGATGAAGGGGTAGGATGCTGCTGGACTCTAGGACAATTCCCGAAGACTCGGACTCCGTCGTCACTTAGACCTGCAGCTCATCGCTCTCAGTTGCCTCTGTTTTCCTCTTCTGGGGCAGACTAAAGTCCTCTTCAGGGGAGGAAGGGATTTACTGATGCAGCTTAGGTCAGGTTCCTACCCTTGGAGCAATCAGAAGTTGAGGTTAAGCTGAGTGTGGCATGAAGTAGGAGGGTTCTGAGTTCAAGGCTAACCTTGGCAGGATAGTGAGACCCAACTTAAAAATAAAGAAATGAAGTTGGGGGGGTCACATGGCTGCAGACTCCTCTGTGACTGTCAACAGAACGGAAGTGGAGGGAAGGACAGTGCCCAGCAGCCACCTCAGAGTTGTCCCCTGAGTTTCCAACCCCAGGACTTCCCATTTTGGAAAGAGTGGGCATTAAAACCAACAGGATTTTTTCCCCTTTTATTCATAAAAACAAATTTGCAACAATTTATTAAAAATCGATACCATGCAGTGGGGTGAGAGAAACTCCTCATTTACATTTGATTCTGCCAGTTCCGGTCTAATTGAAAGCGGTTTTGTGTGTGTGTGTGTGTGTGTGTGTGTGTGTGTGTGTGTGTATGTACTAACGTCATTGGAAGATGCCCTCGGGCGGAAGCCTCTAGGAAATGGACCGTGTGTTTGCTGCATATAAAAGAACAGAACCAGTAGATAGCCAGAATCACGTTGTGGGGCTTGTTAATTGCAGAGAAATTAAAAATAAAAAAATAAAATGGGTGAAGCTACAGGATCAGTAGACAGAGATGTACCTTGTGGGTTTACCTAGAAGACAGAGCACGGTTCGGAGTCACAAGGGATTACAGACACACGCTCACCTCCGACAATCCAATACTTTTGTTTTTTGTTTTTTTTTTCCTGCTAGGTTGGAGTAATATTTCTACAGGTTTTTTTTTTGTCTGTATACATTATGTACAGTTAATTATCTCTTTCCCTTTGAAAAAAAATGAATGCGATCTTTTAAATGAAATTTGGTTTTGGTGAAATCAAAAAAGCAAGGAAATACTGGTTAACACACAGTGAGTGACAACACAGAGTTTTAGTGCCTAAACAGAGAATGACGTCAACTTGACCTGTGATGGGTTGACATTTTCCCCCCTTAAAAGCTACAGAACCTCCGTAACCTCTCTTTGAGGGAGGGTGGGGAGAGCTAGGCTACGTGAATTAGGGTGTTTTGAAATGTTGGCGATGGTAATTCCCGTGGGCCCTTTCATCACAGCCTGGTGGTTGACAGCAGTGTGTTCCTGACTGCCGTGGTCTGGGAAGAGATTATTGCCTGCTCGGTTGAAGCTGCCGTTAGGATTCTTTAGGGAGTGAACGGTTGAACCGCTCAGTTGTGCAGACGCCCCTGGACGTTGCCATTCAGGCCGTTAGCAAAGAATGAACCTGTCTAGGAATGTCAGAAGAGTTCTGAGCCTCCCTCCCACTGGGCTGTGCCTGGGTAGAGGGCCTTGCTGGAAGCTTCTCTGGGCCACACTGCACCCCCAGCTTGTGGGAGGGCTGAAGGTCATAGTCACACTAATACCTCACAGGTCAGGGCTGCTTCACAGTGCAAAGCTCTCCTGGATGAGTGTCCATCCCCAGAGTGACCCTGTGAGGTAGGCAGGATGGGTGTTATTTCAACCCCAGTCTGTTACAGAGGGGAAACTGAGGCTCAGAGAGACACTGGTGACTTGCCCAAGGTCATGGAGGGAGTCTGAGGGGACCGAAGACTCAAACCCAGGTCTGACTCCCGGGCCGGTGCTCTTTGGGGTTCAATTACAAGGGAAGTATGATGTGAAGGGTGAGAACCGGCCTGCTGACTGACCACCCCGGTGACACCCGGGTGGTCACACACGGGCCGGGCTGGAGGGGCACTGAAAGGCTGCCTTCTGGAAGCCGGGAAGCCCTAGGCCAGCAGCTCTTTTCTCTCCTGGAACACAGGGATGACTTTTAGCAGAATACCCCTGATTCACTTTGGTCAGAAACAAAGTCAATGGGGGGAAAAAAAAATCCCAGCAGCCCTTGGGCCCCCGTGGGAGAGGTTAAAGTGCACAATCTTTCTTTATCGTGTTTTCTGGGAGCAGACATTCCATGATTAGCTCAGGTGGTTCCCCTTATTACCGGGAACCCTAAAATTGAACATAAGGACATGGCCGACATGGTAGGTGCATGACAGACTGTCGGTTGAATACTGCAGAGCGCGTCTGCAGTGCAGTGCCCTGAATCCCCGCAGTCCCCAGAACGGGTGTTATTGTGTTAATGTGTGGCATTTATCAGAGAGTAACAAACATCTCTCTCCTGATCAGCGTCCCCTGGGAGCATGCGCAGCTGCCCTGCTCTGGTCCCCCAGCCCCAGGGCTGTGTCTGTCTGCCCTTCCTGCTGACTCCCTGTTCCAGGGAGGCTGAGGTGGGCTGGGCCAGCTGCTGGGGACCCGGTGGCCCTGCTCACCTTCTTCCCCAGAGTGGAGAAGGGCTGGTGTGGGGGGGCGGGCACCACCGATGACGTGTGTGCAGAGTGCAGAGGCCATTTCTGCAGAGCCCTTGCTCTGGCCACTTGGTGAGGACGGCTGGAGTCTGAGGTCTCTCTCCTTGGTCTAGAATTTGTTTTTGCAAGTTTCAGACATCCCAGCTCCTCTTTGTTTGCAGACACCAAGGAGAGGTCATCGCCGTCCCTCTCCCTCGTGAGAGTAAGACCTTCACAGATAAGGCTCGAGGTCGGTGCCGAGTCCCTCTCTGCCCGAGCGCCATTCCAGCAGTTGGAGAGGCAGCAGTCGTGCTCCGCTTCTCACGGCCGGCCCCGGCCGTCAGTGTGCCAGTGGCAGGTGCCTTGACCCAGCATGGTGCTGTCCCCGGGGAGGCCCCGGCCCCAGGCCTCCCACCCCTACAGGCCAGAGACCATGACTCGGAAGGAGGGTGGCACATGTCTGTGGCGGGGACTGGCGGTAGGGCTGACGCAGGGGCTGACGCAGCTGGCGTCCACGCCTCCAATGGACGGGAGGTAGGCGTGGTGGAGGATCGGGAGCTGGAGGGACAGCCGGCGCTGGATGCTGCGGGGTGTGAGAGAGAGGCCGAGTTAGTGAGGGGTGGCTGCTCCCCTGAAAGGCCCTCGCTCCCACTTCGGCTAAACTGTTCTGAGTGTAGGAATCCGTGTCCCCTTAAATCCAAGATCTGTTGGCTCAATAGTCTAAACCTTCAGACACGAAGCAGGCCTTTGACAGAGGCTCACAGGTACCTGCTATGGTCTTGGGAATAGCCAGGAAGACTAGTAGGACCAAGATTGCATCTTCCCTATGCCACCTCCCTATCCCCCCATGGTGGGGGCTTGCTGACTACTGTCATGGCAGAATTATGAGGGCCCAATCAATGCTTCACACATAGGTTCCACTCATTTTGAATTGCAAAGCCTCTGTGTGATATGGCTTTCAGCCGCAGCCCCCAGCTTTCAACCCCAGGCTTCCCAGAGGCCTGCTCTCTCCTCCTGCCCTCTGCCACTGCTGTACCCAGCAGCCCATCCCTCCTAGCAGGCTCATTCCTGGCCTTTTAGCTTCTTTGGTGATTAACCCTGCCATCCTAATATTGGAAAGTCACAGAAGGGGGGGTGGGGGGAGGCACACCCTGATGAGGCCCCTAAGATCTCTCAAACGCTCTAGGTGAATCGGCTGTCTTTTCTCCCACAAGTGCTGCCCTCTGGTGGCTCATTTCTGACAACCCACCTTTGTGTTTTTGCCTTTATGTTTCCTACCTGGAATATGATTCCTCTGGAGCTCATGGCCCAGTTTAACTATCATCCTCTGTGCTACCTTCTCTGGGAGTGAGCCCTTTCCTCGTCAAAGTCCCCAGAACTCTTGGAAAGAAGCGGGAAGCTGGAGATGGGATGAGCTGGCAGTGTGGGGAGGCACTTGCATGTTACTGATGGAGGAGGGATAAGAAGGGAAAAGGTAGCTACCCTCTGGCTCCCTTCTCCTGGCCACATCCTTAAAGTCTTAATGACGGTCAAGTCGGTGAGTCGCTTTAGTTTCTAAAGAGGCTGTTTATAGGGAATGTGCCCAGGGGATGGCTTCCTGCTCCCAGAGGCATTTTGGCTCCATTTGGCACTGCAGTGCCTCTCAGGCTACATTCCAGTATCTGGGTTCTCAGGTGCAAACCCAACCAAATCAAACCGAGATCCTCGCAAAAGAAAACAGAAAACAAAGATCCAAGCATCACTACCCCTGTTACAAAGACAAAGACAGACAGAGGGCTTCTGCGACTTGTTTAGGGAACCTGCAGTGAGGCAGAACCAGAAAGGCTGTGTCTTTGCCTCCATGGAATCCCGTGGCTTTGTGGCAGAGGCATGCAATGCCAACAGGGTGTGCCTCAGAGTTTACTCAGGGCCTGGTGGCTTCTGAGATGTGCGGGTGCATATGAAATGGACCCCTGTTCGCCAAGCAACACCTGTTGCTCAGGAAGACTTCTCAGACATATCAGCGTTCACAGAAGAGAGGGCTGGGGATTCTGTAGTGGTAATCCCATGCTGAGAATAGGCTGGGGTCCTGGTGGGCGGAGGGGACACTCTAAATTCGTAGAAAGAAAAACGCCTGGGCTCTCCTTGGTGAGAGCCGAGACAATGGAGGGAGCCTGGGGCCATTCATCTCCCTCTCTAATGGTTAAACTGCCTCACAGCTAAAGCTGCCTGACTTCTGGCCTTCTTTGCCTCAGGGTTTTCCATAATCCTCAGACAGCCACCAGCACATTGGAGAGGAAGTGGGCTCCTTTCTCTCTTCAGGCCAAATTATAAATCAGCCCATTTTCTGTTACCTAATTTATATTTTTAAATTTCTTTTGGGATACAGGGAAACAAAGCCAGCAGCTTCGGGACCCGAGTAACCGATAACAGCTTCATGATGAAACTAAGTTAACTGTGTATGATGTCAGCCATGATCATTTCTTGGGGCAAGATCTGTTGGCCGAGCATCCAGGAGAAAAGAGGACCTGGAGAACGCACTTGGCTATAGGGAGAGGGACCCATTTGAGCAGCCTGGGCAAAGCAGTCTGTCTAGGTGAGGAGGTGTACCCTATGTTTTGAGAGCCAAGGCGTTCTCCTGTCTGCTAAGATCTCATTCCTCTCCCCACAGTCAACACATGATTGGTAGGAGCTCACCCAGCACCAGAGCCTGAGCTCAGTCCAGGGGGCTCACAGGTCTGCCTCACTCTGGAGGCAGTGGACTAGTGAACCGCTCTGTGTCCTGTAACACTGGAAGGTGTTCTGGATGGCAAGCTGGCCAGTCTCGGGTTTGCTGGGTTGATGACTTAATAACATCATATGGCCTGAGTGATGTGCTTGCCTTTGCTGGTTCCTGTCTGCTTGTCACTTCCCGGAAGCCATGTGTCAGAGTTTGTGTATCTACCTCCTGCTTCCAGTATGGCAGAATGGGCTAAAGTCGCTGGTGGGAACAGAGCTGAGGTGTGCAGGTGTTTCATATCTTCTCTGATCCACCTTATCTAATGCGACAGTCCCCTTCCCTGCCTCATTTACCTCCAAAGCACCTATTATGAGCACGCCAGGCCTTGCCTTTTTAATTAATTAGTTAGCCTGCCAAAGAGAATGGAGACACCACAAGACATGGGCTCACTGGAAAGAAGGGGTCTCTGTTTTGGGCACTGCTGTTTCTCCAGGATCTGTCTGACACGAACTGCTTTCAATGATCAAGTATATTGATTTCATAAGGTTACAGTATGCGTACAACAAAAGCAGTGTACTGAGTTTGAATCCTATCTCCTGCCCTCAAGTACTGGGTGAGCTTGCATGGGTCGCCTCCCTCCTTTTGGATACTAGTTTTCTGACCTGTACAAGGAGCATGGTAATACGGCTGCATTGCTGGGTCACGCAGAGCTCGTGAAACAACAGCTGTAAGATGGCTGTGTACATCGCAGACAGCTGTGCTGCGGCAACGTGCTCCTGGGCACGGTTCTCATGGAGAAGATACTTACTGCTCTGGGGAGTTGATGTCTTCTATGGGGTCTTTGCATGTTCTAGAGGGCTCTGTTGTGTTCCACTGTAGCTGGGGGTTTTGATCGAGGTGATTTTTTAAAATGGCCTTTCCTCCATCTGTTGAAAATGACATCACAGAATTAACAAAATTTTGTTAAGTTAGCTTTTAAAACGCAGTCATGGGACCTTGAGGATGCTGTCCATGGCATAACAGAGTCCACAGTTCCTCTCCTTTCTCTGAGCCAGGGTCTGTCCCCCAGCCCTTCTGGACCCAGGCCGTGAGCTGAGGATCTGCCATCCATGGCCAACAGCCACGGGCTGGGGAAGTGTGTGGCTGATCTGTCCTCTTTCCATTCAGGAAGAAAAGTCAGTGCGGCAATGAAGTGGACTGTGTGGGCCGTGTATCTTAGACTGAGGAATTCTAACTCTAACGTCCTTCTCACTGGGCAGAGTGGTTAGTGAGAAAGGGTGAAATTCTCTACGGACTAGTTATCTAAGCTCTGGGGACCCCACTCAGAGGACTGTGTGTGGCCACAGGCTATGGCCAAGAAAATTCCTCCTTGGGCTTCCAAAACATCTGGAGACATTAGAGAAACATGAAGTCTGTACCCCACCCAAGAGATTAGGGTTTGTTTGGCAGGGGAGGAACATCAGTTCTTTTGTTTGGTTTTCACTGTCGTGGGGGATGGTATAGGTATGTGATTTTGCATCCATGCGAGTTGATCCACATTATTCATGGATTCTGCATTTGCAAACTCATTTGCTTTCTAAAATGGACTTGTCAGCCTGCAATCAATACTGTGTGTGTGTGTGTGTGTGTGTGTGTGTGTGTGTGTGTGTGTGTGTGCATATGATGGTTGAGTTGCGGTGTGAGTAATTTTGAATTGCCTGGCATATATGTCCCAGCCCGAGGCCAGCCTCTCATTGTACAGCTTCCACACCGTTCTATCCTTGAACTTGCTTGACACATTTTTGCTTTTTCTGTTGATGACCTTCCTGTTTAAAACGGTCCCCAAGTGTAGTGCTGAGTGTTGTTAACACACAGGTGTCAGGCAAGCGTCCATCGGGCACAAGCTATAGTACGGCCGGCCATGCACACAGTGCTGCCCAATGTACAGTGTGTGCTGGGAAGGGGACATGTCCCTTTAAGTTCACGGTTTTATTTTTATTTGTTTGTTTGTTTATTTACTTATTCAT
This sequence comes from Peromyscus eremicus, assembly GCF_949786415.1. Taxonomy (NCBI): domain Eukaryota; kingdom Metazoa; phylum Chordata; class Mammalia; order Rodentia; family Cricetidae; genus Peromyscus; species Peromyscus eremicus. The sequence goes on from NC_081417.1 coordinate 66,764,917, forward strand.
TTGAGGTGGGCTATCATTATGTTGTCTAGGCTGGTCTTGAATTGCTGGCTCAGATGATCCCCCTGCCTCAGCCTTCTGGGTTGCTGGAGCCGCAGGCACACACCTCTGCACATCATTTTGGTGAGTTAAGAGGTGGCAACTTCAGAAGGCAGAGTCTCGAAGGTGAATCCCTCAGGGAAGGGTTTAGTGTCCTTCCAAAGGGGCTCGAGGGACAGTCTGAGCCTTTTCTGTCCCTTCCACTCTCTTCTGGAAAGCGAAGTGGTCCAGGCACCATCTCAGAAACAGAGACAAGGACCTCTCTAGACACTGAGCCTACCAATACCCTCATTCTGGACTCCCAGCCTCCAGAGCTACAAGAAAATACATTTATGTTATGGCTTTTCTTTCTCCTTCCTTCCTTCCTTCCTTCCTTCCTTCCATCCTTCCTTCCTTCCTTCCCTCCTCTCCTCCTCCTCCTGTGTGTGTGGGGTGTGGTGTGGATGATGTGTTCATATTGTGGGTGTCATTCCTCGGGCACCCTGTCATACGCCTTTGGTTTTCCTCAGGTGCTGTCCACCTTCCCCGTTTTACTTTTATTCTTTGAGGTAAGGTCTCTCATTGGCATGGAACTTGCCCAGGAGGATAGGCCGACTGCCCAGGGAGCCCCTGGGGGTCAGCTGGTCTCTGCCTTCCTGTGCTGGGATGACAGCGTTTACCCCAACACTTGGTTTTTCATGTGGGTTCTGGAGATTAAACTCAGGTCCTCCAAGCACTTTGCCAGCTACCTCCCCAGTCCCTATTTCTGTGGCACTTGACTGTCAAGTCTGTGTTATTGGTTAGAGTAGCACAAAATCTGTGACACACAGACTGAGCGCCAACAGCAGAGAGTGGGTCAGAATAATGTCTACTCCAAGCAGCTGTATTCGAGAAGATCTGCTTTCTTGCCTGTTTCCTTTCTTTTAAAATTAGACTTAATCGTTTTATTTTGTGTGTGGGAGTGTTTTGCCTGCATGTATGTCTGTGCACCATGTGTGTGCTTTGTGACCTCGAAGGTCAGAAGAGGATCCTCTGAAACTGGAGTGAAGGATGGTTTTGAACCATCACAATAGAGCTGGGAAGTCAAACAGGTCCTCTTAACCACTGAGCCAGCTCCCCAGCCTCTTACCTGTTTGCTTAGCAATATATAGTTTTAAAAATCAGCATCTTTGACAGGCGTGGTAGCACATGACTTTAATCCCAGCACTCAGGAGGCAGAGGCAGGAGGATCTCTGTGAGTTTGAGGCCAGCCTGGTCTATAAATCGAGTTCCAGGACAGCCAGGGCTACACAGAGAAACTCTGTCTTGGAAACAAAACAAAACAAAACAAAAAACAAAAACCAAACCCAACCAACCAAACAAAAAAACCCCCAACCCCTCCCCCCCCAACAACAACAAACCATCCACCACCACCACAACAAAAGGAACATCTTACTATATAGCCCAGGCTGTCCCCCAACCCCTCCCCCCCCAACAACAACAAACCATCCACCACCACCACAAAATGAACATCTTACTATATAGCCCAGGCTGTCCCCCAACCCCTCCCCCCCAACAACAACCAACCATCCACCACCACCACAAAATGAACATCTTACTATATAGCCCAGGCTGTCCCCCAACCACTCCCCCCCCCCCCCCAACAACAACCAACCATCCACCACCACCACAAAATGAACATCTTACTATATAGCCCAGGCTGTCCCCAAACTCTCAGTCCTCCTGGTTTCTGTTTTGTATTAAAGTGAGAATAAAACAAAAACCCAGCCCCTTCTGGGAGTTCTTAAGAACTTATCATCTGGTTTCTTCCAGTACTTTCTTGGCTTCACCTTTTATATTTAAACCTGCGTCCATCTGAGATGAACTTTGATGTTACAAAGTGAAGTACAAAGTACAAAGTGAAGATCTACCTCTGTTCTTTCCACATGGCTACTCACGGATCCCAGGGAAGTTAACCGAAAACATTCCCTCCAGCAATCGGAAGTGCTTTCCTTTGTAAAACACTAGAATTATTAGAACTGATTTTTTTTGCGGGGGGAGGCAGGGTCTTACCATGCAGTTCTGGCTGGTATGGAACTCATTACATAGACCAGGCTGGACTCTAATTCCCAAAGACTTGCCTGCCTTTGCCTCCAGAGTGATGGGATTAAAGGTGTGTGCCCCTATGCTTGGCCCAGGAGTAATTTTTATTCTTTAAAATTCTTTGTAACTATTTTCATTTGAATATTTCTTTACAATTAACATTTTGTGTAAGATGTGTATGTGTGTGTGTGTGTGTGTGTGTGTGTGTGTGTGTATGTGTGTGTGTATTTATATATGTGTGTGACTTTAAAGCCTGCACGTACTTATGATAACAGTACTTTCAGGCAGAGGCAGAAAGAGCAGTAGTTCAAGATGATCCTTGGCAAAGTACATTGAAAGTTCTAGGCTAGCCTGGGCTACATGTGACCTCCTCTCAAAACTATTAATATAGACTCTTCTATAGTAAGAACACTGTAGGGAAAGGAGAGGGGGACAAAAAAGGAAAATGTGAGAAAAAAAGAAACAAAATAATGGGGCTAGAGAGATGGCTCAGCGGTTAAGGGCACTGGCTGCTCTAGACGTCCTGAGTTCAAGTCCCAGCAACCACATGGTGGCTCACAACCATCTGTAATGAGATCTGGTGCCCTCTTCTGGTCTGCAGGCAGAACACTATATACATAATAAATAAACAAATCTTTAAAAAAAGGAAAATATTTTCATTGATTTACACATAGATTATTTTTGTGTGTCACTGGAGGTTGGACCCGGAGCCTGGATAGGCCTGTTCTCCACAGTGCTGCAGCCACAGCCCCTAAAACAACTCTCTAACAAATGACGAATGTGTGCTGCTGAAAGCCCAACAGCAGGGGAGTGTATGCACGAAAACAGAGAATGCTTACCCATGTGCCCTGCGGCACCTCGCCTTTCCCACAGCGCACCACTGACAACCTGCTTGTCCTCTAGTCCTTTAAAAACTGCACTTGCACAAATACTTACATATGGCTGTGTGGTGGTTTGAATAGGTATGGCACCCAGAGACTCATGTGTTTGAATGCTTGGCCTATAGGGAGTGGCACTATTAGGAGGCGTGGCCTTGTTGGAGGAAGTGTGTCACTGTGGTGTTAGGCTTTGAGGTCTCATATGCTTGAGCTACACCCAGTGTGGCACATAGCCTCCTTCTGCTGCCTGTGGATCCAGATGTAGAACTCTCAGCTCCTTCTCCAGCACCATGTCTGCCTGCATGCCATCATGTCCCACCATGACGATAATGGACTAAACCTTTGAACTGTTTTCCAGCCCCAATTAAATGTTTTTCTTTTTAAGAGTTGCTGTAGTCATGGTGTCTCTTCACAGCAGCCAAAACCCTAAGACAGGCTGCATGCCTCTGTGTGTGTGTATGTGTGTGTGTGTGTATCATAATTCTGGCTTCTTGCACTTGGAGATCTACCTCACAGCTTTTCAAAAAATTTAAAAGAGTTTTTTTTTGTTTTGTTTTGTTTTGTTTTGTTTTGTTTTGTTTTTTTCCAGACAAGGTTTCTCTGTGTAGCTTTGCACCTTTCCTGGGACTCACTTGGTAGTCCAGGCTGGCCTCGAACTCACAGAGATCTGCCTGGCTCTGCCTCCCGAGTGCTGGGATTAAAGGCGTGCGCCACCACAGCCCAGCGAGATTTTTTAATTTTAATGTGTACGTGTGTACCTGTATGAGTTTATGTGCTCCATAGATAGGCATGCAGATACCCAAGGAGACCAGAAGAGGGCATCAGGCCCCCTGGAACTGGAGCTATAGACGGTTACGAGCTGCTCAATGTGGGTGCTGTGAACCGATTCCAGGTCCTCTCAAGAACATTAAGTGTTCTTAGCCATTGAGTCATCTCTCCAACCCCTTTAATCTCTCCTACCATTGCTGGGGATAGAAACCAGGGCCCCAAACATGATAGGCAGAGACTCTGTCACTCAGCTATCCCCCATAACTTACCTCACTTATAAGTGGCTGTACAAAGTGCTCTATTGTTTCATAATTAATGAAATCACTTTAATGATGCACATGTACATTAGTGGTAGTCTTTCTCACCTACCAATAACGTTATGATAAGCATTGTGATAACATTAGGTTGGTGCCCACGTGGATGTATTTCCAAGGGTGGACACCTGCTTAGGAAGCTGCTAACTCAAGTTTAACATTTCGCATTTGCAGAGGGCCAGCCTGATTTCCAACATCACAAGAAAATGTTCTCTCTCGAACATCCTACCCATACTGGCTTTTGCTGAGAGGTATATAGAGAGTGACCCATGTCATGGTGACCTACTCTTCTCATGTGGTTGGTAAGAGGGACAGGTAGCACAACCTCCTGACTGTTGTTTTCCTGTACACAGATGAGCTGCTTCTTAAACTGTGGAACACTATTTGAAGAAGTAACTATAAATCACCTGCTCAGGAACGGAAAGGGAAATAAAGTGTGTCCCTGTCAGAACACTAGGACACTGGCTGTACAAGTGGACATGGTGCCTGGGGGTAAGACGCTGAAGCTCAGGGCAGGGGATGTGGTGAGCAGACTCTGAACAGACGCAAAGCTGTGGGCAGGAGGTGAGAGCCCAGTACTTCAGCTCTGCCTGTGTGCGTGGCTTCAGACCAGCCCCATGCTCTCTCGGAGCCTCAATCTCATCTACAAAGCGATGGGTCCCACATCTTCTCACCTGTGCTCTCTGTGAAGTTGCCCAGGCTGAGGATATCGTTGAGCTCTTGGTAGTGATTCTGTTTGATGTATGTGGTCTTCTCTGGTGTGTCTTGTAGCTGCATGGTGACTTCTTCCAAGTCTTTGTCCAGCTGGAAGACAAGGGCCCAGTTGAGACCAAGTCCCCAGGCCCAACTCCTGCCCCCTGAGTTCTGCCTCTGCATCTCTTTTTCTTTTGGTTTTTTTGAGATGGGGTTCCTCTGTGTAGCCCTGGCTGTCCTGGAAGTCACTCTGTAGACCAGGCTGGCCTCCAACTCAGAGATCCACCTGCCTCTGCCTCCAGAGTGCTAGGACTAAAGGCGTGCGCCTCCACTGCCTGGCATGACCTCTGTATCTTGAGAAGGATTTTGTTCCACTCATTCAAGTAGGAGCTGAGATGGACCAGGGCTGTCTGGGCTTGAGCCTTGAGAGGGACCAAGCAAGCCCAGGAGGAAAGGCAAGGAACAGGGTAACAGGCCAGCTCAGGCCAGGGGGAGACAGGCCTCACTTTCTGGCTCTGTACTGGCTTGTGAGTCTCAGTCTCAGTCTCTAGCACAAGGGCATCACAGCTCCTGCCTCATAGGGCACATGGAGACTCAATGAGATGATGGATGGGGAGCTCAGCCCAGTGCCTGACACATAAGGAGGGGACCAGCTGTCAGAGGACCGTCAGTAATATCATAACTAGGCATCAGACCCCCAGCCGGGAGGCCTGAACGCAGAACTCGGCATCTCTGAGTCCCACCCTATCATACATGCTCCAGCCAGCTGGGGTGACCTGGGGGAGCTGAGCATGATGGGGCTCAGTCATGCCTAGGTTACAGAAGAATCAGGGCTAAACCAGGGGAGTATGTGTGGGTGGTGAGCAGAGGTAGTGGGGGGGATGGCTAGTGTGCCTCCTACTATAGAACATGAAGGGAGTCATATTAACTGTGAATCACTCTTCTGAGGGCAGGGGCAAACTTGCTGCTTCATAAGTTCCACCATGAAAGAAAAAAAATACTCTTATTTGTGCTACACAGTGGCGGGGCTGGCAGTGGAGGATGGGCCCAGTGGGAAGTCAGACTGTGGCCAGATTCTGGGGCAAACAAAGCTGCCCTGGGGCTCTCAGCCGAGGCTCAGGCTTCCTGCAGTGGGGGGTTATACTGCTGGGAGGAAGTGGAAGGCTTAGCTTGGTGCTGTTACTGCTTGTTATCGATGTCTGATATTAAGACAGAACTAGCCACGGACTCAGAGGGGCAGAAGCTGATTCTTCCTTGCCACAGAGGCCGGTGTGGGGTGCCCTGTCTTAAAGCATTTCAGATGCATGGACCGGGTGGGTGTGTCGGCTCACTCTTGTGTGGCCGCGTTCTCTGAGCCCTGAAGAGGTCGCTGGATCTAACAAATGAAAACATGAAAGTCCCAGTGGACTTTAAACCTCAGAGAGCAAACGTCCTCTTTGCAGTTTGGGTGTAGCCTGCACTTGGTATGGAGTATGCGGTTACTGAAAACGTGACTGGTCGTTTATTTGAAATCCCGATTTAACTGGGCATCCCGTATCTAATCTAGCAACTGGCTTCTTCCCTGCAGATGTTTAGCAAGAGGCTGTATTTCCCAGCATCCTCTGTGGCTAAGTGAACTCATGAAAATTTTGGCAGCACAGGGAGGCAGAACCAAACTGCACTGTGTGTGTGTGTGTGTGTGTGTGTGTGTGTGTGTGTGTGTGTGCTCACGCGTGTGTCATATCCTTAAGAGAAGATCCCTTGTGTGGGCTTTCTGTGTTTCCCCTTCCTGAGACCTCCATGCCTTTACCCTGCCTGGGGAGTGGCAGGGAGCAGGAGAGGAGGACCTTCACCCCACGAACGACCCTGTTGGGACCCCTGTCCTCAGGACCATTAGGTGAGAGAAATAAACCCACTTTTTTTTTTTTTTTTTTTTTTTTTTTGAAATAGGGTCTCTCTCTATAGCCCTGGCTGTCCTGGAACTCACTCTGTAGACCAGGCTTAAACTCACAGAGATCCACCAGCCTCTGCCTCCCAAGAGCTGGGATCAAAGGCGTGTGCTACCATGGCCTGGTTAACACACTTTCTTTGGGTCGTTTTCTTTTTGAGGCTGGCCTCAAACTCGTGACCCTCCTTCCTCAGCCTCCCTTTTGGGGCTACTTGAGTTTGAAGCCTCTTTGCTGCTGTTGCTTGGCTAGCATCCAAACCTGACTCAGCCCAGATGTGGGTCTAGACAGACCCCTGGCCCTAGGCAGAGAGAGCGAAGTGAGAGAGGAGTTCCGTTCTGTCTGGGGGTGTGGCTTAGACATAAAGCTCCCTAGCTTTGGCCTCTCTGGACTACCCAAGAAGCAGTTCAGAACTTGGGGACAGGTTCACTGCAGCACAGCCTATCTCCGGGGAAGCCTGTCCTTGTACCCTCTTTCCATACTGTGCCTCGGGGAGTTGTTTGGGTCCTCCATGAAGATACTCCGAAGTTTCCTCTCTGAACGTGTCTGGGGACTGTTGGACCCTAGGAGTCCAGGCCAACTGGGCACTCAGTTGGGATCAGATGTGGCAAACTCCCTGCTGTCATGACCTGGGGTGTTCTGGAGGACTGTGGAGCAGGGATAGTTTGCAGGCCGGGCAGAGGGGCCAGGACAGGAGGGTGGGTGGCCTCCAGATGTGGACGCACCTCTGTGATCTTCATCCGTAGGCGGTGGTTTTCTGACTGCAGTCCTTCTAGGCGTGACGTGCTCGCCTGGTTCACGCTGGTGACTGAAGTGGAGGTCTTCGAATCTTCTTTCTTCTGGTTCTGTGTGAACTGGAATCTCCTGTTCTGAGTGGCTGCGTCGGGGTTTGTCCTCAGAGTGATGAGCTGAAGGCACAGAGGTGGCTTGCCGTGAGACTCCCGCTGTGTTCCTCTGTCCCCAGCCATGTCTCTCCACCCGGCTCTACTCTGGAGCTGACAGGGGCCCCAGGAAGGAGGCAGGCTAGGGCTCAGGAGCCCTGGGCTCAGGTTGGGCTCTGGCACAGGCTTGGGCATGACAGTAGGTAGATAGTTTCCCCTCACTGAGCCTTAGAGTCGGCCTCCTGACCCCGGCTCTCCCATACCCCACCACGAGGCAGAGGCAGTCCATAGCCCTGGGGGGAGCCCCACTGTGGAGTGTTTCTACAATAGAGAACAAGACTTCCACAACCATGTTGAGTTCAGTGGTTAGCTGCTGACCTGTTTGCCCTGGCAAAGGCATCTCACGGCTTAAACCCCTCACATCTGTTAGAGTATAGATTCTGCGGGCCAGGGGTCTGGGCATGTTTGAACAATTAAAAAAGATATTTATTTCATTTTTAATTATGTGTATATGTGTACATATGTATGGGGGTGGTGGTTCTGTGTGTGCATGTGATGTAGGTGCCTGTGGAGGCCAGAAGAGGGAGCTGGATCCTCTGGAGCTGGAATTATAGGTGTTGCTGTGAGCCGTTTGACTGGGTGCTAGGAACTGAACCTGGCCCTCTGCAAGAGCAGTTTGGGCTATTAACTACAGTAGCACACCCCCAGGCCCATGGGAAAAAAAAATTAAAAAAAAAATCCGAGACAAAAAGTTGCGACTTGTCCCTGATCTTACCCACACATTCTAGAATCTTCCCTAGCTTGGGGCAGGCTCTGGGCTTAGCCCTGAAGAGCAGGGGTGGAGTCACCATGCCTCTATCAGGGCTCCTCAGATTTGGGGTGTGGGTGTGAAGAAGGGCTTCATTGTCGTTAGGCCAGAATGGATTCAGTATAGGAGCTACCAGGAGCTGCTGTGCTGTGGGTGGCCGGGGTGGGGGTGGGGGGATTGTCTGGAAGGGACAGTGCAGGAAGGAATTCCAAGGTTGGGGGAGACCCAGCATAGGCAAAGGACAAGGGGTCTGGGTCTCAGGGCACTTGGGGGAGGGCAGTTATTATTATCATATTTATCATTGTGTGTGCGCACATAGCAAGGCATGCCTGTGAGGATCAGACAGCAATGGAGGCCATTCTTTCTTCCCATTCTCCATGCGGGCTCTGGGGCTCCAGGTCAGGCTGTCAGGCCTTTGTGTCAAGGCCTTTAGCCTCTGATTCACCTTGCCAGCTCTTATTTTTTGTTAAAGACAAGGTCTCCTACAGCCTAGGCTGGCCTCAATTTCCTATGTAGCCCAGGCTGGTCTTGAACTTCTGGCCCTCCTGCGTCTATCTACCAAACGCTGGAATTACAGGCCTGTGCCACCATGCCTGGATTGGGAAGGGCAGTTTGGATGGAAGACGGGGTTCTCGGGGTACTGGAAGAGCCCCCAGAGGGCTGAAACACAGCTCAACATTGGGAATTTGGCCTCTGTGCCCAGAGATCAATGAGATGCTGTTAAAGGTGACAGAGCAAACGACTCAGTTGGAGCTGGACTTCCAGAGTCTAGCACACTTTCCAGGATGGAGAGTGTTAGAGTGCAGGCAGGCAAGTGGTGACACTGGCCTGGGACTTGAGCGAGGAGTGGACAGTTAGACAAGGCAGATATACGTCCTCAAGTCAACCCCGGTTGAATGAAGGCCTGGGGACGGAGGCACCCCAGGCACCCCAGGGACCTCTTTTCTCTCCTCCTCTGATGCTAATGCTTCCATATCAGGGGTGACTTTCCCCCACTGTTTCCTGGCCCTTGAGACTACTGAGGTCAGGCAGCATGGATCCCTAAGAGGTGAAGGCCTCTTCACGGCTGCAGAAGATAATGCTTGCAATATATCTCTTTGAGCTGGTCCTCCAGATTGGTGTGGCAGGTATGTCCAGCCTATGACTACAGGTGACATGAGGCTGAGGAGGGCCATGGATGACGCCCAACACAAAATCATAAGCTTACTTGAAGCTGTGTATTTTTTTGTGTGTGATTTTTCAAAACTCAGTTGAGTTAAGAAATTGGTTCTCGAGCGTGGATGTTGTGGATGACAGCATCGAGTCACCATGTCAAAGGTCGGGTGTGCTTGCACTGTAAAATGTAAGCCGACACTAAAAAACGGTTGTTCCTTTTGACCAGTGACATTTCTTCCAGGACTGTTTACAGCAGATAATTGGAAACAAGAAACATGTGTTAGGTAGAGAAAAATGTTCTTCAAAAAAATCTCCAATAGGCCAGGCGGTGGTGGTGCACGCCTTTAGTTCCAGCACTTTGGAGGCAGAGACAGGTGGATCTCTACGAGTATGAGGCCAGCCTGGTCTACAGAGAGAGTTCCAGGACAGCCAGGGCTACACAGAGAAACCCTGTCTCAACAAACAAACAAAAAACAAAAATAAACAAAAAAAATCGACAATAATTGTAACGTTCAGCGATAAGGGATCAAGTGTACACGAAAGCCATGGACCCGCCCTCAGTGATGCCATGGGCGTGGGAAAAGATGAGGGATGGGAAGCTAAGTTGAAGAGGCAAAGGAGAAGAATGCATTGCTGTAGTTACAGTCTTGTCTTCAGAGGCAAGGCTTCTAGTCCTTCACAAACAAAGACCAGCAGGGTAGGAGGATGGCTCAGTGGTTAAGAACACTCACTGCTCTTACAGAGGATCTGGGTTTGATTCCCACCACCCACATGGCAGTTCACAACCGCCTGTAATTCCAGACCCAGGCCTTCCAGCCTCTGAAGTCACCAGCCATGCACATGGTGCACATACATACACACATGCAAAACTGTCATACACATAAAACAATAAGATAAATAAAATAAAAAAACAAAAACAAACCCAAAGTGAAGACCAAGGGCTAGCAAGTAAGGAAAGGTGCTGGCCACCAAGTCCGAGGGCTTGAGCTCCATCCCCGGGACCCACAAGGTGGAAGAGAGGACTGACTCCAGGAGTATACATGCTATGGCACTCATGTAGCCCCTGCTCCCCTCACAGAGTAAAATTTAAAAATGTGATTTGAAAAGAACAACAGGAAACACATCAACAACATGAATACCCAAGTAAACATTCATAGTTATATAATTTGGGGGTGATGAGAGTTTGTGAAGTTTCTGGAGATCTTATTCTTCTCTTTCTTTTCTAATTTTCTCCATGTGTGCAGAGTGCGTTTCTGTGTGCATATGTGTATGTATGTGCACCCATTTGTATGTGCGTATATATGTATTTTTTATTTTTGAGACAGGGTTTCTCTGTGTAGCTCTGGCTGTCCTGGATCTCACTCTGTAGACCAGGCTGGTCTCTAACTCATAGAGATCCGCCTGCCTCTGCCTCTCGAGTGCAGATTAAAGGCGTGCGCCACCACCAATCGGCCCATGCATATATTTTTGTCTGTAAGCAAGCCCCAGGATCTTCCTTTCTTTGCCTCCCCTGTGCTAGGATTACAGGCATGCACCACCTTGCCTAGCTTTGGTCTTGTTTTTGTTCTTTTTTTTTTTTTAAATATTTATTTTTATTTTATGTGCATTGGTGTTTTGCCTGCATATATGTCTGTGCTATGTGGGTGCTGGGAATTGAACCTGGGTCCTTTGGAAGAACAGTTGGTGCTCTTAACCGCTGAGCCATCTCTCCAGCCCCCTCGTTCTTGTTAATAACTTCTTTATGATTGAATTCAGATCTCATGCTTGCATGAGTTGAAAGAGATTAAGGTAGTTCTCCTGGGACAAAAGCCAGTCATGGAGGTGCATGCACACTTGCAACCCCAGTGCTGGGAAGGCAGAGACAGCTGGATCCCTGGAGCTCTCTGGCCAGCCAGCCAAGCCTACCCAGTAGGCTCCAGGCCAGTTAGAGACCATGTCTCAAAAATAAGGTGGATGGAGCCTGACTAATGCTGGAGGTTGTCCTCTGGCCTCTACCTGCACACATGTACTTTCATGCATGTGCACACACAGACACAGACACAGACAGACACATGCGTGTGCACGCAGCACGAACGCACACATGCATGCACCAGCATGTATGCATGCCCCTCCCCCCACACTCTGGTGAGTTCTGCAATCCCCTTGTGATGGGCAGAGGCAGAGGCAGGTACCTTTGGCACAAACACCAGGCAGAGTGTGATTGTGCTGCAGAAGATGATGACCAGGGCCACGATGCAGAACTGCACGTTGGGCTGGTCCCGCGTCAGGAAGGAGACGGCAGCCCCGATGATGCACATGATCCCCACGTTGTACACGCTCATCCCGATGTACTTGCTGTCATTGAGGGCAGGGATGCTTACATTGCGTGTTTCCCACGCTAAGAAACAACCGAACAACTGGAATGGTGGACAGGAAGGAGAGATAGTCATCACCAGGCAGAGGCCCCTCTCACTCCTCGGCAAACTGCAGGAGCTTCAGGTTGCCACCAACTGCCTTCACGTGTGGCCCCAAGTTGCATCCTGAGGGGGTGCAGACTGGGGGTGTGTCAGCCCTCCAGTTCTCCTTCACACTCACCACTGGCTCCTGCAGAGACCTGTGAGAGGCCGTGGGGGAAGGACCCTCACATAAGGTCTTGAGTGTTTTCTCTCACTCTCTGTAGAATACTGAGGTACAGAGAGGAAAGATGACGGCCACACAGTACTGGAGTCCACAGTAGGAGTGGACTGTCCTTATGGAAGCCCAGAAGAGTCCAGTCTAGTAGTTTTTCTAGTTGCCCTGTGACTCAACTTCTCTCATCCCTACTGCGCAGAGCCACCTAGAACACAAGCATTTCCCATCCTCTCTAGAAGTGAAGTTGGCATATGGCAGATTCTGGACGATATCCTGGAAGAGGGAATGTGGTGCACAGGTTCTGGGCTGCACCCTTAAAGGGGAAGGAGTTGCATTTCTTCCTTCAAAACAGGTAGAGTGGATTGTGATGGGTGGTACTTCAGCAGCCATCTTAGGCTGGGTGGCATGGATGTGGGGGCAATAAGACCATGTGTCCCCATCTCAGCGCCTCTGGAGTAGGGGTGCTGAGAGAGAAACTGGCTCTATTTTTAATCGCCAATATTTTTGGCTCTCTCGTGTGCAGTTTTCTTCCTAAGCATTACATCTCCCTACAGAAATATGCAGGACAGAAGTAGACGGGAGAGAGGCCCGAGGGGACACTTCAGCCCTCCCAGTGCTCTGAGGGAGGGTAGGCCACAGGGGCAGGCCACATCTGCACCCCTGGGGGGCAGTGAGGGGGGCAGAAGGGAGACTTGAGACTCCTGCAGGTGCAGGGTCCCGGGGCCTTCTCACCGAGGCCTTTTCCGCTTGTATCAACTCAGGGCACACCACACACGTCGTCCTGTGATGACCTGCCTTCTGAGGGTGACTTAGTTTGGCATCCCGGGGCAGAAGCAGGATGGACAAGCCAGAGGATTTGGAATGATCTCTATGAGTCACTGACCATGAGCCTCTGCACAGGTCACTTGACCTCTCAAGGCCTCACATGCAGCATCTGGGAGATGGGGTAACACTCCTCTCCCAGGGCCTCTGTTTGGATGATGTGTAGTGGGGTGTGGTGGTTTGAATGTAATTGGCCCCCATAAGCTCATAGGGAGTGGCACTATTGGGAGGTGTGGCTTTGTTGGAGTGGGTATGGCCTTGTTGGAGGAAGTGTGTCACAGTGGGGGTAGGCTTTGAGGTTTCCTATGCTCAGGATACCTCCCAGTGTCTCAGTCGACTTCCTGTTGCCTGCAAGATGTAGCACTCTTCAGCTCCAGTACCACGTCTGCCTGCATGCTGCCCTGCTTCTTGCCGTGATCACAACGGACTGAAGCTCTGAAACTGTAAGTGAGCCCCTTCAATGAAATGTTTTCCTTCTAAGACTTGCCATGGTCATGGTGTCTTTTCACAGCAATAGAAACCCTAACTAAGACGGGAGGACAGACGGGATTGCTTCTCTGATGGATGGTACTTCACTCTACAATGGTGGTTTCCTCTTCCTACCCCAATCCTTTTCTCTAAGTGTGGCTTCTAGCAGCCTGATCTATCATCTTATTATTTATTTATTTATTTATTTATTTATTTATTTATTTATTTATTTATTTATTTATTTTTAAGACTGGGTTTTGTTCCACAGCCCAGGCTGGCCTTGAAGTCTCCATTCCACTGCCTCAGTTTCCTGAGTGCTGAGGCAGGGATGGAGGTATCTAAAGAGACACTCTATCAGACGATTGAAACAATGGGCCTCAGAGAACTAGAATTCCTCCAGGCATTTCAGTGAGAAGAAGGAATCTCACTGGCCAGCCTGAGAGGGAAATTGCTATTGAAAAGAGATTTATAACTTATCAGACAGCTCACAGGAGGGTCAAGGGTGCGCAGGACCACACCTTGACCGGGACTGCTTAGGTGTGCACAACTTCTTAAACCTCGACCTCCCTTCCAGACCTCGGAGATGGACTTAGAATGCGGTGGGACAGGGTGTCACTGGATTTCTATCTCCCTCTTCCCAATGTTTTCACCTTGAAAATCTCCCCTTTCGGCTTTTCACATAGATTTGGCTGTTCTAATTGGTTTATAGAGGATGGGTGGCTGATTGGGGCACAGGCTGCACCTTAAGTTCAGTAACACTGGGATTACAGGTTTGTGTCCCCACACTGTGCTGATGGGCTCCTCAAATCCCTTTGCTGGGAAACGGCAGTGTTGGAAGCAGACACCCAGGTGAGGGAAGGAAGCCACCGCCCACTGGAGTCTGCACTGTACGGGTCCTTCGTGCATGACTCCTTCAGTCCCCAGAGGCGGTGTCACCTCTCAGAGGAAGAAGCACAGGATGGGCCAGATGCAGGGACCTGCCTGGGTGGGGCCCACGGTGGTGAGTGACAGGGCTTGATGGGCGCCTACGACTGTAGCTCTGATCAGGATGACCAAGCCAGCGGAGAGTCGTACAGCACGGCCACGGCTAGAGGCCTGGTGGTCGGCTGCAGGTCTCTGAGGAGTGGCACTATCAGGAGGGAACAGTGTCCTAAGTTCTTCAGACCTTCAAGGAGTGGGATGAGGACTCACGGGCACTGAGCTGAGGCTAGGAAGAACTTTCTTGTAACACGACCCATCTATGATCGGTAGTGGCCCTCACAGGTATATCCACATCCAGATCCGTGGAAGTGGTAAATGTGGCCTTATTGGTGGTGGTGTGTGGGGTGGGTGGGGTAGGGAGTCTTTGGAGGTACAATTAGGGATCTCTGAGTGGAATTTTTCCAGATCATCTAACTGGTCCCTAAATCCAATGATAAGGGTTAAGAGAGAAGAGGGGAAGGAGTTAGAGGTAGGCCACCAATCACAAGTTAGGGACTGTCTGGAGCCACCGTCATTGGAGGAGTCCTGGAAGGGCTCTTCCTTAGAGCCTGCAGAGGAAACACAGCCTTGCCCCAGGAGGGAAACTGGGACATCATTTCTGCCTGTCTCCTAGGGCTGTGGCAGGGTCTGAGACCAGGCCCTACAGAGACTAGGGCCTTAGTCATATGGGGGAACGCTCTGTTTATTTTCATGTTGTGAAGGCCCCTAGGAGAAACAGGCCCGGCAAAGAAGCATCCCCAAACTCTGCCTCCTGCCTGGCACCTACCATGAGAAGCCCCTTGTAGGCGTAGACGATGCCGAGCCAGATGGTCATGTGGGTGTTTTCGCAGTGTTCCAGCAGTGGGCGGATGGAGATGTCCCGGCCTGCTGGGTCCGGCTGCATGAAAGAGAAAACAAAAACCCCAGGGATGGACTGGCCGTCTTCCAGCAGTAGAGTCCCTAGCCAAGGCCCCCTTTCCTCCCATACTCCACAAGCAGAGATGTGTCAGGAGACCTTTGCATTCCCGTGGTGGGACGAAGCTGCCAGCTAGCACCAGCTGTGTTCCGCTTGGTGGTTGTAACTCAAGCCTGAACCCTGGTCCTGTGGCTTCTTCACGCCTGTCCAACTTGAGACAGAGGTGCTGAGGGAAAGGGCTGAGTCAGTGCTGTGTCCCAAGGCTCTAATAAGACCCTGAACCCTCCTGACAGAAACGAAGACAATTCGGAAGATCCTCGTGCCCCTTCTGCCTCTCGGAAACAAGGCACCCCAAGAAACTGGAATTTCCCCCGGGAATCTCACTGACACCTGCTGCCAGCCAGCTGGAGAGCTTGTCTCTGGAGAGAGACTACTCACAGCTTGTCATGCAGGACTGACCGGAGCCCACACAAGGGTGGCTGGAGGACAGTCTTGCAGCACACCTTGACCAGAACCCCTTTGCTGTGCCTTCCTCTGGCTCTCCACTTAAACCTAAATTTCACGTGAGGACTCAAGGATGACTTGGGAGGGGCTCACGGGATCTCCTCGTCCCTCTCCCAATATGCCTGTGTTGAATAATCGCCCTTTCTACCTTTTTTTTTTTTTTTTAAACTAGTGCTTGTTCAATTGCCTTATTAAGAATAAATGGCCAAACCTGCTTTATGGGGGCTGTCAGGGCCCAGGCTCTGACTCTTAATTCTAGTAACAGTGTCGGCTTCGGCAACACAGATATTACAACTGGAACAGTACAGATGGGATTAGCATGGCCCCTGCTCAACAATAAGCAAATCCCTGCAGTGTTCCGTATTTGTACTGAGGAGCTATGGACAACTAATGGCTTCCGGGAGACAGAGGCAGTTTTCTTTAAGGGTGTGGTCCCTGGTAGGTGGGCTATGTACCAGTGGCTGGTCCCACCCCCAGGAGCGCATGGCCAGCACAGACAGGATTCTGTGGTTATATAAAGGGGGGAGGGGAACAAAATTAGGGGAAGTAGGAAGATGGGGTGGATATGGGAGGAGTTACGGGGAAGAATGTGTGTGTGTATGGAATACGATCAAAACACATTGTATGAAATTCTCAAAGAATTAATAAAAATATTATATTACAGTAAGAAAATTCCAGTAACAACTCAGCCCAGAAGAGGTATGTGTAAGGCTTGTTGAAAGAGCAAGTGAGAGAACTGGCTATAAGTTGGGCAGGGGGGTCTGGAGGACTCTCTGGAGTGAGCTTGGGCAGCTGGAGTTACAGAATAGATTGGCCCAACCATACATAGGGCCCACTACAAGCCCTTCTAGGAAGACATACATTGAAGAAGCCATGATGGAAGCCATGTTATATATCATATGGCACAGCCTGGGCCAAAGCTGATTGGACAAGAGGTGGGTACCTACTCCAGGCAGCCAATCCCAAGACGGATCAGAGATGTGTGGCGTTTGCTAATGCTCTTTGACAGTGCTGTTTCCAAAGAGATGCTAGGGACTAGAGCAAGCTATCATGGATAAGCTGCAGACATTAGCTCTCCACTCTTAGATATCTCAGTGTGTGTTTGCCAAGAACGAGGACACTCTCTAGCACGCGCATCCTTTCGAACGAACAGAGACACTGTCTGTTCTGTTAGCCATCTTCTCATTTCAACAGTGGGTCCAACGGGTCCTTTAAGGCATCTTGCATCTTGCATTTTCTCCCAAAGCAGGATTCACCCCAGGACCAGTACACTGCATTTTTCTCGTGTCTCCTAGCTTGCTTTAGTCTCAAACAATGCCCCAGACCACGTTGGTCTTTCATTTTATCTGTATTCCTGAGGAATTCAGCCCGGCTAACTGCTAACTGTTGTTAAGTATCCCTTGATGTGGCTTTGCTGGCTGTTGTCATGACTGGCTTCAGGTTATGCATGCTGGGCAGGTATCTTGCATAAGAGATGTCCGCTCTGCATGTCACCTCAGGGCGTATGAAAGCACTTTGTCCAATGACTGGTGATATTAACTGTGCTCACGTGGCTGTGGTGGTCTCACCACTTGAAAGGTACCATTTTCCCCTTTGTGATTAAAGGGTCATCTATTGAAGCCACTGTGAGACCCTGTGAAGATCCTGTTTCCCACAGACATTAGCTCGGGGCTAGTGACTTTGGGAACTGCCAACCAGGGATTTGCTGTCACCCCATCTGGACATACCACATCCTGCTGCAAAACAGCACTTTCTTTCTTTCCTGTTATTTATGGCCTCATGAGTTCTTTTAAACCCAGCATCCTACAGCCCATTGCTATCATTATGCATTTTGACTCAAGTTTATGCAGATTTGGCCAGTGGAAAATCTGTTGTTGCCTCTGATGCTTTCTCCCACATGTTCCTGTCATCTTTATTTTTCGAAGACTTTCGTGTTTCTTGGCACAGGATGTTCTCAGCTCCCCTGGCATTTTCCTTGCCCTGGCATTGAAATTGGTTATTTTTCTTTTCAGTGCAATCGTGTTTAGAAAGTAACATCTGAGAAGTTTGTGAGCGCACTGTCTTAGGGAATCATTACTTTTAGTCCTATGTCTGTCTGTCTGTATGCATGCATGCATATATCTATCATCTATCAGTCTTATCTATTAAGTATCAATTAATATCTGTCACTTTTCTAGCATCTATTTATCACTTATCTTTATTATTTAAGGTCTATAAATTATTTGTCTATTTACCTATCTATCAATCATCTATCCTCTACATATCATTCGCCTATCATCTATGAATCCTTTATCTACCATTTACTAGTCATCTATCTATCACCCATGTATCTACCATTGGTCATCTATCTATCACCTATTTACGCCCCCATCATCTATTCCATATCTGTTCATCTATTGTACAGATGAAGCTACACCTCAGAGATCTCGCTTACCTCTCCCATTCCCTAATTTCGTCTCTCTTCTCCAAATGAGATCTCTGATTTCCAGCCAAGTCACCATATTTACTTACTTGCTTGGTCCCACAATACAGCTTCAGAACCCATTCATTGATAGGTACCAACAAGAAACTTACTAAGTAAAGCTGACCTTTCTTAGCAAATCTGTTTGCCACTCCAGTGGGTCCCCTGAAAGCATATTGTCAAAGAAAGGTATTCAGGCTGCTATGTTCTTCTGAAGGTATGCTTGGCAGCAAGGTGTGGGCACACCCAGAGTCAATCATGGGAAAAGGGGCACCTTGAAGGGGCCCATGGGTGTGGAAGGCAAGCAGGACTAGAAAACCTCCCCCACCTGGCTGCTTTCTACATCTGGCTTTGCAGGTAGGCACTGCCTGGGTTGCTGTGGGTGAGAAAAGATGGTGTTCCCGTATGGAAGCAGAAAGAGGTTGGGGTCTGTGGGCTCAGGCCATCTGATCTTCAGATTGTTTGGCTGCATGCTCTCTTGGTCTCTATGCCCTTAGCTGTGCTAAGGTGAGTCCATGGGGTTGGAGTCCGTATGTGAGCAGGGGTGCTAGAAGGGAGAGGAGGTTCCTGAGGTGACCTCCAGAATGCAAAGTCAGAGTGGCCTGAGCTGGAGATGACCCTTCAGGACACCGTCAGTGGCTGGGATGCATTCATCATGGGTGGTGGTTTCCTGATAACTTTCCTGGTTTAATTAAGGAGACAGAATGGACTTGTTCCCAAGGTCAGCAGTGACAACCCCTGACAGACAGGGTTCCTGTCCTTGTGAGGCTAGGGGATAATAGGAATCTTTGAATACAGTCAAGGGACCCTGGTACTGAGTCCCAAAGCAAGCTAAGCAAGCTATTGTTGGGTCATCCAGATCCTGTGTCGGACTTGGGTCCACAGTAGACTTTGACGTCACATCTGGGGGGAGGAAGAGTTGCCACCAGAGCAACTGTGTAGTTTTGGTGCCTATCCTGGATCTTGCTCTGTAGACCAGGCTGGCCTCGAACTCACTGAGATTCACCTGGCTCTGCCTCCGAGTGCTGGGATTAAAGGTGTGTGCCACCACCGCCCGGCACCACCAGAACACTTTTGAGGTATCATTGTTGTGCACCAAACAGCCACTAGAGGTCACCAAAGAACTGTGTGGCATGCTGTGGAATAACCTACCCGCTCCTGGGAACACAGAATCACCGGTTCAGTGAGGCTGAAAATGGGGAAGCTGTCAGAGGCATTTCCTGCACTAAGGGAAGTACCTACTGGCCCTAACAGAGGCCACTGAGGCCAGATGTCCAAGCATTGTGATAGAGCCACCTCTCAGCTTCCAGGGCAGCTATGAAGGGCTGCTGGAAGATGGGGCACTGCCCTGGGCTCACCTCACTGTGGGTTGTCCACACAGCCCAGGGCCTGTGCTTGGACTTCAGGCCTGCCTTTCTTCCAAGGACTGCATTTTCTCTGGCTTAACAGTGCTGCTCTTGCTTGGGATGACTGGCTGTAAAGACTTACAATCTCCTTGATTCTCTAGTTTTCTTCCTTCCATTTTTCTCACCTGGCAATTAGTCAGGAAGTTATCCATCCACCCCCACCCCCTCATCCATCCATCCATCCCATAACTACTAAAGCATCCTCATTTTCCAGGTACTGCTATGGACACAGGAATGTCACTGCAAGCAGGACAGAAGAGGGTCCTTCTCTCATAGGTCCTCCATTCAGGACTGGGTGGCTTCCATGAGAGGTGGCCTCACAGGGCTGTGCACCGGCCTCCTCTCATGCAATGGTAAGGATAAGTCTCACCTCTGCTGGCTGCTAGAGGAAGAACGCCATTCTCAGAATGCAGGGAGATCTTATGCTCACTTGACAGGATGCAGAGGAGAGAATAAGTAACTAGCCCAGGCTCTGCAGCTGCTAAGTCACAGGGATGAGATTAAACCCAGGCCTGTCTGGTATTTCTCTCAACCTCACCGCTTGCCCTTCTAACCTAACCCACACGGCCCTGCTTCTCCTAAGCATCATGTTGGACTCTAAGGAGACAGCAGGTACGAACCTGTTTTGTGTTCCAGCGGGGAATGACTTCACTGTTGAGCACTCAGTAGAGGCTTTTAGAAGCCCTGGAACTCTGAGAAGGCTGAACCCAAGCTAAGGATATGCTTGCCTGCCGGGCAGGGCTCTGTGTTGAGCCGAGAGATGGACACCTGCTAGGGTTGGTCAAAGGGTAGACAGGCTGGCTCTTGGTCCAGCACTGCTCAGCGGGAGGTATACACAAGCTGCCTGGGAAAGCCAACCTCATCTGTGCATGGGAAGGAGAGCAGCTGGCCAGAGGCTCTGCAGGATGCAGCTCCTGACAATGTAGGCCAGCGGCCCCTGGGCACATCCCGCCTTGTCAGGAAGCACATGTGGGCAGGAGGTCAGGGCCTGGGTCCACCCACGCAGGCCTGAAACCACAAAGACCTTGGTCCTGCTACAGTCTTATTGGGAGAACTTTGGCAAGCCCTTTTTCAGGCTTTAGTACCCCAGCTGCAAAGGGAACCCCTTATTGGGGTGTGTGTGTGTGTGTGTGTGTGTGTGTGTGTGTGTGTGTGTGTGTGTGTGTGTGTATGCTGGCTTTTGGGGATTTATTTTCAGTGCCTTAAGATGCCTTTTGTTTTTCCTGGGGCAGAGGAGTCAACACTGTCTCTTTTGAGGAAGATGGAGGACCCCAGCAAGAAAGCCTGGGTAGAGAGAGAGAGAGAGAGCATGGACTCTGTCACTCTGTAGCTGTGTGACTTTGGTACAGTTCTAAGCCTCTCTGAGCCCTGGCTTCCTCACCTGCAGACTCCCAGGGCTAGCAAGGAGTTGAAGGGAGGAGACTAACGGGTATGTTTAGCACCCCCGAAGCTGAGAGGCCTCCTGATGTGCCAACTGTCATCATTATCTTCAACCGCAGAGAGTTTCAGAGTGTTGGAGCCAGGAGGAACCTTCCAGAAGCCTCAGGGGCTAGGCTGCTTATCTCAGCAGCAGCCCACATCTTGGAAGCAGTAAGGCCAGAAGCTGTCACTTCAGGTAAGAAGAATTCCTTTTCTTTCTTTCTTTCTTTCTTTCTTTCTTTCTTTCTTTCTTTCTTTCTTTCTTTCTTTCCTTCCGTCCTTCCTTCCTTTCCTTCCTCCCTCCCTCCCTTCCCCCCCTCTTTCTTATTTATTTATTTGGTTTTTTTGAGACAGGATTTCTCTGTGTAGCCCTGGCTGTCCTGGAACTCACTCTGCAGACCAGGCTGACCTGGAACTCACAGAGATCCACCTGCCTCTGCTTCCTGAGCACTGGGATTAAAGGAGTGCACTATCACTGCCTGGAAGAATTCCTTTTTTAACATTTTGATTGCAAGTCCACCTCCCCCCACACCCCCCCAATCACAGGTCAGACAGTGAAGTATGACATCATCCTCAGGTCCTCTTGGGGGCACTTCTGGCAGCTTTTTCTTTGTGGGTACAGAGTGCAGCTCTCTATGGTGAGCGGGTACTTGTGCTCTGCAGGGTACCCAGGGCTCTAAGCACTAAGTACCATGGTGTCCTTTAGTCTCTCCACAGCTGCTCTCTTCCCTTGACTCAGTTTGCAAACACAAAGAAGCTTACACACAAATCTAGTTCTTCTTTGTATATTGGAGAAACTGAGGACTCACGACAACTATTGGCACAATGTTCTGGCCTCTGTCCTATGTGCTGGAGGGAATAGCCTGGGCAAAGGCAGAGGCTGGACCATTGAGCTGTGTCAGAAAGCAGTGAGGGAAGGCATTGACAACCAGGGGGTGTGAGGGGGACAGTGGGGGCCGTGGAAGGACCTCTCCACTCCCAGCGGTATCCTGAGTGTGACCTTGCGGTCAGTGGACATTCCAAAGCTCTGTAAGGGCCACAGCTGTGGAAGGATTGAGGTTGACAGTGCAGCCATGTGTCCTATTATATCACCCCTTTGCAGCTGCTGCAGGCTTTCATATAACAAGCTCTCTGGGATTGACCTCAGGGCAGTGTGGCAAGGAATAGAAGTTTTTTTTTTTTTTTTTTCCAAGACAAAAGTTTCTCTGTGTAGATTTGGTGCCCTGTCCTGGATCTCACTCTGTAGACCAGGCTGGCCTCGAACTCACAGAAATCTGTCTGGCTCTGCCTCCTGAGTGCTGGGATTAAAGGCGTGCACCACCACCTCCCGGTGGAATGGGAGTTTTACATCCATGTAGATCAGAGTGGACAAGACACTTGTGTGAGAGGATACAGCAAGAGAGACAGCAAGACAGAGGCGAAGTCTAGGCCAGAGAGCCTGCCCACAGAGCACGTGCGAAATCTTAACTGCCTTTCACATGCCTTTCACATCCCTGCTCTGTTCTCAGGGAGAGACACGGTGTGCACCTGTGCGCCTCCCTGCCAGCCTCACATCCTGGGAGGCAAAAGACCTCCTTACTACAGCCACTGGTTCCAAGCCAACCGGTGCTCCTCAAGGGGGGCTTTCACGGGGGACTGTGGGTTGGTTGTCTCCTGGGGGTCTGCAGGGCCTGACACAAAGGTGGTGACATTGAACACTCTTCGGCAAGCTTGCGAAGTCAGGGGGGACCAGTGTCTTGCACTCAGAATCCCCACCCTACCCCCACCCCAAGTGCAAGGATGGCCTAGAAACCAGGAACGGGAGGGAAGGGACTTGTAGAGGCAGCCCTTATGCTCCAGAGGAGGGAGATAGATTGGTGGCCGTGGGTGGCTTGTAGCCTGCAGACATGCGTTAATTCACTTGCACCATGGCTAACGTTGTTAGGCCTCATCACCAGTGGGTAAAACTCCAGGGATTCAAATGGAACACAGATTTCCAGCTTTCTTTGGAGTACATAAGGCCCTCGGCAGCACGGGGTAACCTTGGCTTGGGGCAGCCTTGGCTTGGCACTGCCGTAGTGAGGGTGGGCCGCTTGCCCTTCAAATGCAGCCTTCACGGGAACTAAGGTCTCCACTCATGGCTCAGAGTCAAGAGGAAGCCTGAAGGAACCTTTGCTTCTCTGTGTGTGCATGTATGTTCGTGTGTGTGAGTGTATGTGTGTGCTGCTTGCGCACATATCTGCACATGCATGTGAGATGTGGAGGCCAGAGGAAAAGCTTGGCTGTTGCTCCTCGGGAGCTGTCAAGCTTGGCTTTTGACAAAGGATCTCTCATTTGTCTTGGAACTTTCCAGTTGGGCTGAGTGGCCAGCGAACCCCCAGGGACTCTCTTGTTTCTGTCTCCCCAGCACTGGATTACAGGCATTGACATACTTGACTTTGTTTGTTTCCAAGACAGAGTTTCTCTGTGTAGCCATGGCTGTCCTGGGACTCACTCTGTAGACCAGGCAAGCTGGCCCGGAACTCACAGATCCTCCTGCCTCTGCCTCCTGAGTGCTGGGATTAAAGGCGTGCACCATCACTGTCCAGCTTGGCTGTTGCTGTTTTTTTAAACATGGGTTCTAGGGATTGGATCCATGTTCTCATGTTTACAAGGCAGGCCCTTGACCAACTGAGCTATCTCCCCGGCCCTTAGGAGCTTTGCTTCCACTAAGTGCCAGAACCTGGTGTGAGCAGGCAGAGATGGAAGTCTGTGGATGGGAAACAGACAGGCACCTGAGGTAGGAAGTGCTGGGACAGTCTGCTGCACCGGAAGCTGGAGGGAAGTCCCTTCAGGAACACTGCCCTCTGTGGACATGCGTTCAACAGATTCTACCAATATCCAGTGAGGGCTTGAGGGGTGTAAGGGGTGCTGGGACTGTGAGCAGGAACTGGCCCAGGGGCCATCAGGAAAGGCAGATGGGCAGACTCAGGATTCCCAGCCTTGGTCTTGGGGTTGCAGGCAAACCTTCCTAGGAGTTCTCTGCTGACGCGGGGAATGTGACTATCCACATGGTCACCCGAAGTGACAATATTGAGTGGAAAGTGTCCCTGCTGACCTTAGGAAAGCAAGTCCATTTCCTCCAAAGCCCTATAAAGGCCTCATTGGGGCCTCCAAGGCAGCAGCTCCCAGCAGGCAGCAGACACCTGGCCCTGTCAGGGTTTGGCCTCAGGATGGCGCCTTCAAGGGACTCCTGAGAGTAGAGTTTCCTTCCTGATCTGTGAGCCAAGGACAAACAGCTGGAGGCTGGGGCCACTACAGAACCTCAGCTGGAGACAGAGAGAGAGTGCAGGAATGAGGAGAAACATCGGCTCCTCAGACCCTGATGCCACACAGCACCAGCCGAGGTGACGTCACCAAAGTCCTGGGCGCAGGTGGCAGGACAAGGAGCAGCCATTTGTCTTGTACCCAGCACTGACAGAACATGACCAAAGGGAGGAAAACAGCAAGCTATTTGCTTCTGAGATCACCTCAGACCCACTTCACTGTCACTCCTGTCCCCTCTGAGAGGCGAGGCTAGTGTGGGTCCAGAACTCCCCCTTTCTGGTCTCTGTGCCTTCTCGTCTGTCCCCGAGCTCCTGAGACGGAGCAGCCTGTGACCTTTGCCCCCTGCCACTCCACGCCCAGTTCTGTGCACACTGGTGGGCTCTGATGCTCCACTAAGCGGTGAATGCTCCCAGTGGCCCCTGGGCAACTCGGAGACCCAGCGCAGGGTCCCTTTGATCGTTACAGGTCTCCCAGCTTCTGCTCACCTGCCCTTCCCTCTCCGGGTCCATCTCAGGGATCTGCACTTACATCCCGCCCCACGTCTGCCTACGGGCACCTCTCTAGCCTATCATTTGCCAAGATGAGCTCAGTACCCTTTCCCTTCAACCTGCCGCTGCTCCTGGATTTGCTAGTCCAAGAGCGGCCACAGTCAGTGTCTTGGACTCTTGGGTCTCCCTAGTCCTTCTGGTCCCTTCATGCCCACCTAGTCCCTCACCAACCAGCTACATGGGGTGGGGGGCACGCACAAACCTGGGTGGAGGTCTGGCTCCTGGCAACTTCTTCTTGCCCCAGGCTCCTAGGGCCTTTAGTACCCGGTCACTTCTCACCATCCCTCACCACCTGGTTCCTCCATCCACACCAATGGCTTCCACACTGCAGGGAAGTTCCTAATCCTCTTGTCTGCCTCTGTGATGGTCCCCATTACCCATCCAACCACATTCCCTGACTCAGATTGACTCAGGGTTGGGTCTTTCCTCCATTCTCCAGCACTGTGGCATGCACAGCTGCTCTCCAGGCCCTTCCTTCCCACAGTGGCGAATGTCTGCTTGCCTCTGGAAACGGCTGACGTGACGTCAGAAGAACCTGAGCTTTGCTCTCCTCTGTCCCCACCGCTTGTTCTTCCTCCTGCTAATCCCCGCACTGACTGACCACTTGCTCTTGGCCAGATTCTCCACCAAGTGTATCACATGACTAGCTCACTTCATTAGTCCATCATCCTGGACTTGGATCCAGGACACCTCCTGTGCTAGGGAATACTGTGAGGCTCAGGGAGACTGAGTGACAAGCTCCAGGTCACAGAGACATAGAGATGGACAGAGCTGGCACTACCACCAGGGTCACAGGCTCTGCAAACCTCTGCTCTAACACAGGGCACCCAACAGGGTGGTGTGCCAGGAGGAAGTCTCAAGTGTCCCAGGATGGTGCTCTCCGCATGGCGTTTTCCATGCACCCACAGCCAGAGTGGCCTCTGTAGCTGCTGACACTACACTGTGCAATACCTTATTCTTTGTGCTTATGACTCAGGGGAGGATGGGAAGCCCTCCTCCTGGCTAGAGGTAACCCTTCTTCTCCGTATTTACCTCCTGCTCTGCTAACCCCTTAGGTTACAAGGTCTCTGAGAGGACAATTGCCTCTGACTTTAGGTGACATCTGGGTCCCTAGAAGTGGGACAAGCTCTCAGAGGGCTATGTCCAGGCTTTCCTGCCCCAGAGTTGGCAGGGCTGGGCTCTCTCCTGCCCAGCCTTTGACCTTGAGGTAATGGGGGCACACAGCTCAGCCAGGACCTGGCCACGCAATCACACCACCTTCTCACTCAGCACTCGCCCTGGCTACTTCCAGACCATGCTGGCTGTCAAGTTCCAGCCCAGCCTAGCGTGAACAGGGAAGTGACAGAAGTAGGGTGTGAAGAGGCTTTCAATCAGGACACTGTGCCAGGGGACCAGGACAGGGCCTGGCTGCTCTACTCCTGCTGTGTGTAAGCTCCATCTTATAAGTCTCAGTTCATTGCTCTGCCACCCACCCTGGTGATTCCGCAGCCATTAGCTTCGGTCCCACTCTAAACAGGAAAGCACTGAGCCCAGAGCCCGATGGACCAAGGTCACACAGCTGACACTTGAGCCCTTCCTTGAATTTCATGGGCATTCCCGCTCACAAGGAGAAAAGAAGGGTGCTGCCTGGTGGAGTCTGGTTGTCCCCTCTCCTAAGCCCTGCTTCTGCTCCAAGTCGATGGTTTGCCTGTGGCTAAAGGCAGCCTGCACTCCCCATGGGGCCCTGGTGTACCGGCGGGCTGGCGTACCGGACCAGGGCTGCCGCGCCAGGACTGCTGTGCGCTCGCTTGTCTTTGGAGAAATGTTGGCACCACCTGCTAGAGGGTTGTTCTGAGCATTGAAGTAAGAACACGGGAAGACAAAGGACGACAAAGCCAGGAGACACACAGACCGTGGTAACACAGGCGAGAACAATGCAGGCATTTGATTTTCCTCTTGTCATTCCACGAGGCATCATCCTGGGAGCCCCAAAAGTGTACCGCTGCAGAGAACAGTTTCAAAAATAGCTGCTGTGGCTGCTGCCACGTCGGGTGGAAGTGGGGATCCCCATGCGGCCAGAGGCCACAGAGTGTGCACCCTTTCCTACTCCACGCTGCGACTCGCTGTTCTGGGCCTGCTGGGGTTGCCTGCTCCACACCGCTGCTGGAGCCACTAGGGATGGCATGGAGCTCCCGGGGTAGAGCACGAAGCTGCTCTCCCCTTGTCTCTCCCATGCTCTTCGGCAAGGAATGGTGAGCAGAGAGCGTATGAAGGAGTTATGCATACTGCAGGGAATGGTCTAAAAGTCGGCACTGCACCTCAGAGCAGAATCCTCCAGGGCCCCCCCCCCAACCTTTCTTTGCATACCTCTAGTGGTGAGGAGCTCACTACCTCCTAAGACAGCCTGGTTTACCTACCATTAGGCAGGACTCAGAAGAAACATTCTTCTCCACCTAAG
The DNA here is from genome assembly GCF_949786415.1 of Peromyscus eremicus. NCBI lineage: Eukaryota > Metazoa > Chordata > Mammalia > Rodentia > Cricetidae > Peromyscus > Peromyscus eremicus. The sequence continues at coordinate 66,792,272 of NC_081417.1, forward strand.
CTGAATCTGGATCCAGTTGCTTTTCCACATGCCTCCACTCTGTCCTTGGGGCCTCTTCCTCCAGCTCAGGACAGCCCCTCTGAGGTTAGGAACAGAGAGCTCATCCTCCCTGCCTGCATAGGACAGTGTCAACTCTGTCTGCACAGGACAGTGTCTAACTCTTTCTCTACCCAGCTACCCTTAACTATTGTATTACTTACTACTTCCATGGTACCTGAGGTCTAGCCTGGTGTCCCCTCTCCGTGCCTAACGTCCTATTGACCTGGGCTGTCCCCTGAGCTTGTATTGGGTACGTAGCGACACACATGGAGAAGCCTCACAGCACACATACATACATACGCTCATGTACACACACGCTTGCGTACACGTATGCTCGTATACATCCCTCTCTAGTGTGACTCAGCACCCGAGCTTCTGGCTACTAGAAGAAGGGCCCCCTGAGCCTCCTGTCACCCCTGCTGACCTTTCCATGTCTCCTTTTTAGGCAGGACGTACCACCCAGCATGCTGTTTCAAAACTACGTCACAAGGGCTACTGATAAATGACCTTAGTGACCTGAGGCCAAAAGGATGAGAAAGGCCCAAGCTGAGGGAAGATGAATGGGAATGAGATTTGGGGAGTTAGACTCATAAAAATCCCAGAGAAGGTAAAACCCAGAGCCTGCCTTTGGCTGAGTGAGAAGGCAAGCGTGCAACTTTAGCTTAATTTTCACAATTATGATCTTATGGGACTCTGACCCAGTGTGGTTGGACAGGAAGTACCTGGGCTAATAGATGAGGGAACTGGGCTTAGAGGGCCAAAGGGGGCTGACCGAAGGGGCCAGAAGGTAGCACAGATAGGTGCACACTGACATCCCAGCTACACGCCCACCTCTTAGCCCCTACAGCCAGCTGAGGGTCTTATCACTAAGCCTGGCCAACGGGCTGTGAGCGGAAATGTCAGCTGACCCACCTGGGCTGAAGTGTGGAGAGCTGTTGCAAGATCCATGCTGCTTTATCTGTGGTCCAGATGGCAAATTGCCTCAGGAAAGATGGCTGTCCAGGACAGCCACCTGGACTCACAGCTGGACTCAGCCTTTGCTCTGTCAGCTCTGGAGATGCTGTGGCTCTTTGTCACTGTGGCCTGGCCGAACCTTGCCAACACAGGAGCACAGTGACATTGACCCTGGGCTCAGTACTTTGCACAGCCACCTCATTCAGTCTTTGAAAGGGTCCCCTCAGCATCCCATGGCATGTAAAGGGACTTACTGAGGACCCCTATGAATACTCAAATCCACAGATACTCAAGTCCCCGTGTAGAGCGGCTGATGCTCATGTCACCTTCGTGTATCCTCCCACGCACAGGAAGGCATCTATGCTCCTTATAGCTTTTCTTCTTGCTATATAGGGAAACTGAGGCACAGAGTAGTGAAGCCATTTGCTTAGGATCCCGGCATCACTTAGGTCTGGTGGGTCTGAGATTGGAAAGCTTCGAGAGGCCAGGGCCTATGTCCCGAGCCTCTGTCGGGCTAAGGGCTTCCTCCCATGATGGGAGACTGCACAGATCATATTCAGATTTTATGGCCAAGTGAATCCTTGTGCTGTGCTTTATTACAGCAATGCTGATTTCCCAATTTTAAGCCAATATAACTTGAAGGGAAACAGAAGGAAAACAGCGAAGCCTTTGGGACCTTTGGTTTAGTCTATTATTTCACCGGAACAGCTCAGCACACTCCTCATGTCCCCCCCCACCCCCACCCCAGTCTCCCTGTTCTGGTTCCTTGTCACTTTCTGAGGCAGAGGGGTTCAGGCCACCCTGAACCCATGAGGAGATTCTTCCTTTCAGGTGTGTGGTGTAAACAAACAGCAAGCTAGTTCCAGGACCAGAGGATTGACAAATGCTAATTAAGACTTTTTCCTACTATAAAACATTACAATTAATGGACTAATTCAAAAATTTAAATTGTTGAACTTTCTAACTCTTCAACATGCAACACACACACACACACACACACACACACATACACACACACACATACACACACACACACACACATACACACACACACACACACACATATACACACACACACACACACACATACACACACACACACACACACACACACATACACACACACACACACACACACATATACACACACACACACACACACACACACACACACACACACACTTTGCAAGAGGCTTAGACGGTTCCTAGGATTTCCTCAACTTTGGACCATGAAACCCCTGACTCTATTTGATTTGGGGACATGTCATGGGATCTGTGTTCTACGTCATTCACCATGTCTTTCTGCTTCTTAACATCAGACAAGGAACTCCTGGTCCTCCTGTCTCTGTCTGCTGCGTATTGCCTGGGATGCCAACACTAGGCCTGTCATCTACCCCATACACTTTGGGAGGTGGCTGGCTTTTAGAATAAAGTCTGAAGGTCTCAGCACACACTGGAGGCCTCCTGGAATGTGTTCCTAGACCCCATCCAACTCCATGCTGCACCCCCTCAACCCTGTCCCTGTCAGGGCTCCATGCCTCCTCAGCCCTCCCCCAGATTTCTTAGTGGTTTTCACCTCTCTCAGTGCTAGGCTCTAGGGTTCTCTGAGCTGTGGCCTGGGGAGAAAACAAAGCCTGGGAACAGTGTCAGAAGCCCAACAACATGGGCCTGGGTGTTGGCCAAAGGAACATCACTATTCCTGACGCGGTGAACACAGAAAGGCTGAATACCTCGAGACTATTGAGAGCCACGTGTTTACTGAGGCTCAAAGAAGCTCTTTCAGAAGTGAACGGGCCCGTGCGTGCCAGTGGGCAAGGCAGAATGGGTGTGCGCTGGAGACAAAGCGCATGGAGATCTGCCAGGAAGCACCGAAAGATACGAGTGTAATTAATAAAGTAATTACCATGCACAGGCAGCAAGGAAGCTGCCAGGGGGCTGATAAGAGCAGTTATTAAACAGAGTGAGTGCGTGGCAAGGCGGGTTGTCTTTCCTTTTGTCATGGGTCCCCCAAACACCACGGGAGTCAGAAACAGGCCCGAAGTACCACTCAGGCTGGGGCCAGCATTCACAGTCACTCCCTCCCTGGCCAAATGAACACACCAATCAATGAATCAACCAGTTGACAGCTGCTGTTAGGTCAGGTGACACTGCTGTCCCCTACCAGGTGGTGTAGTAGATAGCAAGGTGACCTCGGGGTCAGCTGCCTGAGCTCCAGGCTCAACTCTGTCTTTAGAAACATTATGGCTTCCCGATGGTCACTTCTCTTCTCCCCTCCCCTGTATCCTGCTAACCACACTTTGATCCCCAGGGGGTCCCCCTATTCTAGACACTTGTCAGTGGATTCATCACTAGGTGGCTTTTTGTGAACGGCTTCTTTCACTGAACACAGCTTCACGAGTGCACTGTGTGTTTTGTGTCAATGCTTCACTCCTTTGCATAGTTGTGTAATAGTCCCCTGCATTGATATACCACATCTTACTCGTCTGTTTACAGCTGCTAGATATATGAGCTGTTCTGGCATCTGGACACAGCACTGTGGCACTCAGGCATACTTTTCTGCATGATGCATATTTTCTTATCTCTCGCATTTCTAATTGAAGGTGGGCAGATTTCCCAGTCACCTGGTGACTCTGTTTAATGTTTTGAGGTTGGGCCTTGATGTTTTGCTCCAGTTCTGTTGACCAAAATTCTTCTTGTGCTTTCAGGATGAAGGGGGATACTCTCCCCTTTTCATATGAATTCTTCTTCTGGGCAGGACAGCAAGACACCTCCTCTGGGCTTCTACAGACTCAGGTTGGGCTATTCCAGTTCTTGTCATCCACACCGGCATCTCCAACAGCTTCTTTGTCCCCAGCACTGGAAGTTGGGTCAGCACCTCACCCATCACCGTGGCTCCGTGGCTGGCAGAGTGCTGATCTATGTAGGGTTAGGAGATGAATGAACGATCGCTCTTGCGCCTCACTGGGCAGCTAGCCCCACGAGGCACCTGCAAGGCAGGGGACAGGGGTGGTGAGCCCTCCAAGCCACAAGAGCATGTGAGTGTGGCCAGCAGAGGTTGTGGATGCTCTAGGAGTCCCGGGGTGAGGTGGGTTGGGGTGTACTGCTGCCATGAAGGTTCACGGACCACTTTGGACTGAGTCACAGGAAGCTGATCCAAGGAGGTCATACTTGGGGAAGAGGCAGAATGGAAAATGAGTTCAGAGGCCTTTGCCAGGCAGGTGTGGGAGAGATGGGAAAGGGGCCTTGGCCAGGGAGGGGTGGGAGAGATGGGAAAAGGGCCTTGGCCAGGGAGGTGTGGAAGAGATGGGAAAGGGGCCTTGGCCAGGGAGGTGCTCCATACACAGAAGCCCTCTGCTGCCCTTGGTCCTGTTTGTCAGGCAGCTTGGAGTGTGAACAAGCCTGGCTTCGGGGAGCGCAGACTAGGTTACTTCCTGAGCCAGCCTGTGTAGGGCTGTCCAATGGGAATAGAAAATTCTGCAGAATGACATTCGTTCGTCGGCAAGATGGCATGAGAGGATGTCCATGGAAGGCACTAGAAGGAGATCCACGTCCATGCTGGCATTCAGCATCACTGTGCTCAGGATGCCAGGGCAGCTAACTTCAGGACACTCTGGGCCGGGGTCTGGAAGACGAAGTCGTGTAGATCTGATGCCTCATGTGTGCCAGGGTCAGGGCTAGGTGCTTGCACATGTAACCTCAGTTCATGTTCACAGCAAATCTAGGCAGGAGGATGCACCTCTCCCACGGGCACAGGAGCTCAGAGAGGGCAAGGCTTTACTCCAGGCCACACAGCTGGGAGGAGGTAGACCGTGAAGTTAAACCTATCAAGGAGTTCTCGGCAATGCTATCGCTCTGCAAAAGCCCGAGGGGTGAAGCCTGGGCTGGGGATACGTACCGTTTCCTCAGCGTGTGAATGTGTCCTCAGAACCTTGCCACGTATTTTTAATAATTGGTATGAACAAGCAATCCACTGTCGGCTGGCAGGCTGTCCACTGTGAGGGGTAGATAAGGAAGAACCGGGCGGAGGGATGCAGAACAACCCTTTCCCAACGGCAGAAATCTCGCTGGCTCCAAACATTGCTGGCTTTAATTCTCCAAGCCTTCAGTGCCTGACTCATGGAGGGCGAGTTCCTGTGTGAGCTACTCACTGCCAGCAAGCTCATGGCCTCCCTCGGGGGGCTCAGAGGGCAACAGCTCAGAGGGTCTGTTTCTCCCTCTGGCCTGGGAGTCATCTCCAGCCTTTGGAGGTTCCTGAGCCAGAGCCATGACAGGGTGGGTTGGGGGGATGTGGCAACAGGAGGGGCTGGCATTTTAGGCCTAGAGAAGACAGGGACAGGACAGTCAAGGGCTTGATGACAAGCGGGGCCCACAGAACTGCCGGTGCTCAGAGTCAGGGCTCTCCAGGCTCTTGGCTTGAGGTAGACCCTTCCCCAAATCTGATATATGTTTATAGATATAGTTTCCATTTTTTGCAACGTGATTGGGACAGGGCCTCCACATGCAGCCCAGGCAGCTTTGAACTCATGACCCTCCTATCTCAGATACTCAGATGCTGGGATGTGAGTTACTGGGTGCGTTTAGGTGAGTGTGTTCACATCTGAACCCATTTTAAAGATGGAGAAACTGAGACCTTCAGAACAGAAGCCACTGTCCCATTTCCCAGGGCTACTGGAGCAAATGACCACGCTTTGAGAAGGGTCCTGATTTCAAACAATAGGAACTGGCTCACACGGAGATGTGGAGACCGGAAATACTTGGGCCAATTCCCTCCACTCTGGAGGGCCCTCATTCAACTCTCCCTGCTGTGGGAGCGCCAGGCATTCCTCTGCTTGTGGCCGTGCCCCTCTGCCTCCTGACTCCAGCTTCCTCTGCCCCAAGTTTGTTTCTGGTAAGAACACTTGTCCTTGGGTGGAAGTCCACCCTTAACCCAGACTTACTTCCTCTTACAGCTCCTTCACATCCACAAAGACCCTTTCCCCTAATGAGGCCGTAGCCACAGGTTCCAGGAACCCAGACGCTCACACGACTAACCCCTGGCACAGACCTCACTTCATACAGGAAGGGGCTGACTTGAGGATCGAAGTCAGACCCAAATCCAGAGTCCGCTCGCTTAGCCAATTTGGCTACCTGCTGTATGCTGATGGGCATGTTACTTAACCCCTCTGTGCCTCGGGTTCCTTGACGGTAAACTGAAGGTGATATTTGTCACGGACACATGGGGTTTTGTGAGCCTCAGATGGGTGGTGACGCGCAGCCCTGGGAATGGTGCCTGGCACACAGTGCCTGCGCCAAAAAAGCCACTGCTCTGCCGGCTCTTGCCGTTGTTGCCAAGACGATGCAACTCTATTGGACTCACACAATGAGCAGCCATGTTACCAGACTGCCTGGGCGGGGTGCTCTCAGGCCCGGGTCATGGGTTTGAATAGCTGCTCATGCACTCGAGCAACAGTGCATGTGTGGAGGTCAGAGGACAACTTTTGGGGATCAGTTCCCTCCCACTATGTGGGTTCTGGGGACTCAGGTCGTCAGGCTTGGTGGCAGGTGCCTTTACCCACTGAGCTCTCTTACAGTCAACAGCGTCCTGATCATTACAGACAAGAGAGAAATGTAAATATTCATAAGAGGCCATCAGGCACAACTGGATGCCCATAATGAAAAACGAGGCTCCAGTGAAGAATGTGAAGGAGAGTCCAAGCTCCATGCAGAAGCCGCAGCGAGTGTGCATGGACCAGAGAGCAGATCTGGTGGGAAGAGGCTGAGCCATAGATACCATGGAGCAAAGCTGGGGTCCAGCGGCAGAGCAGACCAGGCAAGGCCGTCCCTGGCCAGCCAGGGCATGTGGCCTGGCTTTCCATGTCCCAACAAGGGACGTGGGTGCTGTATAGACGGTGCCAGGCTGCTGCTGTGTGGGTGCAGTTGTTACGGTGAATGTGCTTGCTGTCTTTGCAGTGCTCAGGTGGGGTGGTACGGGGGTGGGGGTGGGGTGAGGGTGGAGGTGGGGGTGGGGCAGCTTGGGCAGGAACAGAGACAACGTTGCTTCTCTGCCTGCTGTTACCTCAGTCTTGTCTCCTCCACATGAACTGGGCATTTAAAATGTCCTGTGCTGGGTCAAGGGCAAGCGTTTGAAGGACTCCGCAGTGCATGAGGAAGAGACTCCAGTGCTAAAGGGAAGCATCCTTTTATAAACTCAACAGTTCTGTGACGGAGCTCCACAGCCACTGGGAATGCTTGTGTTTGCTATCTAGATGGACCCCGCAGTTGGCGGCATCCTTTTTTTTTTTTTTTTTTTTTTTTTTTTTAATTGAGACAAGGTTTTCTACATAACCCAGTCCCTCCCCACCTTTCGGACTCACCATGTAGCCTAGGCTACCCTCCAACTTACAATCGTCCTCCTCAATGCCCTGCCCCCAATCCAGGCACCAGGGTGCTAGGCTGGCAGTGGCATTCTGTCACAACAGGGGACTATCTTTTTTGAAACTCCCTAAAGTTCTAGTGTGGAATTCACTCCCCAACCTGTCCTCTACGGCACATGATGCTGCGGGGACTGGCCTCTTGGGGCTTTCCTTCTCTCCTCTCTCCTGTGGGGTTTGCAGTCAGGTTCAAGTCCAGAGCCTACATCCCTGTCACCTCCCCTTCCCAGCCTCCAGCCAAGCAGGCCTGTGGGGAGGCTGGCTCCAGCTCCACCCTCTGTCCTGCCTCTCTTCCTCAGGTTTCCTGGAGTCTCTCTCTGTATTAGTGGGAATCAGGCCCGGAGGAGCCCAACCTTCAGCCTGGCTTTTTTCTAGAACCTACAGAAATTCTCAAAAACTCCTGATGACCAGGACCTCTGTGAATGAATCACTTCAGGCTTGGGAGGTGGGGTCAGGACCCAGGACCAGCACCGAAGAGGATGCTGGGACCCAAGTTCTGCCTCTTTTTGAAACTGTTGGGAACCTCCCTCTCCACCTTAAAGCATCACTGGTTTTCCTTTCTGGTCTCAGCTGCTCACTAAGGTTTAATCCGGCTGTGGTTATGGCTGAGCTTGAATGTTGATGCTGGGAAGTGGAGGGGTCCAGTGCTGTGCCTCCACTCCCTTGGTATTGTCTCCTCTGCCTTTGGGAACAATTTCCCCAGCCATTTGACCTGCCGAGCCCTGGAAGAGACCCTGAGGAAGAGGCAGGCAGGGGTCTCTCTCACTTGAGTGGAAGAAGATAGAGGACAGAGAGAGAGGGAAGGACAGACAGCGGGGTAGAGACTCAGGGCAGGGCGAGTCCAATGTGGGGATCCTTTGTGGCTTGGTGGTCAGGGAGTGGAATTTGAGCTGAGACCTGAGAAAGATCTGTGGGAGAACCTGGAGAAAGCATCCAGGCAGAGAGGAGCAAGAGCAGAGGCCAGGAGTCGGGGTGGAGCTAGTGCTGGAGCCCCAGATGCAAAGTCCGTAGGCTGCAGACAGGCCGAGGGCACCAGACCACAGGCGGGGGCTGGGCTCTGCAGGGCCAGTATCAAGGCAGGATGTTGGGATTTCATTGTTCATGGGAGGATTCTAAGTGGAGAATAGCAAGATACACAGATTGTGGCCCCTTCAAAGCTCTCTTTTAGAATGGTGGATGGAATCCTCGCCTTATCGCTAGTTGTCTGAAATAGATTCAGTGTTCCAATTAAAGGACAGAGATCAGCATACTGGATTAAAACACATGATCCAACTGGATTTGTTGGATAGAAGAGATTCACTTAGATTCAAAGATACAAATAGGTTAAAATATATTAAAGTTATTTTGGCTAGTCAAGAAATGGAAGTAAAATGTATTAAAGCAGAAAGGAAGAAGTAAAACTACTCACAAACAACATTGTGCACGTGCAGGGAGAAAATCCACCCAACATGTACTAGAGCATACAAGTGAGTTTAGCCGAGCTGTTGGATACCAGATAGATGAGGAGCAGTGTGCAGCGCATCTCCACACCTTAGCCATGAACAATAGAAACGAAGATGGTCATCCAACCAACGGCAGCACCAGAAAGAACGAACACGCAGAGGGAAGTTTATCCAAGCAAGTGTAAGACTTCCAACCTACACAGAAAATCACAAGACACTGACGAAAGGATTAAAGAGAAGCTGAAAATTAATTAAGAAAAGCCTGACTAAGCTGGGCGGTGGTGGTGCACACACTTAATCCCAGCCTTCAGGAGGCAGAGGCAGGTGGATCTCTGAGTTGGAGGCCAGCCTGGTCTAAAGAGTGACTTTCAGGACAGCCAGGGATACACCAAGAAACCCTGCCTTGAAACACTCCCCCACCCCACCCCACCCCACCCCCAAAAAAAGAAAAAAAAAAGAAAAGAAAGCAAGCCTGACTAAACAGGAAGGCAGCTTACACCCCTGGGCCGGATGGTTCAATGGTGAGAAGGTGGTAACACTCCCCAGACTGAGTGGCTCAGTCCACCCCTGGGAAACTGATGCTCTCAACAGCCCTTTCTACAGACACAGGAAAGGGAATTTTACAATTCACACGGGGTATAGGGAGGCTTTGAACAGTCCAAGGAATCCGGGAAAAGAGGAAGAAAGCTGGAAGACACACACTTTTCAATTTCAGCTCACCACGAGGGTCCAGTAGCCATGGCAGTGTGGGGGCTGGCATGAGGACAGACACACAGACAATGGGAAGGATGGAGAGCTCAGGACTCAATCACACACTGGGGCCAACTAGTTTCCACAGGATTATGGGACTTTTCCATGGAGAAAAAAATATTCTTTTCGATGAAGTGTTTAAACAACTGGATACCTGCAAGTCAAGTAACTGATTTGGGACATCACCTCCTGTGATGTTCAATTAGCTCAGAATGGTCCCACTATCTAAATGTAAGGCCTAATACCATCAAATACTCAGGAAAAAACAATAGTGCAACTCTTCATGGTCTTGGATCAGACGACGGTTTTGTCAAAGGGAAGAATAGATAAATCAGACTTCATCATCAGATTAAAGATTGTCATGTGACCAAGGCCACTGGGGAGAGAGTGAAAAGACAACTCACGGGGCAGGGCAAGATGTCTGCATATCTGATAAGGGTCTGGCTTCAGAGTATATAAAGAGTTCTTACAAATCAACAATAGAGAAAGAGGTCCAATTCAATTAAAAATGAGCCAAGGCTCTGAGTAGTTATTTCTCTAAGGAAGAAACACAAGTGGCCCTTACACACATGTGGGCATGTTCCCCCTACACACATGTGGGCATGTTCCCCCTTCACACATGTGGGCATGTTCCCCCTACACACACGTGGCATGTTTCCCCTACACACACGTGGCACGTTCCCCCTACACACACGTGGCACGTTCCCCCTACACACATGTGGCACGTTCCCCCTATACACGTTCCCCTACACACATGTGGCACGTTCCCCCTACACACATGTGGCACGTTCCCCCTACACACACGTGGCATGCTTCCCACCATTGCCCACTGTCATTTGATAGTCGTTTTCATATAAATTATGGGATGACACTTTCTACCCACCAGACGGCTACAGTCAAAAAGGCAGATACATGGCAAACACAAGCAACCATGTGGAGGAATCAGAGCCCTATCTCGTATGGGTGGAAACATAAAATACTGTGGAAACTGGTCAGTTCTTAGAAATACAGAATTTAAAGTTACAGAATCCCCAGAAACGCCCCCCCCCCCAGCTATATATGGAAGAGAACTGAAAACACAGGCTGACCTAAAACCCCGTGAGTGCTGGCGGAGGGGAAAGGGGGAGGTGAGGGCAAAGGAGCAGGGTTTCTCCTTGGGAAGAGTTTCCGGAATCAGTGATGACGGGTGTGTGCCTCGGGACGACTCTGGAACCCTCAAAGCGTATTTTTTTTTTTTTTTGATTTTTTTGAGACAGGGTTTCTCTGTGTAGCTCTGGCTGTCCTGGAACTTACTCTGTAGACCTGACTGGCCTCGAACTCACAGAGATCCGCCTGCCTCTGCCTCCCGAGTGCTGGGATTAAAGGGATGCACAACCACCGCCCGGCTCAAAGTGTACTTTCTAAGAACGTGAATTTTATGATATATCAACTGCATTTCAAAAGACAATCATCATCGTCATCATCATCATCATCATCATCATCATCATCATCATCGTCATCATCTAACCTGTGTCTGTCAGGTTGAGAATAGCCTAGGAGGAGCAGGGGGCCTGGAGCCTGGGAAACCAGTGCTGGTGGCCACCGTCACCACTGTGGATGACGCTGTAGCATCCTCATGGCTGATGTGTTAGCACCATGTGCTACAGAGAGCTGGTGCAGCCTTCAGGAGGTGTGGCCCAGCAGAAGAGAGTTAGGCCCCTGAAGGGGACATGGAGGTCCAAGCTTCTCATGCTCTCCGCTTCCTGGCTGCCAAGAGATGAGCGGCCCTCCTCCTTCATGTGCTCCTGTTATGATGCAATGGCTTTCATGAACCCCAAATACAGCCAAGAGACTGGACACAGCCTCTGGAACTCTAGGCCCAATCAAGCCTTCCTTGCCTTATCTCAGGTGTGTGTGTGTGTGTGTGTGTGTGTGTGTGTGTGTGTGTGTGTGTGTTTGCGTGTGTGTTCGTGTATGTGTGGGTACACATGCCTGCGTGTGCGCATATGTCTGTGGAGGCCAGAGGTTAACCTCAGCTGTCATTACTCAGGGCTTTTCCTCTCACTGGCTCAGAGCTCATCAATTACTCTAGACTGCTTGTCAGGGGGCCGCACACACACAGCTTGTCCTTGGGTCCCAGGGATTTACCTCAGGTCCTTGTGCAGGCACAGCAAGTACATATCTCCACAGCTCCACCTCAGGTATCTGTCAGGGGATGGGCCTGACCTTCCAGCCAGGGCTCAAGTGGCAGAGCTCTCTGCTTGTCCTGCACATCATGTGCTGTAGCTCTGTCCCGCACTGTTCCCCACTCTGGAGTGTCAGGTGATGAGTGACCGTGGTGGTTTGGACAGTCGTGGAGACAGAACTGACTGGGTGGAAGAGGATTTGGCAAGTCTAGAACAGACTGTCTCAGAGGCTGTCCTGTGGTGTGTCTAATAAGAAGGGCCTGAGGCTGCACTAGTGAGTTCCTTAACCTGATGTTTACAGAGTGCACCAGGTTGCGGATACTTTCTCAGACACACTGGACATGACGGAGGACACAAACCAGTCCTTCTTGCTCTGCTCTCACGGGCCTGCCTCTTAGTGGCCGGGGCATTATTGATGACCGCAACAAAAAGCTGGATGGGGTAGTGTCCCAGTTGTTAATGGCTGGCCAGTGCTCCCTGCTGTATTCTTATCTTCTGGGCATTGTAGGGTCTCTCTTCCCTGCCACACTGAGTTCAGATGTGGACACAAGGCACATTTGGGAGAATGAAAAAAAAAATAGCATGGCAGTAGCAAGAGGGATATAGATAGACGCTTTAAAACTCAGTCCCATGCCTTGCCTGAAATTCCTTCCCTCTGCTCCAAAAACAGTCCCAGAGGGGCATTGCCAGCAGCTGTGCCCCAGAGGGAGGGCACCATGGGGCAAAGCCACACTCTATCCTCAGTGGGCAAGGGCTGAGTTGAGGAACGAGTTCTCATTGGCTTTCATTCATTGAGGGTTTTTTTTTGTTATGCAGCAAAACCTAGTATAGCCTGACTAATACACAGTATCATTCTCTTCATGTGCCCTATGAGGGACATTAATCCACATCCAACCCTAGTATTTTAGAATATTAAGCCCATGATCTTAGTACAGTAATCCAAATGTAAAACCAAGATTCTGCAGGCACATGCTATTGGGCTAAGATACGTTCTCTTACAACCCAGCCACAGAACACCAGTGCATCCTGGGATTCTGATGAAGGTTTGAGTTTTAATTTTTGTGACTTAACCTTGCTTCTTCCTCCAAAGACCCAGAAGCAATACACAATAACCTCCTAAACACAACAAAATGTCTAAAAAACAAAGACCAGACACAAGAGGGCAAGATAATCCTCCAGGAACCTCACATAAGACGGTGACTGCCCTTGAACACTGGATTTGGCTCTGACTTGCTGGCAGCCAAGGTTAAACATTCACACACGCGAGCATACACACACATCCACACAAATAAATAAATATAAGAATTTAAAAACTAAAGTGAGGCCTCCATGAAGACTTCCTGATCTCAGGAAGGCAGCAGGGACAAGCAGAAGTCTGGGGGTCAGTATGGCCATTCTTGGCACCACACTCCTCCGATCTCTGGTGGACCCTTATGCAGGGCCGTGGGTCAGCTGCAGAGCCACCATCATTTCTAGAGATGCTGAATCAGCCTCCCGACAGCCTTGGCCCCAGACGTGAGCTCTTGACGAAAGGTGAGAGCGTGACATTAGATTAAATTGCAACTCGGCAGAGAGGTTTCTTTGAGACGCTGGCTTAATGGGTCCAGGCAGATGGTTTGAATTTGGACATATGGGGCCTGGGGAGAGAGTTCCAGGTGGAGGGAGCGATTTAGTCGATAAATATTTACCAAGAGCCTGCTTTGAGCCAGAGCCTGGTGGTGGGTTCTGGGGACACACAGATGGCCTTGGCCTCTGAGGAGGTCACAGACGAGGGGGACAGGTGCATAGACAATTACCAGTGCTGTGCCCAGAATGAGGGAGTGAACAGGGTGTGATGAGAGACGGACAGAGGCCTCCAAGGCCGCATGTGTGGTCCCACAGCTCCTGGGGAAAATCCTCCTAAGCCGCTTCTCACAGGCAAGGTGGAAATTTTACACGGGACGATGGCGGTACATTGGGGCAGGTGCTCAGTGTAGAGGGAGAGAGGCAGCCACAGGCTGGAGCAGCCAATCAGCCTCGAGGAAGGATCACCTCATCGCCTTGAGACTGGAGGCCAACCCCCAGACCACTGGAGGCCTCTGGCCTATTTGAGGAATGCAGACTTCATTCTCTGGTGGAGGATGGCATGGTCAGAGCTTCTTAATGGGCAGCCGGCCCTGGGAGGACTCAGCCAGGCACCCTGAGCCCATGTACTTACTGCCTAAACCGTGGACTGTTTCCTGAGACCTAGGCCTGGCTATTCAGGATGACTGTGTGTGACAGAGATCTGCCCTTGCTGTCCAGGGCGAGTGGCTTCAGCAGTAACTATCTGACACTTGGAGAATGTGACCTTAGCCTCAAAAGTCTTGGGCCACTAGGCTGTGAGCAGACTGAGGAGCTGCTGGCCAGGACTCTCCATCCTCTGCCATTACACTGTCTGCATTACAGTAAGCACCCAGAGGTGGGGCTTGGTCAGCTTTGGGAAGATTCCAGCTGTTCCCAGGAAGCTCAGGAGTGGCTCCCCCCCCACCTGCCTTTACTCAGACAACTGGAGAGGGAGGTAGAAGATAAGAGTTAAAATTCTTTAAAATTCCATGTGTTTGCCTCTTCCAATATCTGTTTCCATAGAAACATTACTGGTACAAGCCACTCATTTCAAAGCCAAGCGCAGTTCCCTCATTCCATCCAAATCCCTGTTTGCCTCTATGAATACAGAATGGTAAGGCCACGGAATGCAGAGGGAAGTTTGAAGTGCCCCTGTGTGCCAAACTGCCTGTTACCTGATTATATCAGAATGGCCAGAAAGCCACAGAAACCCGAGTATAGGGAGCTCCTGAGGTAGTCAGTGGCTGGGCAGCTTGGGGGTGGTCTAGCATTTCTACAAATGCGTCTCCTACACATGGCTCCCATGGACAACAGCAGCGTGTGTGATATTCACTCACTGTAACCTACCAGTGAAGCAGATGTGCATGGGGTGTTGGGTGGTGACCTCAGCGTGCTGTGACAGTGGCCCCCAGTGACTTGTCTACACTCAGTGAGTGTTTCCACTGTGTCTCTCCATATCATCCTCCTCCCCATCAACACTTGAGGCAGATGGGAGAACTGGCCCTGAGGTCACAAGAGTGGGAGAGCTGTCCCTGCCCCCAACCAGCTACAATACTCAGGAGAGCAGGCCCTGCACCTCACCTGGGCAACACAATGAAGCCAACCCTGCTGGCAGAGGTGTGGAAGGAGATGTGGGTGAGTTGTGAGTATGGGAGACCTGTGCCAACTACTTATCTGTCATGAGGTGGTGTGGGTGGGGGAGAGATGCTCCCCTTATTTCCCACCCCTTACTGACTGCAACGGACAAGCAAGATGACCCTCCCCCTTGCCAGCTGCTGCACTCAGGAAAGCGGGCCCTGCTCCTCACCTAGGTAGCACAGCAGAGCTGGCCCTGTTGTCAGAGGTGTGGGTGACCCAGCCCCAATGTTGTGAGCAAGGGAGAGCTGTACACGTTATTCATCTGACATATGGTGGCATGGGCAGAGGAGAGATGCCCTCTGCCTCCCTGCTCCCCAACCCCTCACCCATCAGCTCCTGAGACAGGTGGAGGAGTTGGCTCTGGGGTCATGAGAGTGGAAGAGCTGTCCCTGCCCCTTACCAGCTGCAGCACTCAGGAGAGTGGCCCCTCCATCTAGCCTAGGCAAGACAGTAGAGGTGGCCCTGACGGTGTAGGTTGAGGGAGAGCCGACCCTGGGGGCATGAAAGGAGGAGAACTGGCCCCACACCTCACTCATTGATGCAAGGGTGAGCTAGCTGATGCAATGCTGGAGAGCTCACCCTGGTGGTGAGGACAAGGGAGAGCTGGTGGGCTGAACAACCCTGCAGCTGCCCAGGCTCAGACCAGGGTTATGACTTGGCCCGCCCCAACATCTACCCCATCTATGATCTGCTGGAGTATGTGAAGGGGCCTGATCCATTGACTCAAAGCTGGAGGATCTTCACAACACAGGGCAACAACAGATTATCCAAGGAGAGTCTCAGTGACGGCCCAGCACTGATGGTGTAGTAGAAACCAGAGGCCTCAAGCCAGACCAATAACTCTGCAAAGAACACTTACTTGCAAGTAAAGATATATGGACAGAGAAGTATACTGTGTGACTCACTGTGTTACACAACAGCTTCCATGATGAGATTTTTAATTTTTTCCTTTTTTTGTTTTTTTTCCTATGTTTTTCTCTTAAATTTTGTTTTATTGGGGAGGGGAGTGTTACAGGGGCAGAGGGCAGATGCAAAGGGATGAGGAAATGAATGGGATCAAGATGCATGATGTGAAAGACAATGAATAAATAAAAAGAAAGAGAAAAACAACAACAACCCACTTTGCGATGGTCAGCTGGATGAATGGCCCCCTACAGAGGGAACGGAGAAAGAACCCTTCTGTCCAGGGCTGCGGCCACTTCCACATCATTAGTACAGGCTGAGCTGAGCTTCGTGAAAGTCATTTCAAACCATTTTTCTCAAATGAAAAAATAAATTCTCTCTGTCTGTGTATGTGAGTGAATGTATACATGCACACTGTCAATTCTTGGTCCTCATCTTATTTGATCTAAAAGCAGCACTTGGCATGGCTCATCAAAACTTCCTTCTTGAAGCATTTTCTTCTTTTGGTTTCCAAGACACTGAACTCATGTGATTTTCCTCCCATCCGCCTCATGAGTCTCCTGCCAGGTGTCCTTTGCTGCCTTCCGCCTACATCTCTGGATGCTGAGCATCACTCTGTTCCTGGATCCTTCCTTGGTCCCAACTCTACTCCATCCCTATGTCCTGAGTTGAGGTCTTCATCTGGAGTCTTTGATGTCACCTGCATGTTGACCTCACTCAGGTCTCGTCCGCACCCTACCTCTCTCCCTGAAATCCAGAACTGTATATTCAACACTCTCACTGTGAGTACCAGCCGTGCGGGCACTTAAAGAAACGTTATTTTCCTTTCTGCCAAGAATCCAAATTGTATTTTGCAAGCGTTTCAAACATCCTTGGCAGATTCATCAACACCTCTGGTATATATGAATTGCAGAAACAAGGAATCTTCCCATCAGTATGTAGGCAGAGGCGTGGCTGAGATGTCACAAGGAGCTCTGAGCACGTGTCTGGGACATCTGCCAGCCTGTGCCTGGCTCTGGAGATGCCTTGCTGTCTTTCTGTGTCCCCCTCCCTGTCAATGACCACGTCTGGTCACATACACTTCCTACGTCTATCCACATGTCACACTTCTCTGTGTCCCTGTTTGCTCCACTTTGGTTTAGGTCACCACCAACTCATGCTTGAACTGCTGCCATTTTGAACCTCTGGCCTCACCCTCCACCTGTTCTCACCTTACAGCCGTGAAAAATGTGACCATGTTATTCCTCAGACAAAATCTCCTTAATTTTGAGGTTTAAATTCATCTGCTTAGCACTCAAGGCCCCCCACAGTCTGGGCTCTTTCCTATGTCATCATTTACCTTCTTATTACTTCCTCAATGGCAGTTTCAACTTTACCCATCGAAACTATTTCATAGTTTTTTTAAGTGATAAAGAAAAAAAAAACCCATTCTATTTAACATATTTCAACAGAAACCCAGGCTAATGTAATACGTCAAGAAAAGAAAATAATGGTATACAGATTAGAAAGAGAAAAATAATTATCATGGACAGCATTATTTTCTAGATAGTATGTCCTGAAGAATCAACACAAAAACTCTGTGCTAATGAACAGTTCTAGCTGCTGTAGCTGCTTGTGTGTCTGTGTGTGTGTGTGTAGAACTCTAGATAACTGATGAAAAAAATTTAAGACATTCTGAAGAAACAAAGAGGCCGTATTTCATGTTCATGAACAGAAGATCTAACATCAGTTGACGTCAGTGCCCCCCAGCTTGATCTATGGATTTAGCGCTGTATTCAACAAGTACAAATGCAGAAAGCTACTTTGCAGATATTAATAAACTGGCTTTAAATTTTATATGTCGAGGCACAAGACCCAGAAGATTCAATGCAACATGGAGAATGTGAACGCAGGTCTGCACAGAAATCTGCCCACAAACGCTTACAGCAGCATTAGCTCTGACTGCTCAAGTCTAGAAGCAACTGAAATGGCTGTGGGAGATGGGAAGGATGCAGGATCTGTGGTCGGTCTGGGAAGTACAGGGTTTATCACCCACAGAAAGAAATTGAGCTGTGAACAGACGTGGAGGACCCTTAAATGCACATTACCACGTGAAAGAAGCTGGCAGACTGGATGATTTCAGCAATGTGGCCTTGTGAAGAGGGGAGGGTGGACGGACAAGTGGCTGCCAAGGAGGGGACGGAGGGTGGTTAAGACTTGGGACCGTGCAGTGTGGTCCTGTGACAGTGTCCATGGGACACTGCAAATGCAGCAAAGCCCACAGTGGCCTCACTGGATCGTATGCTAGGGCTCCAGTGGGAAAGTCTTCTCAAAGGCACAAAGTTGAGGATGTCTACCCCAGGACCACGTATGGAGCCGGGAGGGTACGGAAATGCAGCACTTTTGTGAAAGTTTTCTGTAAACCTAAAACCCATCTAAGGTATTAATGAAGTGTCAAAACTTCTAAACTGATGTACATAAACAGTAGATAAAATATGTCTGCAAAAGGTGAAGAGTGATCTTGCCAGAACCTTCCATGCCCTGTGTGCCTTTTCCAATGACATCCTTTCACCCCCACCCAGAGGTAATCATCATCTTAGATTTTAGATGAACAATTGCCTTCCCTTTATTTTAAAATGGTGTCACTACTTTTATGGATCCTTAAAGAGTATTAAATAGCTTCCATCTTTGAACTTGAAGTATGTGGAAAAAAATGCTTTAAATCTCACTCATGTCTTGCTGTGCTGCTGTGTATGTGTGTGCCCATGCGTGCATGACTGTGCGTGCGTGCGTGCATGACTGTGTGGGTGTGTGTGTGCGCACATGCATATGTGTGCTGACGAGGGTCACTCTCCATCTTATTTTTTGTGACAGGGTCTCTTACTGAACCTGCAGGTAACTAATTCAACCAGCCAGGTTAGCCATTGAGCTCCAGGGATCCATGTGTCTCTTCTTAGCCCAGGCTGAGTTTAAGATGCATGCTGCTACATTTGGCTTTTGTGTAGGTTCTAGGACTTGAGTTCAAGTCTTCATGTAAGGCAGCTTGCCACTGAGCCATTTCCCCAACCCACTGGCTGCTTTTGCCCATCTGCATTGAGGTGAACGGTCTAGCTGCTGTTCAGCTGCCGTGTGTGTTGCTGAGGTAAAGGGGTGCTCTCAGCCTTAGGTTCTCTTGAACATCCATGTGAGAGTCCCTCAGGCATAGTGTGGGGGTTTCTCTAGATAACTGTCCTCTTGAGACATCTTCACTGGGCTGTGGATCATGTGTATGTCAAACTGTTTCCTCAGGCTGGGCCAGTGTGTCCACCAACCTACCACACATAGCTCCATGCCCCCTGGTACCTCGCCAACCCAGTGAACTCTTTCTTCCCTAGTGAATCTGCCTGAGCCCTTTCCCTCTCCTTCACTGTCCTGTCCCCAACCCTAGGAGGCCGGGTCTGCCCTTACCCAGTGCTCCCCAGCACCTCGAACTCCCCAGCATGCTGGTCAAGGGAAACTGGGCCACAAACGTCTGTCTCCCCTGCCTCTCTGATAGTCCCTGAAGGCAGGGCCACACCTCAGTTACCATGGACCTCCAAGGAGTCCAGCTAATGGAGAGATGCCTCAGATGATGATTTTTGTCAGCACTTAGGGAGGCCAGGGGCTGGATAGTGGGCACAGAGCCCAAATGCTCAGCCTGCCCTGAGGGTGCCATGTGCAGCGGGGGTGTGGGGGAGTGAGGTGGCAAAAAAAGAATTCAGATCCCTTCCCCATGGCAGCCTTCCCACTAGTGAGCAGGGACAGTGGGGCCGAAAGCAGACTGCCCTGGTTGGAACCCAATCTGCATCCCTCACTGTCTGTGTGACCTTGGACATCTCACTGAAACTTTCTGTGCATATTATAGTTTTCTCATCAGGGAAAACATGAGCTCACTTCTCAGAGTGCTGTTACAAGGTTTAAATTAAGTGAGTTCGAATTTGTAACATGTTTAGAATGGTTCCTGGCATGTGACAGGTGTGATATCAATATTTATTACATAAAAATGAAGGTGGATGGGAATCAGGCTGCTTTCTGTAGGACTGTGGGGGTGTTTTTTCCCTTGGGCCCTGTGTGCAGTCTCTGGGGCAGATGTGCTCACAGGCCATCCCTGTCATCCTCCAGCCTTTTGTCCTTTGCCTTTCCTCTTACTGCACCCTGAAGGGACTGTGCAGGTTGGCTTGTGAGTTTAGTCCCCTCCCAGATAGCTTGTGGCTACTGTGAGATCAAGGCTGTAGCTTTGAATCCCGTGTCCCTGTGGAAGATATCCTTGGGTGCTGGGCTGGGCAGTTTGGGGCTAGCTCAGCTGTGGTCCTGTTCTAGGAGGCTGACGTTGAGGCTAAGTGTTGGCAGAGTTTGAGGAAAGTTCAGAAAGGCTGGGGAGGGAAGGCAGCTCAGGTCCGACAGGGCCAGGGGACTCAGCAACACAGCTCTGTAATAAAAGACCTTGGTGCTGAAGCTCAAGCCATCTATTTGATAGAGAAGGTTCCAGAAGGGAGCAGGACCCTGATAAAAGCTTGGATCGTAGTGGAGTTAGAGATCCCAGAGCAAACTGAGGTGCTGTGGGGGCAGGGGAAGGGACAGACCACAAAGACTTTCAATCAGCTAATTCCCTTCAGCCCAGAGTTCCTTCCGGGCTGACCTGAAAAGCCTGGCCCTGTAACAGAGACCTCTGCGTCCCGCCGTCCCGCCGCCCGGATTCATTGTTTTATTACCGCATTGAGCTGTACCTGGCAGGCAGTCTGGGAGAAACCTCAGGACAGCTTAGTGTCCTTCCTGGGAAACTATAGGGACCCTGCTGTGGGTTGACACATCAAAGGGCTCTGCTACCATGGCAACAGAGCAACAGGGCAAGCCCCAAATCTGAGCAGAATAAGAGGAATGTACCAGAAAGAGGTGTGTGAGAAGTTTCAACAGGTACCCGGGGGTGGCGGTGGGATAGGTGGGAGCAGAGTCAGTCTGGACCTGGGCTTGGACAAGCCGAATGGCCCTGGGTTGCATCCTGTCCCTCCCAGACTCAGTTTCCTCATCTGTGCTGACAGTTTGGAGCACTAACCTGGCAGGTCTGGATGCAGAGGCACCATTGATTGAAGGCAGACAGGCAGGAGGGCAGAAAGTCCCGGGTAAGCAAACCCTCAGCCACCAGGGCGGGGCGGCAAGAGAGGGATTTCATTTTAATGGTCCTGAGGACACACTTCCCATTTCCAGAATCTGCCACTCTGACTCCAACCCCACAGGCTTGTCCCTGCCGCAGCCTTGGCCCCAGGACCCCTGGCTCATCCTCACTCCACTGTAGACTCAGGGAAGGATGCATCCTTCAGGGACACCCTGGGCCTGGTCTCCGGTGGCCTGCCCCAGCTCAAGCCTTCCCTGGGCTCTTCAGTCTCATTTTCTTTGGCCCCTCCCCCGCTTTCCCGGGCCCTCTGTCTTCCCTGACCTGTGAGTCTTCCTCTGTGGGATGGGATGGACAGGTTCTTGCTCCCCCCCATTTTCACAGGCATGTGGCCCGTGCGCAGAGCTCTAAGGTAACTGTGTGACTGCAAAGACCATATCCAGGGTTCAGGGAACAGAGAGTGGGTGGTGGCATGGCCCCTCACCCGCTAGCTTATCGGTAAGTACACAGCCTACTTCTGCTTCCTTCCCGGGAGGATGAAGGTAAGCTCAGCATAGACTTTCCAGAACCATAGTGAAGATTAAATAGTGCATGGTACCAGCTACAGTCACGGTCACCATTGCCCAGGGACAACTCTTTCTGACCTCTCTATCCTGAGGGGTGGGTGAGGGACCCCCTTGACACTGAGTGGGTGAACCATGTTCTTCTGTTAGTTGTGCCTGATGAGTGGTAACCAGATGTATCTCCACACAGGCCTGGAAGAGCCTGTCTGACTGGGTGACTTGGCGACTGTCCCTTTGACCCACAAGCACAACTGCGCCATTCTGTCGCTCAGGCACCTTCCCCGGAGGCAGGCCAAGAATGGTGAGGTCTCCAGTCTCTTTCCTAAATGACATTCTGGTTGCACGGTTCCTCACTGGGCTGAATAACCCCAGTCCACCCCCCACCGAAGCGTGGCTGGGCATCCTGTTTGCTTGAAGGACACAAACCACTGTCCCCAGTTCACAGAACCACCACTTCTGGTTTAGTTTAAGAAGACACATGACGTTTTGTAAAAAAGTGATTCCCCTGATAATGAAGCCAGGGGTGTGGATATTCTCAGAGTCTTCTGGAATTTGCTACACTGAGATGACAGTAGACACCCCCTGCCAGCCAGCATCCACAAAGCCAAGCTCACTCGTGTGCGTAAAGAGCCAGCAGACACCAGGGGACTCAGGCTCCCCAAACTGGGGCACCTCACAAAGACCAGTGCAAGGCTTTGAACAAAACAGTTAAAACCTACGTGCGCATGCAGGGAAAAAGGGTCTCCCATAGATAGCCTGGGTTGGTTTTGACCTTGGATCCCCCCCCACCCCCCGTTGTGCTGGGATTACAAACTTGGGCTGCCAGGCCTGGCTCACAATGTATATGTCACAAGACTTTTCTGTGAGGCTCTTTATCTTAACAACAAACATCCAACATAGAACGTGTGGAAAGAAATCCATTGCTTGTTGCCTTGAATATCATACAGTAAGCAGGCGCTCTCAGAGTGTGTGTCCCTGCTTTAAAGGTGGGACACAAGCTGTGTAATTTCTCACTCGAGTGAGCAGGTACATGGGCGCTTCCCTGGTTACAACTACATACTCCTTTAAGTAGTCCAACCTTTTCCCTTAATCTCGCATTTATTAATACAATATTAAGTTGTTCCGTGGTACCTTCTATTTGCCTTTCCTGCAGTAACCTGTGTCTCAAATGGAAGGAGGTGGAGTTAAAGAGGAAATGGTGTGGTGTAGAGCCCACCACCGTGATGTCTGGGTGTCCCCATGGCGCCTGCAGCCTCCCTCCTGCCTCGACCTCTCACCTCCATGCTGTACCTCTCCACCGTCCTCCGCAGGGGGTCCACAGCCTGCCAGCAGATCAGGATGCACAGGTCGATCAGCAGCATGCCCCCCACAATCACAAGCAGCTTCTGGTCTTTGATGATCTGCAGAGAGAAAGAGCAAAGAGAGGCAGACATGAGAGCCGCCCAGTCAGGAGGAGCGCAGCCCAGCCTTCGCTTGGCAGTCAAGGTCTTGCCTGAGCATGGTCAAGGCTGCACCCAAACACGCACCCGGGCTTGCTGAGATCGGGCCACTCTTAATCTCTGCTCCACGGTGGTTCTCACCCTCTGGGTCTTTAGTTGTCAGTCATCAGTCATTACTGTCTGGCTAACTACTTCCTCCTCTCTCTTCCTCTCTTCCTCCTTTTTCTTTCTCTTCCTTCTCCCTTCATAGCCCATCTTCCTCCTCCTCCAGACACACTCTCCTGCACCCTAGGCTGGCTTCCAGCTCCCTATGTTGCCAGGAGTGGGTTTGAACTTCTGATCCTCCTGCCTCCACTCCACTGTCCATCTGCTAACAGGGAGGGGCCTGGGGACAAATCTTGGCAGCGACCAGGCTCACCCGTATTTCAGACTGCAGGTTTATTCCTCACACCTAGCCACCACATAAACAAAAGCTAACATGAAGTCCATCTGGAAAAGACTAATGGGAAAATAAACAAAGCTGTACGTAAGCTCGAGAAATATCACCAGCTCCGACTTTTAAGGATTACGGCCATTTCTAAAGGAGAAATAATAACTCAGGAAGCCTCACTGTAGCTATATAAAAACAAACAAACAACGCTGCCGATCAAATTCACACCAATAACTTTCCCCGGGGATGGAACGCGGGGCACTGCCCGGCCCCCAGTGTTCAGCTTCCGAGTGTCAGGTGACTGCTGAGGCTTTGTGGGAACATGGCCTGACCTTTGCCCTCTGGGGAGCCAGACAACCCCTCACCAGGCTTGAGAAAGTGTCTCAGGAGCCTGGGGCTCAGGACAGGCAGGAAGGGGCCCCTGCTCTGCATGCACCCAGGACATTCACCTTTCAGGGTGCTTCCCATTCTCCCACTAGTGTGAACCCAAGCAGTTTCCCAGGACCTCATGCCTCTGGCACGCCCTGTGCGAGCTCAGCCGACCTTGGAGACCAGGGCTGCCTCTCACTGGTGCACTAGGGCAAACCCCTTTCCCCAAAAGGCTCAAGGTGGAAGGTGGGGATGACACTGGGCAGTGGGCCCCGGACGGAATCCTGCCTCCCTTTTCTGCTGCTTGTGTAGTGACAGCCAGAGGGACAGACAGGAGGAAGGAGGCTCATGTTTCATCCTCTGAGGGTGGCACAGAGGAATGGACAAAGAACTTATTCTAACCCCAGGTGTTGCCAAATGCTCAACTGTATTGGGCTTCAGTTTTCTCCTGGATAAAGAGGGCCACTGATCCCCAAGTGACACAGCTGGTATTAGAATCAAATGAGATGAAGTGTGGAAGGCACTCATTGTGGGGTCTGCTTAGAGAAGATGCCCAAGGAATGGTACCTGTCTACCATTCTGGGTTTGATCATTAGTGATGCTGTGTTTGTGTGTAGGACAGTGACACCTAGGGGCAAAGTGTGACATTACACCTCAGCTCTACTAAACAGCTCTACCAAGCCACACATGGTGGAAAGGCCCCAAGAATATGAGGACATTGATAATTTCTTTTTGGAAATATTTACTGAGTACCAACATGGGGCCAATCTCTGTCCTAGGCACAAAGAATGCAGCAGTGAAAACAGAATCCCATCCTGGTGAGCATGCATTATAATGGGGAAGACTAAGAGTGAAAGATTGAACAAACCCGCCTGTGCACACCACAGACAGAGTGCCAAAGAAAATGATTCAAAACAATCCAAAGAAATGAAAGCAGGGGAGGGAGCAGAAGTAGTGCCGTCTTGGCTACATGCAGAGCCCCAGAGAACACTTCTCCGTGCTCACAGGTTTCTCTCTTTTTCCTTTCTAGATTTCTCTTAGTACCAGCCCCAACTCGCTGGGTTCTGCCCACGCTCGTGATATCATCTCCTGCTGCCTGTCTGAGCTAGTGGGTCACAGTGCCACATGCTTGCCACATGGCATCAAGGTACCAGCAATGACCAAGTATTTGGTTCTAGAGCCAGATCTAAGTCTGATGTGGACTAACTACCTGGGATCTTGGATACGTCCCTGTCCCTCTGAGCTGCTTCCGTCATCTGGGAAATGCTGTGATAAGTGTACAATTCACATTAGATGTACGTACGGTAACTGGTCTGCAGAGGCAGAGGCCAGAAGTGGCTAGCTCTTGTCAGTGTTACTTCTAACTGCTGTCCTGAGCAGGAGCTAGAGACCCTGGAATTCACTCACCACTTGTTTTTGTAGGCAACGTTTTAGGGGACTGTAATCACATCTATCCATGTGCACATCTGTCCCCAGCTGCTTTCATTTGTCAAGCAGAGAAGAGTCTCTGTAAATGAGACAGCAGGGCCCACAAGGTCGAGCATTTACCACCTGGTTCTTTACAGAAGAAACTTGGCTGGCCTCTGGCTTAAAACGGGGGAACATTCTTTATTGCTTAAAAACAAAGCAAACCTTCAAAATTAAAATTTTTGAGACAAAGTCTTGTTCTGTAGCCCAGAATGGCCTTGAGCATGGGAATCTCCTGCCTCAACTTCCCAGGAGCTGGCATTACGGGTATGTGCTGTCACACTCGGCTTGACTTCAGATTTTTGACTGGTCCTGACTGATCTAGCAGGGCCTACTCTCTGCTCCAAAGTGCCCCCTTCCGGGGAAGAACAGTATGGAGGGACCCCTGATGTTGCCTCATCCTGCCCCCTGCCCCTGCTGTCTCTCACAGCTGAACTGTCCAGGCAGCTGCTGGAAGCTCTCCTATGGCAGCTCCTTGGGTGAGCCAGGTGACTGTCTGCTTAGATGTTTTGTTGCTTGTGTTATCTTGGGGACAGAGCGAAGATATATCCGTCCTCAGAAAACATCTGCCCCAGAACAGAAGGTTCCTTCCCTGAGCGACTGCCTCCTTCCACACTTCATTTTGCTTAGTGAGAGGCGGAAGGAAGGCTGTAATAAGTTTCTCAATGTAAGACTTTATGATTGGTCTTCAGAAAAATAGTAACATGCTATAAGAATGCCGAATTTGGAACATGAAGTCACCATGTGTCGATGCTCTCTTTAATAGGTTTCTTTCCCCAAGTGCCTGTGACAATAGGGTCACGTGAGGTGAAGCCTGCATGTATGTCTGGGGAGGGCCTCCCACCCCGGGGGTGGGGGGGGAGGGAGGGGGCGGGGGAGCTCAGAGAGAAAGGGAGATGTAGGAAGACAGTAATGAAAAAGGCACATGATTGCATTTTTATGTTTATGAAAATCTAGTGTACCTATTGTTGGAAGAAAATGAAGGGATCCTCAGAACAGAATCCAGACTCAACAGCAGCCCACTAAAACGGGTCAGTTATACAAAACACTCACTGAGTGTTCTGGCACTGGCCTGGTGTCCGACTCAGAGGGAGGCAGTGTAAGGTGGTCCCTGGCTGCAGAAGGGAATGGGGCCTGCCTGGTGGCGAACGGGTGTGGGGCTTCCGCTTGAGCTTTGGAGATGGATGGTGGCGAAGGTCGTACAGCAATACGAACACAGTGTGCAAGTGCCTTGGCCTTGGGAACAAGAACTGGGCACTGGCTTTGTTGTGGCAAAGGTCAAGGATGATGAACACACCACCAGGGTGTGATGTCCTCAGAGGGGTTCCTCTGGGTTTAGAGCTGGTTCCTGGAGCAGGCAGAGGAGGGGAAGGTAGAGAGGGGAAACATGCCTCCCCCTGGCGATCATGTTGAAGGGCAGGCAGCAGGGGCTCCCGTGAGGTTCCCCGCAACCCTCCCCACCACGGGTTGGGTTTTTACATGACCAAGGTCTGTTTTGTTGTATTAGCTTTTTTGGTTTGTTTGTTTTTTGAGATAAGGTCTCACTCAGTAGCCTAGGCTGGGCTTGAGCTCACCATTTAGCCCAGGCTGGCTTTGGTCTCATGGCAATCCTCTGACTTCATCATCCTAAGTGTCGGGATTACAGGCAGAAGTCACCATGCCCTGACTTTTACTGGCTTTTTAAATTGTGGCAAAATACACAGTTTGTCATTTTAGCTGTTTTCAAGTGGACAGTTTAGCCTGGCTAACTGGGTAGAGGTGATTCTGTATGATTGCCGTCATCAGTTTCCTCCCCAGGGGCAAAGCTGTCTTCACTCCTGTGCAGGAAGACTGTCCCCTTCCTGTCTGTGACTCACGACACCCCTGATGTCACTTTCCCCACTGGTCTTCCCAGAGTTGTCCTCCAGGTCTCTGGGGACAGTCTAACTTCATACTCCCAAGGATCCTATGTTTCATCCACTGTTCCTGACAGTGTCACCTCCTTTTTAAAAGGTAAAAAAAAAAGTAACAGAAAAAAAGAAGTACCCCCCTCAAGGTGATGGGGGCCTTGTATGTCAGAGAAGCCCCTCCTTCGGACAGGCTGCTAAATTTCCTCTCAGGGGAGTGCATCCTGCTTTGGGTGCTGGCCCTGGGCAGCGCCGTCAGATGTGACCTAAGCTTGTGGTCCCTGGAGACACCCTATCCTTGCGCCTCGGGGATGCGTGCACCCCTAACTCCCGAGCTTTTCCTGAAATGTTCAGTGGGCTGCTGAAAGCTGGTGTGTTCTTTCTCTGCAGTCACCCGAGGGAACACGGGAGTAGGTGACAATGTGGATAACCCACTCGGCAGCACATGGAATCAATGCTATGATTCTTTCAAACCAGGGTAGTGTTGCATTAATGGTAGAGCAGCTCAAAGCCGAGCTGCAGAGCAGCAGGGTCTGGGCAAGCACCCCTTGGCTCTGAGGAGGGCTGGTGCAAGCATGGCAGCCTGGGTCCCGTGCCAGCACCCTGCTTCCATAGGGCTGGCTAGGCCCCAGAGCCTGCATTGCTAAGGCTCCCAGGCAAGGATAGCCCACACTGGGCAGCCCCAAGACAGGCCAGAGGGCTTTTGCTCTGGCTGTAGATCAGCATGGTTGTCCTTTGTTCTGCTACATTCACAGATTCCACCAACCAAGGCAGTTCACCAGGCAGCAGGCCCGCAGTGCTTGCATCTGTACTGAGAATGTACAGATCATCTTCTTTATGATGACTTGTAACAATACAGTGTAACAACTGTTTACACAGCATTTGCATTGCATTAGGTACTGTAAACAGTGTAGGTGTGTGAGGATGGGTGGGGTACACTGACGAGCACTCCATTTTATACAAAGGTCCCAAGCACCTGTGGGTTTGGTTGTTTTGGGTGATGTGGTGTGCGCATGCGTGTGTGCCTCTGTGTGTGTGTGTGTGTGTGTGTGTGTGTGTGTGTGTGTATGTGTGTGTGTGCGTTTCTGAACCCACTGCCAAGAGGAAGCTGAGGGACAACTGTATCACCTGGGAAAGTCTAGAAACTACTGACGTTCAGCTATATCCCCGGAGTTTTGAGCGCAAGCAACCTGAGCTGGATGGCTTGTGTTCATAATCAGCCACCGGACTAGAACCCATAGCCAGCACCAGGAATGGCGGGGGCGGCTGAGCCACTTCATCTCCCAGAAGGGAACTGTCACAGGCACTGTGGGCACAGAAGGCTGGAGGAGCAGCGCTGTGTCCCTCTCTCTCAGAGCAGCCTGCACCTGTCTGAGGCGGCTTGGGTGTCTGACAGATGGGGGTGGGGAGGAGGCAGGGCCCAGACCATCCCATCTAGCCAGGGTGGGGACTGCGTCTCAGAAAGCAGCTCTGACAGTGGGGATGGGGTGGTGGCCCTGAGGATGAAGGGTGTCATAGGCCTCAGGCAGGAGAGAGTGGCAGCTTAGGAGCCGATGCCTACTCAAATTCTGTCTGGCCAGTGATAGGAGTTTACGGGACAGCATGGGAATCCCACCACGGTCAGATGCTCAGTCACGCTTGGTTGACACCATGGTCACCCACAACATAGGACAAATGCTCTCTACTGCCTGGAGGCAGGGCTCCTGTCCTCTGAGGCACTCTTTGAAAGCCCCATCATTAAGATGGGTCCCAGCCCTGCTTCTCTTTCCTCTTTCAAAGAGGTCCCTGTGACCCCTAAGCTGCAGCCTTGATTCCCTAATGTCACCCCTGCCTTCCCCTCCAGCCTCTCCTTGCACCCTGTCCATGTGAACCCTAAATCCCGGCCATGCCAAGCCTTTCAGCTTCTAGACCGCCTGCTCCCTCCCACCACTATCAGACGGCCCACACACTGCACCCTCTAGAGGTGTGCAGTCCCCATCCTTTTTGCCCGATGACCCCCCCCTTCCTCCCAGGCACTTCTTACAGGAAGCCTTCCCTGAGCACCTGGTACCCGCCCCAGTTCTGTAGGACCCTACATGTCCCTAAACAGCTCCTGTTCCTGTGAGCTGTAGAGGCTTTGTGAACGGATTCCCTGGGAAGCTGTCATCAGGAGGTCGCCACTGAGTGTCCTTTGAATCATCACCAAGTTGCTCAGTACCTGCACACAGTAGGCGCCTAATGCCTGTTCACACAAGAAAAGCCGACTGAACACAGCCAACCGAAGTGGAGGCTCTTCTTACCTTCTTCTTCATCTTCACATTTTTGAAGATGGCATGGACCCTCCAGGTCTTCGCAAACATGGCCCCAAAGGCGGTTGTGTAGCCCACGGTGAGAATCCAGGTCCGGACCTAGAAGCCAGGACAACCACAGCAGAGTTAACATCTCCCAGGCGAGTGACCATCCAGCAAGTGGAACCTAGGTGCTGGGGACAGACATCTGCCATGCATGCTCGCGAGTCTCCAGAGCATCCTGCGGTCAGATGGATTCCGTAGACAGCTAG
Organism: Peromyscus eremicus; assembly: GCF_949786415.1. Taxonomy (NCBI): domain Eukaryota; kingdom Metazoa; phylum Chordata; class Mammalia; order Rodentia; family Cricetidae; genus Peromyscus; species Peromyscus eremicus. The sequence continues at coordinate 66,821,957 of NC_081417.1, forward strand.
TACTATGGGGCACTCGCCAGGTCCTGGGCACTAGGTGCAGAGGTCAAAAAGGTTCAAATCCTGCCTCCAAATGGGCCACAGCTCAGAGGGTGCTACCTACCCAGCAAGTAGCAGAAGTCTCTGCACTGTTGAGGGGTCACTAGGGAGGCGAAGAGCCAGGCATCTTCCCACCTGCTCTCTCCCATTTCTTCCTCTCTCCTTCCTTTGGGTGGCTGCTGGTCCCATGCTTTGACTGACCTTGGGGACCCCGCTCAGGAATAAGGTCTTGCTTGGGCTCTGACATGCTTCTCAAGCTGAAATGTGCCTTGGTTACCAGCCCTGGTACTGGGAACAGCCAGTGTGAAGGAGCCTACACTCTGGGTTCCTGGAGGCTGAGACAGGATGGCTCCCATCTGATAGCTACCAGGGGGCCTCTGGGATGCCAACTTTATGCCAGGGCTGTAAGGACAGCCAGATGCTACCTTCACTGGCTGACTTGGATGTCTCCAAGGAGCCTTGGTCTCCCAGGACAGCTCCTAAGCCCCTGCCCTTGGGGATGCCTTTCTGGCAATGTGGCTCACAGGTGCACTGGTCCCACTCCATTTGTGAAGACAGAAACTGGCTGAGGAAGTGGCGAGGCCACTCCCTAAGCTAGGGAAGGCAGCCGCAGTCTAGCCATTGCTGAGAGACACATGTGACACATGTGAGTGGGGCACAGCACAGGTGGGGATGCAGCCTCTGTCTTCTTCCATTTACTCAATAGGTAGGAAATTAGACGGGCAGTGAGTGACAGTGTTGGTTTTTTGGAGGGTGGGGATGGCTACATTATCACCTACATTATAATGTGCATATGTAGTATCCATGCTGTCACCCAAGGATGCTAAGAAAGGCGGGGAACACGGAGGGAGGAGGAGACTCAGAGCATCCACTGTCCTCTGTCACAGTCACTGGGGTACTCACACAGCATTCACTCAGCCAGACACTGGTTGGTTCATTCAACAAGGACCATGAGGTCAGAGGCAGTGTGGATCGTGCAGACCACTCCCAGCCACCAGGATGACCTGGGAGCTGTTGAGTGAGGACATCACTATTTAAACTTACATAGTTCCTCACCTACCTGCCGAAGCCCCAGAACCCCAAGGCAGTGCCTTGCGCCAGAGTGGCCTTCTCTCCCCGACAGCATTTGTCTCCTCTCCAGAGTCTGCTTAACTCAAATGAGCTTCGTCTACACTCAGGAGCTGGCCTACCAGCTGGGACACTTCATTTGCATGGTCTCCCAGGCCCAAGGGTCGAATGCTGGGTCCTCGGCTGGTGGGGCTATTTTGGGAGGTTGCGGAAGCCTCATGAGGGAGGGTCTTGGAGGAAGTGGGTCGCTAGGGACTGGCCTTCGAATGTTAGACCCGGTCCCTGGCTCTCTCTGTCTCTGCTTCCTACCCACTATGTGGGTGAGCCGCTCTGTTGGGCCACATACTCCTGACTATGACAGACTGAAGCGGGACTGTTTGCCCATCCCTTAAGCTGTTTTTCTGGCTATTTCATCACAGAGATAAAAGTCTAAGCAATGGATGGTTCATCTCAGTTGTCAACTTGATGGGAATTAGAATCACCATGGAAACAAACCCCTGGGCGTGTCTGTGAGAAAGTTTTCTGATTAGGTCTGTACCCTCAAACTGTGAGGCAGCGTAAACTCTTCCTTCCTTAATCTTATTTCGTCAGGTAATTGAGGTGGCAGGGAGAAAAAGGATTCTCACAGCCTGCACATGCTTTAAAGTGACTCTGTCTAGGCCAGTCTCCTAGAGTTTTGGATCACATGCTATTAGAAAGTAACTCTTAGTGGGAGGAGAGATGGCTCCGTGGGTAAGAGCACTGGCTGCTCTTCCAGAGGATCCAGGTTCAATTCCCGGCACCCCCATGACAGCTCACAACTGACTGTAACTCCAGTTCCAGGAGATCTGACACCTTCACACCAATGCACATAAAACAAATTTAATTAAATTATTAAAAAAAAGAAAGTGACTCTTAACTGGAAACATACACAGGCCATGGGCATTTTTTTTATTTTTATAAAGGATGGAAAAGATGAAACAATGTCATTCTTTTTGCCTCATTCTGTGGCTCTGTGGCCAACAAAGATCTTATTTGGAGGCCACATGTCACTGCCCTGTGCCTGGCTTATGCACACTCCCTTTGACCCACGTTCTCTTTAAAGCCATCATTACCAGGCTACTTGTCTCTTTTGAGAGGGCCAATTTCATTAAGATTCAATAACATAAATTAAGTGAGTTAAAACTCGATGAGAGAAATTTAATCTGGCGTCTGGAAGCTGCAATGTGTTGCAGTGAATTGAAAGCAAAGAAGGCCAAGGGGCCTGGGTATTACGCTCCACAGACAGACACTTGCTTGATGGAGATGCTGGCCCTGGCTGGCGTCTGTGAACTCGGACTTGGGGACCCATTCACTCCATGATGTAGCGACTCACTATGCCTAAGCAATTTGTGCAAAAGGTATGATTGGTGCTCTATACATAATTCCAGGTAGCCATTTTCTGCTTAGCATGTGGGTGTATTGCAGGCCTGGTGCTTATGTGGCTGGGCCTTGGCTTGCCCTGTGGGGTTTCTTGGCGTGTCTCAAGTCCTGCTTGTCTTATGTCCCTGGAGAAGGCTCTGGATGCTTACCAGGTCTTCCCTGGGTATCCCCCGCACCAGCCTATGCCTTGGCTAGTTTTGGTAATTGATCAGAACCGTGAATACGACTGGATGTTCAGGTGTGGGAACCCCAGTGAGTGACTGAGGCTGGGGCTGTCACTGCTGAATGTAATGATGGCCTGAGCAGCTCTATGTCCTTGGGAGGGTTTCTGTATGCCACCAGCAGATCTTACATCCCACATGCAGCAGATTCTTGATAAGGGCGAATCAGCAGCAGAGAACAGAGCAGCGGGGACAGTAGACTAACCCCAGCAGAGCAGCTTCATAGGCTGGCTCACCCCTGAGGGACTCTGCTGGAGGGGACACTCACTTCTTATCTCTTCCTGTGTCTGTGAGATGGAAGCCACTCAGGATGGAGCTTCCTCTGCCTACCTAAGGCTGTCCCTGGATGTCATCTTGACTCCTAGGCTCTGTCTTCCTCCAGGCTCTAATGCTGCACATGCTGCTGTCACAGGAGGCCTTGGTGACAAGTAGGTGTCCCATAAAACCCTCAGTTTCACAGCCAGGCTGAGACCACAGTGTCTCCCTGAGATGCTGTTTCCTCAGACACGGGGAGTCTTTCCACCACACACTCGTCACCCAAGTTAGAGACTCGAGAACCACTCCAAGTCTGTCCTTCCTTCGCTCTCCGGTCTCATCTCCTGGCATGAATCACACACTGATGGTCCTCCGCTACCCAAAGGGAAACCCCACAGGATAGAACAAGGTGCAAAACCCTTTAAGCAATGATATCTCACTAATTTCTATTAGACTTGAATTTACTAGGAGACAAAGTGGGGGTTTCTTGGGTAACCTCTACCTTCTCTTAGAGCTAGAAAAATCCAGTATTTCTGGAAGGGCCAAAAGAAGGCTCCTCTGTCCCACTCTTGCCCAGCTGCTGCCCATGTTGAGCATACAGCTCCCTGTAAACAAGGGAAGGAAGCTAAATCACCCGCAGGACTCAACCCTGCATACTGGGACAGGACTGCTCTGCTCCTGGAGAGCTGAGGGAGAGGGCACATGCCAGTGACTCCCACTCTCAGCCCGGCTTTTCCAAAGCTGATGTTCAGAGGATGACATTTGTGGGCTTCCAGGATCCCTGGTCTCCGAGGGACTCACCACAGCACAGCCCCGGGGACTTATGATCTACAGCTCTTTTAGGTGTGGGCTGGGGAAGCAGCGTCAACACCCGTGGCCTGCCATGTGGAGTTCTGTAGCTATTCACAGGGATCTCTTCACGGTATGCACATGTCTGCATGCACACACATGCTCTAAGTGAGGCATTGAATGAGGCTTCTCCTGCCTCAAGCAGGGAGCTGCGATGCCCAGCTTGGCTCCTTGAGTGCTCACTGAGCAGCCCCTGGCTGGACTGGCTTTCAACAGGAGTCCAGTGACCCGGGGTCTCCCGGCTAGAGCACCCACAGAGGTTCCTGATGTGTCACTCCTGCTGCCCTCGTGGCCTGCCCTGAGGCCCCCCACACTGCAGGTGGCAGAGGCTCACCGCAGCTTGGCTGGTCTCCAGTCCAGTTCTAGCAAAGCAAGGCCACAGCAGGTCACAGTTGCCATGGAAACACCTGCACCAAAACTACCAGCGCCCACCCCAGGTTCCCAGCTCTTTATCTGTTCACTCTGCCTTCTAGAAGTGACCATGATGATCCTAACAGTCCATCATTCATTCATAAGTGATTCACCCTACCATTCATTCATTCATTCATTCATCCTTTCATTCATTCATAAACATCCATTGGGACCCAGAGCTTTAATATATGTTCTCATTTAACCCCCACAAGCCTAGTATAACCCCACTTTTACAGAAGAGTGAATGGACTAAGGCTCAGAGATGTTAGGAGCCAAGGCAAAGTCACCCAGCTGGGGAGTCATGCGGTGGCGTTTTGGACATAGATATCTGCCAGCAGCCTCTCAAATACTCTGGGGACACATTAGAAATGGACGCACACTCTAAAACTGCTCAAGTATATGCCATAAAAGGTAGACTTTTTTTTGGTTGTTATCTTGATTTTTTTTTTTTTTAAGATCCAAATAGGCAAACATTGAGCTGGGTTGCTTGTTTGGCAGATAGAACTCAGCTGACCTTTTGACCTATTTTTTTTTTTCTGGTAAAATCCAGTTGACATCTCAGTGGCAAGTGTCTCCGAAAGCCTGATGACTAAGTTTGGTCCCTGGAACTCACGTGGGAGGAGAGAGTGGACCCTCACAATGTCCTCTGACCTCCACATGCACGCCTGGGCACGTGTGCACCTCCCTCCCCCAATAAATAAATGTACTAGATGAAAAAAGAAAACTCAAGATGTTTTTATTTGTTTGTTTGTTTGTTTGTTTGTTTTGAGAAGAAGGTACGCGGCAGGCATCCTTGTCATCTCCTGGTGTTTGGAACCTTATGCTAGCCAAGCACTGCGGGCTAGGTTCTAGGCTTGCTCTCAGGACAGGAGGGGGGTAGACCTATCTTGCCTGGTGGCCTGTCTCGGGGTTGGAAGGAGGAGCTGTTCCAGGGCAAAGCAGTGTTGATGGTGTTGAATTCCCGGGTGGAGTGGGCTTTTGAGGGGTTACACAGAGCTGCTGGCTTGTCTCTACCCTCAGCAATGCCGCTGAGCCAGGGAGGGTGGCAGGGCCTACGGGGCTGGTTGTCCACCAAGGTCCTCACTGTGGATCTCTCCTTCACTTCCTGTGCCCTGGCTGGGGTTCCTGCCTAGACTTCACAGGACGGCAAGTGTAATTTGCCTGGCTCCCTTTCCAGCTGCTAGGGCTGGGGTTCCTGAGCCAGGTGGGTCTGCCATCTGTGAGCTGGTGTTCCCTTCCCCCAACACCAGGGCTTTGCCCACACCCAGCATCGCTCTCCCAGCGACTCTGCCCACGGGGCCGCGTTGCTATGGTGACTACTTCTGACAGTGTCCAGGGAGACAGCACCATGGAGCTGGAGCTGCTTGCAGGACTTGCTGAAGCTGGCACTGGTGGCTGGGAAGGTTCCAGAAAGGATCGAAGGTGGGGGATGGGAGCTGAGTGTGACTGCTTTTCCAGCAGCAGAATCTGTATGTGTGTACACACGTGCTCACATGTGTCCCTGTATGGATGCTAATGGCCTTCCCGAGCAGAGGCCTGACCCCTAGGGAGGCCGGACCCCGGGGTTGTCACAGCTTCTTGCTGAAAGTACTATCACGGTTGTCTGTATTAAAATCTGAAGGGCAGAGAAGGGCCATGTGTGGAGAGGGAGAACAGAGTGACGCTGGTAAGCTGTTCATGATGGAGGCTGACTTCAGGGTCCACCTCATCCATCCCCTGGCTTTGAGGGTGTCCCTGACATGGAGGCCAGGCTGTAACCAGCACAGTAGAAATGAAGATGTTCTAAAGAGACACCTATGCCCTTTAACCTCTCCGTCAGGCTAGTGAAACACTGGACCCCAAGAAGTAGGAATTTCACAAGGATTCTCTCCCATGCCGGGAGAAGGCAGAGGCCTCAGCCAGAGAGCTTGTCTCCTGGAAAGAGATTTGCCACAGTCCTAAGAACTTATCAGACCATTTCACAGGACGAGACTGAAGCCTCAGTCTCCGATGGCCACATTGGGTCAGTGGTGGGAGGGGCCGCTCCTTGACTAGGACTGTTCAGAGGGCGGTACCCTGGCCCTCTATTTAGCCTTTCAAGAAAAGGTTTCCTTTTTGTTTTATGTGTATGTGTGTGTGCCTGCATGCACGTATGTGTACCACATGTGTGCAGGTGCCCACAGAGGCCAGAAAAGGACTTTCTGGAACTGGAGAATGGGTGGTTGTGAGCCACTAGGTGTGGGAATTGTGACTCAAATCTGGGTGCTCTGCAAGAGTGGCCAGTGTTCTTAACAGCGGCACTCTTCCCTCAGGACCCTGAAGACCGGCTTACAGGTGTCATGGGATCTCTATTTTCTTCTTTCCACTGTGGCCACATTGACTAAGCCCTTTCCTGCTTTTTACTATTAATTGGGCTGTTTTAACTGGATTCTTGAGGAGAGGTGGCTGAACTTGACTCCTTGGGGTAGATCCTGTGACTCACAAGTTGATAACAAAAGTGACACACTGTGATGTCTTCCTTTCCTCCCACGTCACCATCTCTTTCTCCTTTACCCCACATCTGTCCCTACCCTATGAGAGAGGGCTGTTTCACCCATTTTACAGAGGACAAGAGTGAGGCTGAGTTTCAAGCTTTGGGCTCAGGACAGCCTTGGCCCTGATTCTCCTTTCTGCATCCCACTTTCTGCCCCTGGGTTGCTCAGGGTGGGGGGGCACTGGGGGCAGCCAGCGGGTCCCAAGATAGAATAGAGCCCCACTCTTGACATCAGCGGGGTTCAGGAAGGAGGCGTCTTGCTATAGCACAAGCCCCACCACCAGCTGAGGCTCATGTTTAGGCTCCTCTGTCAGGAGTACCCCACCCCTCTTCTTGAGTGACAGAGGAAATTATTCTGGAAGTGACCCTGGTCATACATTTGGGCTGAACCAGTTCAATCCGGAGGAGGCTGTTTCTCCTGCAGTCACATGTGGGCTCCCTCCATGCAGTTCCCACTGCTGATAAAGGAATTCTGGGCAAGAGAACTGCCATTTCCCCAGCCCTGGAGCTCAGGCTCAGGTCGATTTGTAAAGCACGTCATGATTTATTCATGCTGCCTCCCCGGGCTTCCCAGGACGACCTTCCTCTCACACAAATGAGCGAGACTCCCAGAATAGAACGTCAGGCTTCATTAAGGAAAAAGCCCCAGTGTGGGGACGGCCCTTCCCTTGTTCCCTAGCTCCCTGGCCTGTCATTAGCACTTGGAGAATTCAGGTCAAATCCCAGAAAACCCCTTCTGGGAAGTGCCTTCGAGGGTGGGGTGCAGGGTGACATATGGAGCACCTACCTCTGAGAAGGCACTCTCCTGGAAGCCAGCCCTCAGAATTTCTCTGCACCCAAGACTCAACTCCCCCACTGGAGGCAATGCCAAGGAGCCAGCAGAGCCTCAGGAGGGACTGGAGCAGCTGCAGAACCAGGGGTACGGTTCTGCAGTAGCCTTGGGGGACAGAGGCAGGTCCCTCACCCTCCTGGGATGACAGTGAGAGGTTGGACCAATGTGCAGCCTAGAGGTCACCAGGAGAGTCCCAGTACCAGTTCCGAATTGTTGGTTCCTGAACTCGGGGAGGGGCTGTAAGTCCTTTGGAGCAAAAGTTTAGGGTGGTTTTGCTCTTTCCCAAGTACTTAGTGAGAGCCTCAGGGCAGCGCAGCACCTAAGGTTCCTACCACCTGATGAGCTCAGCAGAGACCAAGATAATGTCCAAGAAGGGCAGGACATTGCGGACTCGGGAACAGTAGGGATAGCGGAAGGGCCACCTGGAGCTTGGGGTTTTTCCAGTGCTGCCCCCACAACACTGAGAACATGTGTGATCCTAAAAAGTTTGACATATGGTGAGTGTGCGTGTGTGTGTGTGTGTGTGTGTGTGTGTGTGCGCGCGCGTGTTTATGCATATGTCTTAGGATCCTCTCTCGTGCATCCTTCACTCTTTATTTCTACCCTTTCCACGGCCAGGCATTGGGTGACTTGAAGCTTCAGAGCAGTAGGCAGGACCTGGAAGAGGTGGCTTTGCCGAGGGCCATCTTACTCTCGCAGCCACAGGGAGGGCTGCCCATCCATTAACACTGACGTTCTGATGCTGCCCCCCCCCCCAGTTATTTGAGGGACTCGCTGGACTAGTGATTGCCCTGGAGAGCTGCAAAGAACCCACTGCCTCACCCAGCTCCTTCGTGTCTGTTCATTTTGTTTTGTAAGACCTCATGTAGAAAACTTGGTGTGGTGGCCTGTGATCCCAGCGCTGGGGAGGGTGGGGGTGGAGACGGGAGGGTCTCTGGGGCTTGCTGGATAACCAGTCTAGCCTAGTTGGCAAGCCTCAAGTTCTAGAGAGAAAGCCCACCTCAAAGGATGGCTCCTGAGGAACAATACCCAAGTTTGACCTCTGGCCTCCATACATAACAACACACACCTGCACATACACACCTGCTCAACCCCCATTCACATGTACACATTCACCTGCACACACACACACACACACACACACACACACACACACACCCCTGCACATACACATACCTAACCACTCACACATGTACTCATATGTATATACCCACCTACACACACACACACACACACACACACACACACACACACACACATATACAGTCCTTACCCCCCATACACACATGTACACACATATGCATCAATGCACACACACATTCACATACCTTCCTTTACACACACACACACACACACACACACACACACACACACACACACTTACAGGAGGGATGATTTCGGGGAAAAATACTTCCTAACAACTTCCTGGGTTGAGCAATAATGAAAAAATGGGTTTGAAATCACTGACGGAGGAAGTAAGATGGCACAGCTTTCCTCTGACTCGAGGTCACCACACCAAAGCCAGCAGGCTGAGGACGTGTCCTTGCCCTGCTCCTGCGGCTCTGGGTGCTGATGCTTTTGGTCCTGACTTCTCCCCCTTTCTAGTGTGCTGGCTGTCATCTGGCAGTGGCCCGTCACACGGTCACATCAGTGGAACAGTCACTGTCTATGCTCACTGCAGTCAGACACCGCCTCTCTGGCCCCGCTGCAGACCCGTTGACCTGGTTTGGTTGTTTCTTGCCCATCCTGGTGTTTCCACACAGCTCTGTCTGATGACAAGGCCACCGAGAGATCTTTACGTCACACCGCACTGGCACATACCAAAGGGCTTACCGTGCAGAGGGTTTCGAAGGTCTTTTCCGAGACAAAGGATCCGTCGAGGCCGAAGAGGAAGATGGACGCGTAGGACAGCATTCCGCCCAGGATGATGAGATTGTTCATGTAGGGACTTGACATCTTGATCAGCCTGGTGGGGCAGAGACACTTGGTCACACAGCATCTTCTGAGCACCCTGGGTGAGCACCGCTACCAAATCTTCAGGAACTAGGGAAACGGGGCTCAAGCTGTTCTGCTTCTAGCTGACACCTCTCTGCTTCCGGAGGGGACCCCAGTAGCTGCGTATTTTCCCACTCTGCCTCAAGCCTACCTGTCACTTCCCAGGTGACACTTGCTACAACAGCTTCATCTACTTGAGCTTTTGGTTTAGAGGATTTGGGGCCAGGATTGGGAATACAAGTTAAATCTAACGATTGTAGTGATGGGGGTGGTCCTCACACCACACTCCCCTGCCTGAGCGGGGATGTCACAGTGAATACCCAGGGTTCCTTCGAGACTCTCTGCTCATCAGGTGTCCAGTGAGCCCCCCTTAGAGTCCTCAGAAAGCTCCCGTGGCTTGATATGTAAATGGGAACGGGGTAGCAACACCTCAGTCACAGAAGTCACCCAGAAGTTGGGTAACCGGGCCCTGTGCCACCTTCTGTCCCTGTCGTCACCAGGCCACAGGTAGAAGGCATTCCCAAGTGCCCAGCAAACCAATGCGGAGCTAAGCCCCAAGAGGGCTAGAATTTTTAGCCAACCCAGAGGTACTTGACTCCCTGAGCACAGTTGGCTTAGAATGGTTCTTTTGAAGACTGTGGCTACAGCCAATTGTTCCCCAGACATTTTCTTTGTGTTCTGCAGTTCTGTGAATGGTTCGATCTTAGGATTGGAGTGCTTCCTGGAAGAGGTGGTTTGCAAAAGTGTGAGTAGGAAGAAGGAAGGGAGGGAGATCTAGTCCCACAGCTTTTGCAGATTTTTCAATGGCTGAGCCAGCCAAATAAATCATTCCGGTAATTTCTCCAGGAGGCCGTGAGGGGGAAATTAGAGAATTAATCTGGTGAGGCGGTTTGCAGCTTTAAGATCTCATTAGATATACAGGAGGCTGTGTAGCGGAGAAATGACCGTGTGCCTAGGCCTGGAGCCAAACGCTACCAGGTGCAGCCCTCACTCAGGACTGGTTCCAGTAGCTGGGTAAATTATAGGTGGCTAGGAAAAAGACACCAGGTAAATTGCATTTATTTGTCAGGAAATGGGTTTGACCTAAACAATTACTTAAACAAACAAACAAACAAGCCATCAGAGATTGAAGCCTCCAAGTTCCTCTTTGGTAAGCAGAAAGAGAAGCAAAACCCATTCCCTGGAATTGCCCTGGTCCCTACCAGCCTGTGGGTAATGCAGTGTGGCTTTGGGGACAGTGGCCCCCGTGACCCATGGGTGCATGTTGGGATTCTCCCAACACACACATGCTTCTAGCTTTGGTCCAGTCTCTCCCACTACAAGGCAGGAGCTGGATTCAGGGGTTTGCTATGGAAACCGGAAAAGGTGACTGCCTGGCCAAGGTCAAGGAATGTAGGCAGCCTGGCTGCCTACAGCTGAGCACAGTGCCTCAGAGTGAGGAGAGGTACTGCGGAGAGCTGAGGGCGCTCACTTAGGCAAAGAACCTGAGATAGAGCCCATGGGGTAGGCTATGTCACTCATGGACAGCAGACCCCTGGTGACACTGGGAGTCATGGGAAGGGTCGAATGAATGATGCAATGGACTGTCACGTGCTGTATCAATGGGAGACTCTGTCACTGAACCTGGTGGTCCTTTCCACCAGCTATAGCTAAAGGTGCTGGGAGTAGGGATGAGAAGCTGGGGACTCTGGGGTCTCCTGTGTCATTGCTGGTGATGATGATGTGCAGATCTCTAAGAAGGTCCATGGACTTGGGCTTCCCATTTCTACTCTATTTAACTCAGCCCTCTAGCAATCCAGCTGCCCGTGCCCCCCTCCCCGTGTGTGTGTGTGTGTGTGTGTGTGTGTGTGTGTGTGAGTGTGTGTGCACGCGCGCGCGCATGTGTGCATCCTAAATCATCTTAGTGACTGGGCAGCACACTTCAGGAAATTTCAGTGTTCCCAGAGAACCTGCCATGCTAACTCCCAGCTCCATTGGTGGAGCAAGGGGCTGGTCCATCCAAAAAGCACTTTCCCTGCATGGGGCGGGGCTGCTTACTTCTGGTTCCGGTTCTTGATGTTGAAGAAGAGAAAGGCGCTGGCCATGATCATGCCGAGGATGGTGAGGGCTGACAGGATGCTGTAGAGCGGGAGGGAGATCTTTCGCAGCTGCTCCAGGATGATGGTCTTGTCCTTGGGTGGCTCAGACCCTGCAAGGTCAAGGAGAAGCCATCAGATCCCAGAGTAGTCAAAACAGAGGATGTTTTGCCTCTGTGTCCTTAATATATGGCCAAATACAACACATGTACCCCACACCAGGCCTACCTACCCACTGGGTGAGAGGATCTAGTGGCTGGCTAGCTTGCCCAGCAGGAGCCTGAGCCAGGACTTATATCTTTCTCTAAATAGAATCAATAAGGGATCTGTGATGCATTTAACAGCCATTAGAAGACTAGAATTTGATTTGGTCTAATTACGCTGTTGAAAAACCATCACCATTTATCCCCAAAGGTAACCATGGCTGGGAAGGCAGAGAGGTACTGCTGGGTGCCACTGGGTGGGGGTAGGGTCGGGGAGTGGCGTTGAAGAACTTGGCATGGGTCTCAAGGACTCTGCTCCTACCTGAATATGATAAACGATCTTGCTCACTAGGGAAGACACCCAGCCTGTCAATTCTAGGGTGACAGATATGTGCTCCAGCTGCAGATTCTCAGCCTCAAGGTCATTATCACCGAAGTCCTTTGGTTTTCTGTTTCTAAGACTGGCTAACTGTGGGAGGTGGAAGCTAACTCCCTTTCACACCGAGCTGGGGCCAGGCTGGAGCTATGGGGTTCCGTTTCTCTCTGTGCCTGCCAGGCTGCCTGGCTCATTCTTCAAGGGCACCAGGAACTCAGGGGGTGGGGACTGAGAAGCTCATACAAATGCTTCATCCTGTGTGGTTGCCTGTTTGCTCTTAGGTTATCTTGTACGAGTTGGTCTAGGATGAAGGAGGCAGGAGCTCCCTCACCCTGGCTCCCTGAAAATTCTCTTCTCTCATGTGCCATGTCAGGTCAGGTGTCTGCTGTGGAGTTATAAACCGTCAAGACCTTCCTTTCCAGTGGACAGAAGTGAAATCTGCTAGGAGGATGCAGAGGAGTGGCCAAGGCCAGAGCCCTGTCAGGGATGCTGGTGACCCTGTGGCAGTGCCTCAGTTATGCCTCCATTTCCAGGAGACGAGCTAGGGAACAGGCAGGCAGCTGCAGGGTGGAGAACAAGCCCCCTCATCTGGGCTGGAAACCTGTGTTTGCAAGTTCAAATGGGTTTAGAGACGGTCAATGGGACAATGGGGATCTCCGTCTAAGAGACCTAGAAAAACTGGGTTCTAAAGGATCTGGGGACTGTCCAGAGTGTTATGGAAAAGCCCCAAGGAGAGAGAGAGAGGGAGAGGAGAGGGAGAGGGAGAGGGAGAGGGAGAGGAGAGGGAGAGGGAGAGGGAGAGGGAGAGGGAGAGGGAGAGACTGATCCATGAGAGGAGAGGCCCAAAGCAGACAGACAGATGGACAGCGTTTTCTCCTTCCAGAAGCCAGAGCTTCATACCAAGAAACTTCCTCCTCACCTCCCCCTCCCAAATGTGTTGAGGCTGGCTCAGGGGTCTTTCTGCTCCCAAACTCAAGGGCAGTCCTTAGGGTTCCTGGCTGGAAACAAGCCCCTCTCAAGGTCCCGAGGTTTGGGACAATGATGATATGATTACAGTGAGTTTGGGCCCCTCGTTTAGCTATAGCTTTACCATCTCCATCAACACCGTCTCTTCACACACAACCTCCTCACTCTGTCCTCCTCCTCCTTTACCGAATGGCCTCTCCACTAAGTACATCTCAGCTAAAACCATGGGAGCATGATGGGAATGCTGAACAGATGTGCTAGATGCAGCCCTGGATTTTATTTTCATTCATTCCTCACGCATCCATCCACCATTGATAATCACCTTCTATTAGCCAGGCCTGATGCTGGACATTAAGGATGCATAATGAACAAGACACAGTCTCTGCCCTCGGGGGGTGGAGAGCACGCATACAGCCTTGGGGAAAGAACGGAGCAATATGAGGCAACACCAACTTCTGAATGCTGGCTGCAGGATGATGTGGCGACAAGAGAGACGAACAGATGGAAGCTTTAATGTATGGACACTCAGCTTATCTATACCCTATAAATAAGATATAAATATCAGACCCTTCCCTCTTGACTCATCCATCACCCTTATGGGTGGTGGGGTGAACAGTCTTCTAGGTGTTTTGTGGCTTCTAGAGCTAGTAAGTGGCTTGCTGGCAAGACTGGGTCTTGCACTGTGCGAACAGCTCCTGCGGATGCAGCCCAGGGGTGGGCTCATCTTAGGCACAGGATAGCCTGAGTACCCAGCAGGCAGCAGAGAGCAGCTCCCCAGGATGGAGTCAGGAGATGCTCCCTAGAGTGGGCAGTGGGTAAGAAGAGTGGCCGGCTGTCACCAGACGAGAAGGAAGGCTGCCCGGGACACAGCACAGGGACAGGCACCCGGGTGTCGCAACCTTGGAGGAACTGAAGCAGTTTGGCCAGGTGCAGAGATGGTCCCTTCACGGAGGTCTTAGGGCCGCAGCCCAGAGCAAACCCCCTCTCGGAACACTGGGACCACAGAGAAAACGTGGTTTGCTGTCAGTCTGTCTTCTCTTTATTTTGTGCTTGACTCTTTCCCTGTTAACGGGGGATAGAGCCTGGGCCTACTGCGGGCTGGGCCAGCATACTGCCAGGAGCGCACTACCCGGAATCCTTATTCCAAAAGCTCCCCCTGTCCTCAGTCCAGGAGCAGACAGGTCTCTCAAGGAGATCAGGACTCTGGAGGTTAGAACAGGCTATGTCCTTCGCAGGCTGTGTGGATTTGGGGTGACAGCATTTCTGAGCTGTTTCCTTTCTTTCTTTCTTTCTTTCTTTCTCTCTCTCTCTCTCTCTCTCTCTCTCTCTCTCTCTCTCTCTCTCTCTCTTTCTTTCTTTCTTTTTTTTTTCCCAGACAGGGTTTCTCTGTGTAGCCCTGGCTATCCTAGAACTTGCTCCATAGACCAGGCTGGCCTTGAATTCACAGAGATCCATCTGCTTCTGCCTCTCCAGTGCTAGGATTAAAGACACGCTCCATGACCACCTGGCCTGAGCTGTTTTCTTAATGTACAAAAGGACACACTCATCCACTTTTGGTGGGTGTGTGGACTGTAACATGCCACTGTGTGCCTGGTGTTGGCTCCCTCAGGTGAGGTGGGGAGGATGGACAGGACCAAGTCCCACCAAAGGTGCTGTAAGAGAGCTTTGTCTGGTGGTCTTGGGTTTATTGAGTAACTCCAGGCACAGACAAATTCCTGATGACCTAATATGATCCAAGCAAAAATTGTCTGGGTGCCACAGAATTCCAGTTTCCTCTACTGCTATCCAGAGACAAGGCTGTCCATCCAATCTACCTATCCATGCATCCATCCATGCCTCTATGCATTCATCCAACTATTCAGCCACTGATTACTCATCCATATCTGCATGTATGTATGCATGCATGCAGCTATCCATATATCTATATTAATTAATCCATGTATACATTTATTCATGTATTCATGCATCCATCCATTTATCCATATATATCTATCCACCCTCCCATCTACACACCCACCCAACTCATTTTCAGGCTTTTATCTGTCCTATCTACTTATATACTCAGCCACTACTCACCAACCTATTCATTTATCCATCCATCCATCCACTCACCCACCAACCCACACATTCATCCATATCCATCCACTCATCCATTTATCCACCTACTCACCCATACATCTCTATATCCATTTACCCAGGCATCCACTTGATGTTTTAGTGTTTTCATTAACTATCATCAAGCTTCCAACATGCCAGATCCTGGCTGACAACAGGAATTTAGAGAGAAATAAGACCCAGAAAGGGGCTCACGGTCCATTTCCGTAGGAGAGGCAGAAACAAAGGACAAAAGGCCAGAGGCAAAGAGAAGGGACCTATTAGCTCCCAAACTCCATAGATTCACCCTAGGAGCTGGACTCCACAGAGTGAGCGCGAGTCTGTGTTCAGTGAGTGAGTAGATGTGTTAAGGATGCTCTCTTGACCTCACAAAGCCAAGGACCCTGAGCATCTCCCGTGTGGGGTGCCCTTCGGGAAGCCCGCAAGCCTTACCCTGGAACCTGATGGTGTCATTGATGATCTCCAGGGTGTCAGCCACTGCGTTGTACTCGCCCACCTTTACCTCTCTACTGTCTGTGGAGAACAAGAGACAGTGGCCAGTCAGCGACGGTCCCAGGCTGTGTGCAGCTTTCCCGTCTTCCAACACCCATTCCAGTTAGGATCACAAAGCTTGTAACTGTCCTGGGCTGGAACCTCAGCCGGGTGTCCACCCTGTGCTGAGTACCTCAAGGATGGGATGGCAGTCCCCGGCTCCCCTGAACTATATTCTATTTCCCCTGGGCGGCACCCACAATCTCCTGAAATCCCTGGTAAGTGAGGATCCCAAACCACTGTAGGCATTCCACCAGCTGTAGGCAGTGGGGACCACCTCTTCCTTCATTCTGAATAAGACTGGCCTGTGAGTATATGCCGAGGTGGAACTGGGATGGCTCAGAAGCCATGCTGCTCTGTCGAGCCGTATTGAGCAGTACCCCACGGCTCTTCTTTCCTCGCACACCTGTTCAGTGTGTTCTCATTGGCCAGTTCTGTATGCCTTCCTCGTCCTTACTATTTCTTGGCTTTAGTTCACTGTATTTCATTGGCCATTGCCAAGGATAAAAATGGCTTTGGAAGGTGGCAGGAAAAATGTTGACTTTCCCCAAGTAACACAGGGCACTGGGTGACAAAGGACAGGTGAGTGAGAACGAGCTAGTTACTCAGCATTCTGGGGTGGATGACAGAGGCCTTAAGATGTGATTTTATGAGTGGGGAACACAGGAAGGGGTCACATGTTAAATGTCTTGAGGCTGAGCTGCCCGGTGGATCACCTTGATGAAGACATCCTTGGGTCTGGAGCCCAGGGCAAAGGCGAGGCAGGGCCATCTGCATGGGAGTTGGGGAGAGTCTCATCCTAGCATGCAGATATGAGACCCCAGGGAAAGCCCAGCAAGATGAAGGGACCAAATGCAGCACTGGGGAGTGCCAACCTTTAGTAATGGGCAGAGAGCACAGGAGCCTGGGGAGGAGCAGTCAGATGCCACAGGCAGGAGCATCTTAGCACCCAGGGAAAGGAGCAACGTGGCCATGGAGCTGGCCAGCCATGTCCCACGCCACCAAGAGACTCATACAAGCAGCCCCTTGAGTTAGGGCTGTGGATTTGGTGTCAGAGACAGAGCCCGGACTCCAGCCTAGACAGAATTTGCAGAAGTACAGAAGCCCTGCTTATCCCTTGTAAGCATTCAGGATGCAGGCTGGGGAATCTCCTAGGCCACACTTCTGCCTGCTTCCTAGACTTCAGGGAAAGAATGTAAAAGTCATAGAGGGGGTCCACACTCTGCAGGTGGCTGCTATTTGCTTGGGTCACCTAGGGTCTTAAATGTCATATTAACACACTCTGCAGGTGGCTCCAGCCTCCCTGCAGGCACCCTTTGAAGTCCTCAGCCCCATAGGCTCCCCAGTCAGCTCCCATCACTAGGAGGAGGAGGCCCTGATTTATTTATTCAGCATGGGGAGGTAGCACATGAAATATGCAGGCCCACTGGAACAAATCCTCAGGACTTGAGGAAGTAGTGCTGCAGGGACCCCATGGCGTCCACAACCACACAGCCCGCCCTACAGACTCACACAACCTGCTGCTGTATGCACAGTCCCATGGAAATGAAGTAATAATCACATTCCCATGAAGATCACAATCACCATAATTTCCCCCAGGAGGCAATACTTGGAGGTTCCAGGGGCTAGCAAATTTCTGCATTATTGCTTGGAAACCATGACCTAACTGCCCTGTCCAGAGAGGAGAGATGGACCTCAGGCAGGCGAAGGAAGGGCTTGAAGTCACATGGGGCTGTGCCCAAGGAGCACCTGACAGTGGCCCCCTCCCCGCCTCTGCTTCGGGGGACACTTCTTCTGCTCATGCTGATCAGGGCTGCCCATCATCCTGCCTCCATTTATTGAGTACTTATTTGCATGCTGAGCCCAGCTCAGGGGCTCAAACCCTCAATAATTTTCCAAAGGCAGTACAAAGTCAAAGTTACTCCCACACCCTTGACTAGGGCAGCCTGGGGCATCTTTGACGTCACAGAAGTGTAATACTAAGTCCCTGAGTTACATTACAGCCTTCAGTCACTGTCAGGCACCTGCAAGGGGCCAGGCTCCATGCTGGGAGTGAAGACACAGAGATTTAAAACATACAAAACGCAGTGGTGTGGTGCGTACCTGCTGTCTCAGTACTAGGGAGGCTGAGGCAGGAGAATTGCAAGTTTGAGGCCAGCTTGGGCTGTCTCAGCAACAACAGTGATAACAGCAAAATAAAAACAAGATCTCCAAGGGTTGGAGATCAGCCCAGTTGGTAGAGCCTTTGCCTAACATGTGAAAGGCTCTGGGTTTGATTCCCAGAATGACAATCAATCAATCAATCAATCAACCAACCAATCAATCAATCAATCAATTTCATTTAAAAATCATAATCTGTGAACTTTCAGAGTAGCTGTGGGTTCATGAGCAGAACATATACCAAGTGTCTCACTGCTGGCTCAACTAACAGGAAATGGTAGTTGTTTAATCCATGAAGAGCGTGAGTGAGCCTTGCTCGTCCTCAGACACTCTGCATTGATGTCTCTACTTTCGGTGATTCCCTTCCCTCCACATCCCTAATCAAGTCTATTTTGTTTTTAACATGGTCTCACTAAATTGCATGGGCCGACTTTGAACTTAGAATTTGCCAAGGCTGGTCTTGAATTTGTGGTCCTCCTGCTTCAGCCTGTCTAGCAGTCAGGATTACAGGTATGTACAAAGCGCCTGCCCCCTTTCTGTTTTTCCATCCACTGGCCACGTGCCAGCCTGACATGAAGCCAACACCTGTAGCGAAAGTCCTTTATTTATTATTATCAGTGTGTAGGAGTGTAAGGGTCAGGGAACAATTGTTGGGAGTTGGTTCTTTTCTTCCACAATGGCTTTTTTTTTTTTTTCTCTTGGTTTTCGAGACAGGGTTTCTTTGTGTAGCTTTGGAGCCTTTCCTGGATCTCGCTCTGTAGACCAGGCTGGCCTCGAACTCACAGAGATCTGCCTGCCTCTGCCTCCCAAGTGCTGGGATTAAAGGTGTACGCCACCACTGCCTGGCTCACAGTGGCTTTTGGGGACCAACTTTAGGCTGTCAGTCCAGCATTGGCAAGTGATTTTACTCACTGAGCCAGCTTGCTGGCCCGGCACTTCCAGGTTTTCAGCCTGTGGGTCATGTGGTAATTCTATGGTTGCACACTGGGACTTATAAACCAGAGCTCACAGGGTGTGTGTACAGCCTGGAAAAAAGACCATCCCAGTAGGAGTAGGGGCCGTTATAATGGCTATCACTGGCTGGTGCCCTGTCCTCATGCGGTCAGCTCTTGGGGTGACTATCCCTTTCTTTGGACCTCTCTTTCTCTAGCTGCTTTGAGAGCTCTGGTGACTCTTGCCTTAGTGAGGACTCGGAGTCCTGGGGCTCTGAAAGATTCTGATGCCTGGGTACTAGCCCATTCATCATAGAACCCCAGAGGTTAAGAAGTGGATCCTGGGGAATTGTATTTTTCAAAAGCTTCCCAAGTTGACCTTATTACAAAGATGGATTGGAGAGCCACTGGGCCACACTCTAGACTTCCAATGTGGACAATTTCTGGTTCTCAGAGGCTAAAAATATTATGAAACAAATAGTCTCACTTCCATAGAATAATCCTAGTTTTTCCTTACATTCTATTTAAAAGAGAATTATTATTATTATCTTTCTTTTCAAAATTTGCATTTGGGCACCTAGAGAAAACAGATCCCATTGGTGACAATTTAGATGCCGAAAAATGTCCAGTCTGAAAATATTCCCAGGCTGTGGGCCAAGGAGCATCTAGGAGACAGTTGGGAGTGACGTGGCCTCCTCCCTGGGCTGCATTGCCTGGGCAGGAGGCTAAGTGTGTCGTCAGCCTTCTGCTCTAGTTGGCTCCATGCTCTGTGTGACATGGTCTCTATCCTGTCCTCCATGCTCTGTGTGACATGGTCTCTATCCTGTCCTCCATGCTTTGTGTGACATGGTCTCTATCCTGTCCCCTGTCCTCTGTGTGACATGGTCTCTATCCTGCCCTCCATGCTCTGTGTGACATGGTCTCTATCCTGCCCTCCAAGCTCTGTGTGACATGGTCTCTATCCTGTCCCCCGTGCTCTGTGTGACATGGTCTCTATCCTGTCCTCCATGCTCTGTGTGACATGGTCTCTATCCTGCCCTCCAAGCTCTGTGTGACATGGTCTCTATCCTGTCCTCCATGCTCTGTGTGACATGGTCTCTATCCTGTCCCCCGTGCTCTGTGTGACATGGTCTCTATCCTGCCCTCCATGCTCTGTGTGACATGGTCTCTATCCTGCCCTCCATGCTCTGTGTGACATGGTCTTTATCCTGTCCTCCATGTTCTGTGTGACATGGTCTCTATCCTGTCCCCTGTGCTCTGTGTGACATGGTCTCTATCCTGCCCTCCATGCTCTGTGTGACATGGTCTTTATCCTGTCCCTTGTCCTCTGTGTAACATGGTCTCTATCCTGCCCTCCATGCTCTGTGTGACATGGTCTCTATCCTGCCCTCCAAGCTCTGTGTGACATGGTCTCTATCCTGTCCTCCATGCTCTGTGTGACATGGTCTCTATCCTATCCTCCATGCTCTGTGTGACATGGTCTCTATCCTGTCCTCCATGCTCTGTGTGACATGGTCTCTATCCTGTCCTCCATGCTCTGTGTGACATGGTCTCTATCCTGTCCCCTGTCCTCTGTGTGACATGGTCTCTATCCCAGCCCCCCAATGCCCGTTCTTACTGGACTCTAGTTTGAAGGCAGCAAACATTTGAGTTAAAGTTGAATTATTGGCCTACTGTAGTAGTGAATCCCTGTAATCCTAGAATTTAGGAGACTGAGGCAGTGGGATCACAAGTTTGATGTGGGCTACAGGCCCAGCTACAAAGTGAGTTCCTGATAGCCTGAGCTGTGGGAGATTGTGTCAGAAACAAAACAAGGCAGAGAGAAAAGAAGATCCAACTATCAAAAAGCTTGAGAAACACAAAGCAGAGGACCTTTTAATAGGGGGTGTGCATACCCAAATATAAAAGTTCTGCTCCATAAGGACTTGAAATTTACAGAGCAGAGGCAGACTGGAAGACACTTTTGAAGCTTAAGGCTAATAAAGGTCAGAGGTCAGAACTGCCAGTTCACAAATGGCCCAGATGCCTAGTACGGTAGGGAGCGGACATGAAAGCCACAGTCTTAATAAACTTAGTTTATTCTTTAGACTGCAGGGGAGAGGGGAGGGAAGAAGAGAAGAGGGGGAGGGAGGGAGATACCTGGGATACCACAGGTGGGAAGGAGGGACATAGGCATCCCTGGGTTATTATCAGGAAGAACATACAGTCACAGGGAAGAGAAATCTGGTAGGTGTATTCACATTTAATGTGCACACACTTTCTGACCCAACAGCCCCCAGAAGTCCCAGTTGCATCCATAAGGGGATGCGAATAAGGACCTTATTATTCATGAGGATACAACGTTTAAGATAAGCTGGTGCTGGTAACTGGGGAGTGGATGCGGGGATGCCGTATCCATGGAGACGGTAGGGAGGAGTCCTAGCCAAGATGCACTCCCACCGAGGAGGCAGAGGAGTAATTAAAAACAGTGCTGAGTATAAAGCATCAACAACCACAAAAACAGGGAAAACCGAAAGCCACACAACCCCATGGCATTGAGGCAAATTCAAGACACACACACACACACACACACACACACACACACACACACACAAAATGGCAGTGCGCATTTGGGTAGGACACACAAACACAGTGTCCTCACTAAGCAGGAGGCTGTGGGTCATCCACTGAGGAAGTGGTCTATGGGGATTAGCGAGGGAAACGGGGACGGACAAGCCAGTGAGGAGTGTGAGGCCAGCCCACACTTCTGGTCAGTGCTGAGAATGGCCAGGGGAGGAGGACATCAGCAGCTGTCATACCTATCCTCCATGCCCGTCACCTAGCCAGACACATGGCAGTACCATGTCACTGAGTACTCAGTCACTTTCAACGCAAGGGACACGATTGTCTTTTATTTTACTATTTTTTTTTTAAAATAAACTCTGAAATGAAAATTCAGAGCAATTAAGCTACACTGCCTGGGAAGCAATGATATTTTCACAGGAGGGGGATGAGTTCCCCATCCCTGGAGGTATTCAAGCAGAGGCATGGAGAGTCAGGGCTCCTTGCAACACACAGTCTGCGACTCTGTGAAGCATGAGGTCTTCTATCTTCTGGGCCCCCTTCCTGAGGGGGCTCCTCCTGGATGGTGAAGATTGGTGACAATACCCTGGTCCCAGTAAGTCCACCTTCACTAATGTCCTTCTGTCCCTGCTGGCCCACGGCCCTGCTAGAGTGTGCTGAGGTTCAGGGGTCTACATCTCCAGTCTTCCATAAGCTAGTGTTTGAGTCCCCCGAGGTAGCCTTTCAGACTGTGGCTCGCGAAGGGCGCTGCAGTGTGTGTTGGGAGACAGGAAAGGACCTAAGAACCAGCCTCAGGAGTCTCCAATTGGAGACAAACTGCTCTGGAAGTTCTCTGATAGGGTCCAGGAAGTGTCTTCCTCCCTTTATGGGCACTGACATTTGGCCAGAGAGATTATGAAGTCCCCCCCAGACAAGGCAGTGGGGGGCAGGAACTGTATCTTATTCAGCTCAGTGCTCCCCTGAAGGGCTCAGCAAAGCACCAGGCAGACATGCGGGGGTGGGGGTGGGGTGGGGAGGAGCTGCATCCGTATCTGTGCACTCAGAAGACCAGGCGGTGATTAAGGGTGTGCGTGGAGAGGAGGGGCCTCCACTGCTTGAGGTACATTATGAATGACAATTATGGCATTAAGAGCCTGCAAGATCCCATCCCTTCAGATCAGGTGTGCAGATACCAGCCCCAGAGGCTGTCCTTTATATCTCAAGGAAGCCACCATCCGTCAGTCTCACAAGTGGGCCTAATGAAGCCAGGCTGCCGGGAGCAGATGCTGGGTCTTCTATGGGAACGTCAAACAAGGCCTAATCACGCCCTGCTCGGCTTCCTCCCTGCCACACATTTCCAGCACCGTTTAGAAGAGGCAGTTACAGGGAATCTTTTTGATCTTAAAGGGGAAGAAAAAGCTACTTGTCTAATAATCATTTCCATCCACACAGGGCTCAGGAGAAGGCAGAATGGATGGAGGACGAGAAGGAAACGTGTAGAATTGGAACTGAGCACAGTCAGGGTGAGTGTGGCTCTACAGGATGGCCTCGCCTGCCATCTAGGGTGCAGAGCTTATTGCCCGCCAGAGAAGGGCGCATACGCATAAGCTATGTAGAGGAGGGTTCTAGGATATGGTGATGGGGCGTGGCCAGTGGGCAGGGAAGGGAGAGGAGTTAGTATGGGGGACATGAATGGGCAGTAGTAGGTTTCTACATGGGCAGCTGAGACCGGAGCTGCTATGACCTCTGGGGAGAAAAGTCAACATCCTTTGGAGGTATTTCATCCAAAGTGAAGGATTCTGGGTATTTGTTCCTGTGCATTATTGTGGCTCTGGGTTGATCCCAGAAATGGAAGTGTTAACTTCCCAGACAATAGGACCTTCTACTGGTCCCACATGGGGAGGTACCACTGCTCCTAGAGGGATGCTGCTTGACTCGTTCTGGGCAGGACCACAAACCTGTCCGTGATGTACCGTTTGCTGTGCTGTCTGCCCTATGAATTCAGATATGCTCAACCCACAGTTGCTGGCACTGATGTCGAAACTTAACATATGAAAAAGAAAAAGGCAATAAAATCAGCATGCACTGCTGTGATCAAGTAACCCATATTTTACAAAATACCCTGAGCGAGTGATATAATTTGAGAACTAGAAATGTGACAAAAGGATTTAGTTGCAATCATTCAAAAAACAAGCATATTTGCTAGGATGCTTACTTTGTTCAGCCAATGAAGAAGACTTAACAAATGGGAAAATAATTACATTTGCCTAAGATGACACCTTTTGTGCACGCTACAGAGCTGACATGCGTTTCAATTACCTGCCATGGGAAGATGAATGAGTAAACTGCACGATGGCATGAGGAGGAGGCAGCCGGAGAAACACCTCTCCAGACTGATCGGGAGCCTGATGGGATTCGCTGGAATGAATCTGAAGAGCTTACTTTAATTCTGCCTTTCCCTGGAAAGACTGTGGGATCTGTTCAAAGCAAAGGCTTTCATTTCTTGTCAAGATGCCAAGAAGCAGTGCTCTTATAAATGCTCCTTCCAGTGGGGCAGGCTAACCACAATCATAATGACCACACTGGGCCTAACAGAGGCAGCTGTCTCAAGGAGTGTCCAGCCCTACTACCCTGTATGCTCTGAGGACTGTGACAAGCTATCACCCCTCTCTGGACTGTGTTCTCACGACACACAGAGCATGGTCGGGGTGGTTTCTGAGCCCCACCTTGACTCTAGCAGAAGCAGCAAAATCCACCAAATGGACTGGTTCCTGCAGAACATTAAGTGGTAAATAAAAAAAAATGTGTGTGTGTGTGTGTGTGTGTGTGTGTGTGTGTGTGTGTGTGTGTAGGGGGGCAGAGGTGGAGAGAGTGGAGGGTGTAATAAAGCAGACACTAAGGAGACACACCGGACTGTGTGATTGTTGGACCTTGTGAGGGTTCTCCATTAAACTGTCAGCTTTGAAATGGTTGGCAGACTGATAGATGGGGAGTAGAAAGACATTAAGAACTGGGAAATGTTCTTGTAGTTACAGTGGCTATGTCAGAAAAAGTCCTCCTGAAGAAATGCACACCAAAGTATTTATATATTGAAATGAGCTAATGTCTAGGAGTGGTTTTACAATGGCTAGCAAAAAGTGGACGGGGGTGCGTGGGGGTGAGCCAAGATAACACAAGACTGGCAAAATGCAGGCAATGGCCTCCGCTGGGTGATGGAGATGTGGGGATCATTACATTGGCCTGTCTGTCTTGGGGTCTGTTGAACACTTCTGTGATCAAGTCCTGAAATGATGCAGGCTTCTCAGCATATTGCTATTGACTCACCCATGTTCCCCTTTTCTGAAAGTCTAGGAGTCACGTGGGGGTAGGGTAGGTTTGGGGAGCTAGGCATTTGAGAAACAATTTTCCACATAGCTGTAACTCATGTTCTCATGGGGAAGCGTTTCCTATTGACTCTTGTTTTATCTGGAATCTCATATCAGATTTCCATCTCTTCTGATGCCTTTTATTGCAGAAACACAACATCCCTGAATATAAATGCCGTCAGCTGGAAAGAATAAGCATCAAAAAGCCTACCTTGAAATTGAGTAAATTTAATGGTTCCCATTCTCTCTCCGTTCCGGAACACAACTTGACCCTAAAAACAAAACAAAACAAACGAGAACAAAAGAGAAATGTCACGTTAGCCCACTGAAATCTTTAACGGCATGATGTGGTTATTAATACTGGAGAAAAATCAGCTCCCATCAGAGGCGGACACCAAAGTCAAGCTCATTACTTACACATTAGTTGTGACTTTATCTGCTTATTATGCGAGGGGCACAAAATCAATAATGAAACTATCACATATGAATTAAAGCCGAGATAGCATTGTCATTAGCACGGTGATCATGAAATGCCCAGGTAGCTGTGCTATCATGGGATGGAGGCAGAGGTGAGGCTTCTGATGGTGGGTCCTGTGCCCATTCAGAAAGATATAGGGCTTCCCTGAGGCTCTCTGGCTGGAGGACCATCAGGGTGCTGGAGAGTGGGTTTTTTTTTAAATTACATCTCTCTCTCTCTCTCTCATCTATCTGTCTATCTATCTGTCTATCTATCTGTCTATCTATCTATCTATCTATCTATCATCTGTCTTTCTATCTTTCATTTATCTATCTATCTATCTATCTATCTATCTATCTATCTATCTATCATCTGTCTTTCTATCTTTCATTTATCTATCTATCTAATCTATCTATCTATCTATCTATCTGTATATCTATCTATCATCTGTCTTTCTATCTTTCATTTATCTGTCATCTATCTATCTATCTATCTATCTATCTATCTATCTATCTATCTACTGTCTTTCTATCTTTCATGTATCTATCTATCTATCTATCTATCTATCTATCTATCTATCTATCTATCTATCTATCTATTGATTTGTGTGTGTGGTTCATTACTAAGGATGGAGAATGCTTTGGGAAACTCATCCTGAGGGGTGATGTCAGCCCCAATTATAACTGGGCTATGATGCAGCTCAAAATTAAGCATCTCCATCCAGCAAGACCTGACTACTGTCACAGGCAGCTGAGCGCCTCTCATTAGGGACTTGGGGGCTAAAGATTGCTGTCATCTCCAGCATCTGCCTTGATGGTTTCCATATGCTTGGCTGAGTACACTAGGGATTTAAAGAAGCCACACCAGTTCTTTTTGCCCACTTGTGGTCTCTGCTAAAATTCCGCAACCGTACAAGAAAACTGATGAGGGGGAATTGACGTGCTGCACCTGCCACTGCATCTTAACAACCAGCTCAGGTGGCATGGGGTGATGCCCACTTTACAGATCAAGAAACTGAGACTAAGACGGGGAGATGGCTCAGTGGATAAAGCACTTGTCCTGTGAGGACCTGAGTTTGACTCCTCAGAATCTGTGCACAAAGCTGGAAGTGTAGGGTACACCTGTGACCCAGCGCTGTTAGGTTGAAATGGGAGATGGAGACAAGAGAGTCCCTGGAGGCTTCCTGGGGCATCTGGCCCAGTGTAGAAAGCCTTGAAGAACAAAGAGATCCTGTCTCAAACAAGGTGAAAGGTGAGAACCAAGATTGTTCCTCAGCTTCCACATGCACACACATATGAACACCCACACACACATGCACACACGCATGTGCACACATGTATGCATGCGTGTGCATGGAGGGGCAAGTAAAGAAAAGAAATGGAGAAAGGCTATGTGCTGATCACAAGGTCATTGTAAATGAGGCTGGAATCCAATCTCAGTTTCATTTTATTTGTTTAGAAGTGCCCAGAACCAAACGCAGGACCTTGTGCATACGAGGTGAGTGCTCTATCTCTGAGCTACATCCCCAGCTGTGTTTCATTTAAGAGCCAAGCTATTTCAGTAGAGTTGCTTCTGCTCCAAAAGCACATCTCTCCCTATCTCGCTCTTATGGTGAAATGCAGAAGGGAAGTTGTTTCCATGGTACCCTGCTTTCCCCTCACTGCAATGCACTTGCTCTGCCCGGGCGACAGGACTCCATGTCCACTTCATCCTCAGGGGAAGGCCCTGGGAGCATTGTCCCTCAGGAAATCCGTGGGGTGAGTCCCCATGGCTTTGAGAGTAAAGAGGATCCCGCAATGTGTCCTCAGAAACACCTTCCAAAGCCACTTTGACACCTTTTTGAAGTCCTGAAGACAGCTGTGAGTAGTATCAGTTTGAAACTGAACACCCACCCAATTCTACATTCAGGTGGCAGTAAGCAATTCCCTAAAGTGTGAAAACACTTCAACGAAGGTGAGACAGGAGCTGTGATTTTATTTCTAGGGATGATTGGAAATCACACGGAACACCTTCCAAAAGGATCGTGTTTATGCAAATGGACCACTTTACCTGGGTGGGAAAGATGCAAACAGCCCTCCACAAGGAGAAAATGAGGGAAAAAAATTCCCCCAAGGGCAGAGCCCTAAATTCTTTACTGATCTCTCACCAGGATCTGAAGAATTCCAAAGGCATCTGGGTCCAGAATGTGATGTTCTACAGACTCTTTGCTGGGGACATTAAAAAGTGCGTGGGAGGGTGTCCTTGTCTGGATGAAATGGGTGGAACAGGGGCAAGGGTGGAAAAAAGATCCTCCCTTTGATTTCTTCTTCTGTTTCCCCCCTTTTAAAAAGATTTATTGTTACTTTCAAATCATGAGCACGCATGCATGCACACTTGTGTGTATGTGTGTGTGTGCGCGCGCCCTCGCGTGCACACGTGCGTGCCCATCCATCCACATTAGTGCAGGCATTCACAGAGGTCAGAAGAGGGCATCAGATCCCCTGCAGCTAGAGTTAGGAGTGGTGTGAGCCTCCCAAAGCCCGGGAACTGAACTTAGGTCCTCGGCAGGTGCTCTTCACTTTCGTCCCGTTTTTTTCAGTCTTCTGTTTTCTTTTTAAACAAAACTAATTAGTCCGTTTTGAAGTAAGACTTGCCATGTTTGACTTTACCAGCACTAGCTAGTCTTACTAGCGGAAACTCACCCCTCCCTTTAGTGTCTCAGGAAACACAGAGGTAGGAGAGCACCGCCTGAGTCTCACAAGCCATGCTCTATCTCTTCCCAGGCACCATTCTGGACACCATCTCTAAAATACAGCCTCCTGATAGGATACGGGCACTCAGTGAGCAGCAGTGGCCATTTCCATTTAAATGCTCTTAATCGCAGAGCGTTGAAGGGAAAAGATCTGAGGTGCCAGCAAGTTGTCAACCCTTGGGAAGAGATTGTTCAACTCCCGGGGACATCAGTTGGCAAGGGGGTAACCAGGTAGCCTCACCTCCCAGAAGGGTCACCCCCAAATGACAGAACCACCAGCCTCATGAGCCACCGTGTGCTCTGCCTCCCAACAAGAGGATGGCTTATCCCTAACAGGGATGGGTTTTGATTGTGGCAGCCAGTGCCAACGACACACAGATAGCAGTTGGCTTCTGATGCTCTGTCTGTACCAGAGAGGAGGCCAGGAGCTTAGAGAGACCCCTCTGAGGAAACCATGTCATGTGACTCAGTGTACTGAGTGACCTGTCATTTACTGTTCTCTTCATCGTTGCCAACTACTCAGAGGGCCGTTGGTCCAGCTGAGGAAGGCCTCTTGTCCGTGAGAGGATTTTCAAGAAAGCCTCTTTAGAACCTACCCTCCATGTGACAAGATGGCCAGCTCAGAACACAATGTTTGACCTACCCTACGACAAGTATTCTTTGCTTTAAATTGGGTCTCACTGTGTTGCCCAGGCAGGCCTCAAATTCCGGGCCTCAAGAGATCCTCCTGCCTCAGTCTCCTGAACGGCCAGTTACGTCTCCAGGGGTGCCTCACCACGCCCTGTGTCCAGGTATCTCCCTGGGCACTGACTCTCACTCCAGGGAAACTTCTCATCAATAAATGAATAGGAAATGTCAGTCAGTGGCGGGGCTGTGATAGTCACAAAGGGAAGGGGACTGAGCCAATGGTGGAGTTGGTCTTGCTTCTCTGAGTCCTTTTTGATTTGGCTCTCAAAACAACTTCTTGACTCATTTCCTGTAGGCAACACTTGCCTCCCTGTCTGCTTCGAGCAACTCAGACCAAGATATCCTGTTGTGAAGGGCCCTGGGCAGGGAGAGGAGGAGGAAAGGGACTCTGGGTGAAGTCGCAATGGCCACCAGCCTGCTTTGGCTTCCTGTGGTGGATAGTAACAGTGTAAACAGTGGGAGAGACAGCATAGGAAGATGGGAGGGGTGAGGGGGTGGGGGGGAGAGGGGGCGGGGGGGAGGGCACTGGAGACATAAGGAGAGAGGAGCCTTCATCCCAACCCAGCTGACCTTTCTCTCCAGCTGTGAGGCAAGAGTTCCAGCGCATCAGCGGCTGCTTAAGGCCTTTCCCCTTTCCCAAATGCACACCCGTAATTTCCTAGGGCTCTCACTAGCAGCCCCATTTACAGGGAAAGGATGCGCAGTAATCCCCTTGCGCAACCCTCGTGGCTCTTGGTTTTGCCCTGTCAGGTTATAATTCCATCTTTGATATCTCCAGAGCTCACTTATCTCACTTACCAAGGAAAGGAAATAAAATATGTTTCTTAGCAACCTTTTGAGATGCAACTCAAGAGTCACCAAAATGATATACAGAATTATTGCTAAGACAATTACTTCTGTCCTGCGAGGAGTCCGTGCCCACACGTGGGTGTATATTACTCTCCACAACTCTCACTTGAGGAGCCCAGGTCCACACCCTCAGGGACGCCTTGTATTTCCTTCTGAGTTCTGTCTTCTACCCCTCATGTTTAAGTCCATGTTTAAAGCGTCTCAACTTAAAATTCTTTTCTGCCCCGAAGCCAGTTTGACCCTCACTGAGGCTCCTAGGAACTCCTCTGGCTGCTGAGGGGGACAGTGTGGACCTAGGCCCCTGTCTCCTCACTGGTAACAGTAGGTGGTCCTGCTTTCTAAAACTAAGTGTGGGTCTTTTTCTCCACCCCAAGAACTGTGCTCCCCATCTAGAAAGTCTTTCTGTATATAAATGTCACATCTCTCCTTGAGCGGAGCCAGTTGGGGCTGCCGTCTCACTGGGGACCAATCCATGTGAGAAATCGGATCCCAAGGCAGTGGAGTTTGGTAGCTGTGACCTGGGTGGTACTCATAGTTCAGTCACTCTTCCGTTTACTCTGCTCTGTGTGGCAGGGGCTTCAGGCCTCCAAGTCACGTTTCCCAGAATCCCTTGCTAGCCAGTTCCATTTACATCTTGCTAATGGGAAGCACTCATGGGGGAAAAGTTTACATCAGGGGAAAGTTTCATCCCATCCCCACCCTGATTTTGGTCACAGCGGTAAAAGTTACAAGTGACTGAAGATGTAGTGGGGCCAAGTGGTACCCGGCCACCTGCTCAGAGAGGCCCAGCCTCCTGTGTAGCGGGCCCGGCAAG
Source organism: Peromyscus eremicus (assembly GCF_949786415.1). Lineage (NCBI taxonomy): Eukaryota > Metazoa > Chordata > Mammalia > Rodentia > Cricetidae > Peromyscus > Peromyscus eremicus. The sequence goes on from NC_081417.1 coordinate 66,852,339, forward strand.
GCTAGGGTCCAGCAGGCTTGGACATCACCTTGTTATTTGACTTGTATTCCAAATCTGCTTTTTGACCACTTTCAGAAACCCTTTGGAAGTCAGACACCACCATGATCAGTACCCTATGAGGGAGGTAGGGCCCCCAGGCCTGGCAGAGGCAGAGGCAGAGGCAGCCCCACCTTCCTTCCTATCCCTCCATCTCCAGGGGCCTGGCAGTGCCTGCAACATGCCACTTCAGGGACCACTCTCTGCTGTGTGATGTTCTGTATGGCAAATGTGTTGCTAATTAGTCAATAAATAAAACACTGATTGGCCATTGGCTAGGCAGGAAGTGTAGGTGGGACAAGGAGGAGAATAAAGCTGGGAAGTGGAAGGCTGAGTCAGAGAGACACTGCCAGCTGCCATGATGACAAACAGCATGTGAAGATGCCGGTAAGCCACGAGTCATGTGGCAAGGTATAGATTTATGGAAATGGATTAATTTAAGCTGTAAGAACAGTTAGCAAGAAGCCTGCCACGGCCATACAGTTTGTAACCAATATAAGTCTCTGTGTTTACTTGGTCGGGTTTGAGCAGCTGTGGGACTGGCAGGTGAGAGAGATTTGTCCTGACTGTGGGCCAGGCAGGAAAACTCTAGCTACAAATGGCGTCCAACGTGTTGGCAAGAGTTTCCACCTAAAACCTGAGAAAAAAGATTCTAAAACGGAGCTAAAAACAGTTCCTAATTGTCTCTCTCAAATGAGCGGCAGCTGCCGGTTTGAGCTACTGGCGGGTTCCTGGCGAGCGTGCTTGACCTGCCATATGGCGGGAATGAGGCCTCTGCAAGTGGCACATTAAGCTGCATGGTGGATTTAGCCTTTGCTAGTACAAAACAAAAAAAAAGAGGTTTCTGGGCTACACGCTGCTTGGCTAAAAGCATAGACCCACGATAGCTCCCAGAGCTGGTGGTAAACACAGCCATGTTGGGAAGCTGAGGTGGGCAGAGCCAGCAGCCACAGCTGCAGCAGTTTGAAGCAATAGATTCACAATAAGACAGATTCAGATGTAATAGTTTACAATGTGTGTAAAATATACATAGGCTTGAAAGAGACAAAAAAGGTGATATATACAGTTATAGAAACAAATACATAGTTTTTTAAAAAAATAAAGTCTTTAAAGAGACAGTAAAATTAATATAAAAAATAAGCCATGTAAAGATGAATATTACACAGAGAATCTGGATTGTGTTGTCTTTGAGATTTTTAACTGCAGAAAAACATTTGATTGTAAAAGCTGTTGAGTTAAACCAATACATATATTTTAAAGATACCTTGACTTCAAAATTTGGATATAAGGATATGTTGCTTTGGAAAGGAGACTCTGCTTTTGTTCCCACAGAAAGCCAAAGGCTATGGATTTGTTCCAGATTAAGATACATCAGGTTTGACCAGCCAAGACCCCCTGAAAGGTCTCTGATGACACCATGGCCCAGATGATTCAACATCTAGAACGGTTTGAAGGCATCTGGCTCAGACGATACAGCCTCATGGACTACTCCATGATCCTAAAATTTTCTTTGTGTCCCCATAAGATACAGCACCCCCCTCCAGCAGGAAGTAGTAAGAGAAGCTACGCCCAAATTCCCAAATTATATGTAATTTTACTTTGTTAAGGTTAAAACCTTCCTTTTTGAAAAAAAAAAAGGGGAGGAAGTGCTGTGTGGCAAATGTGTTGCTAATTAGTCAATAAATAAAACACTGATTGGCCATTGGCTAGGCAGGAAGTGTAGGTGGGACAAGGAGGAGAATAAAGCTGGGAAGTGGAAGGCTGAGTCAGAGAGACACTGCCAGCCGCCATGATGACAAACAGCATGTGAAGATGCCGGTAAGCCACGAGCCATGTGGCAAGGTATTGATTAATGGAAATGGATTAATTTAAGCTGTAAGAACAGTTAGCAAGAAGCCTGCCACGGCCATACAGTTTGTAACCAATATAAGTCTCTGTGTTTACTTGGTCGGGTTTGAGCAGCTGTGGGACTGGCAGGTGAGAGAGATTTGTCCTGACTGTGGGCCAGGCAGGAAAACTCTAGCTACAACTCTCCTTGTTCCAGCCCTCCCAAATGAAGGCACAGACTGACATGGGTCTACCTTGTTTTGATAAGAACCGCTGCAGAGCAGATGTGGAAATAAAATCGTGGAGGGAAGTTCCCAGGTAGAGAAGAGATAAGGGTTTACTTTCCCCTCAAAGAGATGCTGCTCAAGGAAGCAGCGTGTGGAAGGCCATGAGCCCCAGGGGAAGGGGACAGTGGGGAGGAGAGCCAATGAGAACACAGCGTAATGACACAGTGTATGTACACGGGAAGACACCATAGTGAAACCCATTACTTTGAATGCTAACCTCAAAAATGAATTTAAAAGCATTATGGCTAAAAGGAGAATTTGAAAAAGGGAGTCTGTTTCACAATGATCAATCTCAAATACAGGACAGTGCGTGGGCTACACATGGGGGGATGCGGTGGGATGTGGGGGCACTCGAGCTTCAGGACAGGCCAGACAACAGCAGCTAGCACCAACAGCGTGAGTGGGGACTGTCATGCTGCCTCAGAGCCTCCGGCCCCCCATCTGAGAGAACAATTCCTACCTCTCAGGACAGTATGCGGGGATTAAAGAAGAGTGTGTGTAAAATCTGCACAGAGATGGGGAATTATTTTTTTAAATTTAATTTTAAAAATATTTAAGTGTAGTTGTGCATACCTGCTTGTCTGTATGTGTACCACATGTACAGGTACCAGTAGAGGCCAGAAGAGGGCACTAGATTCCCTGGAACTGAATTTATAGGTGGTTATGTGCTACCTGGTATCAGTGCTGGTGCTGGGAACCGAACCCAGATCCTCTGCAAGAGCAGCAAATGCTCTTAACTGCTTAGCCATGTCTCCAGCCCCCCAGGTGAGTGGATGTCTAAAGAGCTGAAAGTTGAGGAGTCACAGCTCTGCCCAGTTTGCCGGAGGAGGGGGCAGCCATTGTAGACTGGGTGGAAAATCCTGCCACATTGGGAGGTTCTTCACCTGGGGCAGTACCAATCTCAAAGGACAACACAACATTGTTGTTGGGGCTGTGATACTGCAGGGCAGGTTCCTATTCATGGTGGGTCGAGCTTGACACCACTCAGGCTTGAAGGAAAAGGTGTCCTTTGTCCCCACAGGGACAGCAGGACTTAGAAGAGAGGGAAGGATTGAATAGTTGGGTCCGTCTACCCTGTGCTCTGTAAAGGTGAGAAAGGTCTTTCCTCCCCTGCATGTCCCCTTGGGCTACAGAAGAGGCCATATTTTGCCTTTATTTAAAATATTTTTCTTACCCTGAAGATTCTTTTGATAGGTCCAAGCCTTCAGATGTATGATGACATGACTATGAGAAACAGGCGTGCTGAAAACCAGAGGAAGGCTGGGGCTGGAGGCGTGGCCCGCTCACTGACACTTTCTGCTGTGGCGAGATAGGGCAAAAGCCCAAGCAGCAACTTCCCACAAAGCGACACAAAACGATCGGTGGCCTAAGGCAGGGCTGGGTGTAGCAGAAGGAAGCGGAGGCCCAGAGAAGCCTGGTAGATGGTGTAGGAGAAGAGACCGGCTCCCACGCTCTCTTTCAGTTAGTACAAAAGCAGAGGCAGGGTTTTGGGAGCAGCAAATATCAGACATGCATGGAATGTGCACAGAATAGAGGAACAGTGAGACGTGAACTCTGATATAGGAACATGAAACACGTCAATCAACAAGCTGTGCTGGGTGGCTGTGATGTGTCTAGCAGATGCCAGGCAGGCACCAGCATAAAGGACGAGGAAAATCCAGTCCTAGACTGCACGGGTCTCCAGTCTGCTGGAAGATATAGCTACTTATAATAAGCCCATGGGAACGTATAGAATTACTAATTATTAACACAAAGGAAAAGAGTGGGTTGCTGTGAAAAAAAAACAAGACCCTAATTTAGACTAGGGGGATCCAGGAAAGTCTTTTATGGGGGTTGGTATCTGTACTGAGAAATGAAGCAGTTACAGGTGAGCTTAAAGCAACAGGGAGAGCATCTTGTGAAGAGGGGATCACAAGTATGTTCAAAGGCCCTGGGGCAGGAGAGCCCTTGAGAAGTCAAGGCATATGGACCAATGACAGTGGAGATAAACATGGTGGCTGAGGAGGAGGTAAGCAAGGAACAAGACAGGTGACAGGGGAGGTGAGTGGGTACAGGGGAGGTGAGTGGGGACAGGGGAGGTGAGTGGGGGCAGGGGAGGTGTGTGGGGGCAGAGGAGGTATGTTGGGGCAGGGGAGGTGAGTGGGGACAGGGGAGGTGGGTGGGGACAGGGGAGGTGAGTGGGGACAGGGGAGGTGTGTGGGGACCGGGGAGGTGAGTGGGGACAGGGGAGGTGAGTGGGGACAGGGGAGGTGTGTGGGGACAGGGGAGGTGAGTGGGGGCAGGAGAGGAGGGCTGCCAAGGTCTTGTAGAACCTTCTAGAGCCAGGGTTGCTAGGCTTCTGTGTGCTTATTTCCTTGGGATTGGACAGCTTCCTCCTGGAGGGGAAGACCACGGCTTATAGGACTCAGTTCACACCTGAGACTCAGAAGCTACAACCTCCAGAAGACCTCTCTCCAGGGCTTAAGCAGGAAACAGTTTCTGGGGAGTAGAGATGCCCGGGGAGCTCCCTGCAGTCATGCAGAGACTGGGGTGAGGGTTCAGTGATGCAGCTGCCCTTGAGCTGCCCATGCTCCTGTAAGTCACCCCAATAACTCACTGTTTCACTGAATGGGACTTGGGAAGAATTCTTTCTCTGTCTGGCATTGGTGCCCTGTCTGGGGTGAACAGACATTCGCTCGTCTCCCCAAGAGAAGTCACATAACATGGCCTTAATTTTGAGTGGAGGGGAAGCCGTGGATGGATTTTTACCAGGAGATGACTTAATCTACATTATCTGGACCTGAGAATTGTAAAAGTTATACAGTGTTGGAAAAAGTGATGTTCCGCTTGCGCTAGACTCCCACTCACTGGCCATCAGCTCTGGTTCTCTTTCCTTTCAGTCACGTGGCTAGACAAGCTCTTCCAGCCTTCACGCTGGTTAGGTCAGGCCTTGTGACCATCACCAGTGGTACACGGGCAAGCATGATACCCACTGTTCCAGATCTAGCACAGGCAAACTTCCCCAAAGATCCTGCCTTTTTCCACATGCCAGTCAGAGTCCCAGGATCTAGCAGAGAACTTACAGGCCCAAGCAGCTGCAGGGATATGAGACAGAAGAGCCTGGGCTCACACTTGAGCACGTGGAAGGGCTGTGTTACTCCCCCCCCTGCCCCCCACACACTGGGCACTCTACTCTGCTGTTTGACTCTATTAGTTACTTTTCCCATTCTGTAACCAAGTACCTGACAGCAAACTGCTTCAAGAGGAAGGGCTTAGTGTGGCTCACTTTTATTTTCTGTTCTTTCCTCCTTCCCTCCCTCCCTCCCTCCCTCCTTCCCTCCCTCCCTCCCTCCCTCCCTCCCTCCCTTCCTTTTTTGCTTGTTGGAGACAGGGTCTCACTATGTAGCCCTGGCCAACTGGAACTCACTATGTAGACCATGATGGCCTTGACTCACAGGGGTCTGCCTGTGTCTGCCTCCCGAGTGCTGGGGTTAAGGGTGTATGTCACCATTCCTGGTTGAATATCTGTCCCTGTCTGTCTGTCCGTCATCTGTCATCCAGCTTCCATATCTGGGTGGTCCCGGGAATTGAACCTGTAATCTCATGCACTCTAGGCCAGTGTTTTAGTACAGCACCACAGCACTGGCCCTGCTTTGCCTCATGGTTAAGGGCACAATCCGTCACAGGCAGGAAGATGGTGTCTGGAGTGGCTGGGGCTGTGGCAGCAGGAGTGTGAGGCTGCTTGCTTCCATCTGGGCAGACCAGGAAGCAGAGACTGGACAGGAAGCAGCATCTAAGTGTAAACCTCAAGGCCCACCCCTAGTGATCTATTTCCCCTAACAAGACCCTACCTCTCAAAGGTTCCAAAGGCTCCCAAGACAGCTGTCACCAGCGCTGGAGACCAAGCATTCAAACACATGAGCTTGTGGGGGACATTTTGTCTTCACACTACCCACGAAAGTTCTGAGGAAGCTTTTGTTACGGCAGCTGGAGTTATATATCCTAACTAATATAATAAAGAATGATAAGATTACCGGGTGGTGGCTGTGCACGCCTTTATTCTCAGCACTCGGGAGGCAGAGGCCCTCAGATCTCTATGAGTTTGAGGCCAGCCTAGTCTACAGAGCTAGTTCAAGGACAGCCAAGGTTACACAGAGAAACCCTGTCTCGAATTCCCCTCTCCCCACAAAAAAGAATAATAAAAGCAAAAAAAAAAAAAAAAAAAAAAGGATGAAAATTCTTCTTCAGACTGTTCACAGTCCATACAAAACTTATCCCTTCCCCCAAGGAGCAATGCTAAACACTGGTTAATCTTGCACTGGGTGATTATGTTTGTTTCTTTTTTATTTTTCAATACTTTCTGATATTCTCTAACAAGCAAGTATTATTTTACTAACATGAAAAGTTTACTTAAAAGTTTTTTTCTTTGAAATGCTATTATAAGGAGACATGTTTTTCCAGGCAAAAAATAGCAACATCATCACCAGCAAATTAATTCTCCCTCTTGAAATACATTAATTCTCACCAACGGCTTAGAGTTTTCCTGTACAAGGGCTGAGGGTCTGTGTGAACATAAACACATTTCCTCTCCTCGTCCTGTGACAAAAAGAGGCGGGAGCAAGGAGTCAGAAGGCTAGACCTGGCCATGTCCGAAGGGCTCAAGTCCTGCCCACCTGTCCTCGGGTTCCCTCGTAAGCGCGCAGAGTGAAAGCGCCTGCATCACCATCTTGTGGAGAAACCATCCCTGCTGTTTTGAACTCTGCTGAGATGGCTGTGTAAGACACCTGAGCTCTTCCCCTGGCTTCTCACATTAGCCAGTACCCCTTGCCAGCCTCAGTGGGATGGAGTGGGCACCAGTTTCCCATCTTTCAGGTGAGGAGACAGAGGGGCTGAGAGGGCAGGAGTTTGTCTCAGGTCACATGACCTGAGGGAGGGGAAGGGACCTTTACCCCAGATTGCCGCTCCAGATTTGTGCTTTTGACACTAATCCAGCCTCCCTGTGTAGGACCCAGGCATTGATCTGAAACTGAGACCTTGGCTTTCCGGACGACAGAGTGACTGCTTTCTACCTTGGGAAGGTGGAGAGGTGGTGCCACCATTCCTTGACGGCATAGTTGGTATGGGGGACGTGGTTGGAGCAGGGGGTGGCATCGCTGCCCGTTCAGCTCCAGGTAGGAAGGCTACAAAACCCGAAGGCTGGAGGCCTCCTCCAAGGCCCCCGGTCTGCCTTCCTGGCTATCTGCAGCTGTACGCAGTCCCTCAATGAGCAGCCTTTAATGTTTGCTCTACTGCAGCTTCTATTTTTGTTAAATAGATCGGCCTCTCCACCAGGAAAACCAAATTGCTGACCAGTCGACCCCAAAGTCCAAGACATGCAATTTGCAATCTGTTTGCATCTCTGTCCACCAGGGTGGGCTGCAGACTGGCCTGGGGGGGGGCGGGGCGGGCAGGACTCCAAGTAGACATCTGGTGCAGCAGCCATGGACAGGTTAAGGGAGGGCTCAGCTGCAGGAGGGTCCTGGCAAGGGTCGGGGTGCATAGACTGGAGAAATAGGAAGGGGCAGGTGTCCAGGATGTGGTAACTAACGGGGGGGGGGTGTGACCCAGAAAGGGGCCAACTTGGCCCCCAGTGATGTTGGTTACTGCTGCCCAGAGTATAAGGAAACAGTTTACATGTTTTAAGAGCCAGATCCGGGGTTCCTCATAATAGGAGAGCAAGCTCAGTGTGGGGAGAAGCATTGTTTGGCCTCCTGGAGAAGGGGAACCTCTCAGTGCAGTGGGCACCTGGCAGGCAGAAGCCAAGCTGGGGGGGGGCAGAGGTAGGAGGTGGTCACTGTGGGAGACCACAGGTGAGGAAGCAGGGGCACAAGGATATGGAAAGGTAGAAAGAGAGGGAACTTTGGGGTGGCCGAGGAGCTCAACATGTCACTCAGGGCCATTCTCCTCTTCACCGAGACCCTCCCCCGCCTTGAGTCCTGGCAAGAGAAGCCAGCCTTTGTGCTGCACGGTTCCTCATGGTGGGGAAGGACTGTGTGCCACACACTGAAGAGTTGAGGCCAGCAGGAGGGACCATGCCACCTTCCAGATCTCAACACACTTGGCACAGGTGGGGCCATGGGTTCATGAGTCCATCCTCCAGTTGGAAGCACCCTGATTTTATTGTGGGTACCTCCAAAGTGAGGGACAGGGGTTCCCAACAGCCTTTCCATGGTGACCTCACATTGTACATACGGTGCAGAGGGGACAGGAATGAGTTTAAATAATGGAGGGGCTCTGCTTTGGCAGGCCCAGTGGCCTGGGGAGTAGGGTGAAGGAAAAGAAGGGTGGATAGGGAGGGCTCGCGAGCATTTGACCCCAGAGGAAGGGCCAGGCAGATCTGCAAGGAGGACCCGGCCCAACATGCCTGCTTCTTTACTCTGGATATGAGATGCCTTAGTGGGCTCCATTCGGCACAGCAGCTCCCTCTCTTCTCTCAGCCCCCAGCCTCGTGATCCCCTCAAGCCTGTCTGGAGCCTGGCTTTACCAGAATGCCCTGGAGTCTGGCCTGACTTAGCTCTGCAGGGATGACTCTCCTGACCTGCTCTGCAGGTGCTAGAAAGAGCAAAGACCTGCACAGGGCGTTCAAGGAAGAATTGACAGGATTCCAGAGTGAGCCTGCAACACCCTGCATTTGGTGCAATTCCCCCAGATCAGCTCCACCATCAGGAAGCTCCCAGCTGGGGTGAGGAGGAAGACTCAGTCAGTTAGCCACAGCGTACTGGCAGGATGCCCTGGCTGGCGAAGGGCCTGGGATGTCAGCATCTATCCCAGACTGGGGCAGGGAAGGGTTCAGGAGAGAGAGCATCTCGAGTGAGCCTGGAAGGGCTAGAAACAGCTAGCTGGCTAAGGGGAGGCTGGGGGTGGTGAGCCAAACCCAGGAAGAGGAACAACATATGTGAAGGCCCTGGGGTGAGAAAGCAGAGCATACTGTAAGCAGCAGAAATAGTTCTAGGTGGGGAAATTTCAGGAGAAAGGAAGTGAGGGTTTCCTTTCCAAAGCATAGATCGTGAAGCAAAAGATTAACCAATATTGAATGCCTGGGACAAAGCCAGGTGGACAGTCACCAGAGGGGAAGATGACTCTGTGAGGGTCTGAAGTCCACATGCTGCTAATATCCAGGTTATCCTGGGAACCCCTGAAACAACCAGTGACCCCAGCAGAGACAGAGAAGGCTGAGAACAAGCAGGGACCAGGGACAGAGACGTCAGAGGGACTGAAAGGAGGCCATGGCGGAGAAACAAGAGCTCGTTACGTGGAAGCGACAGCTCCGTGTAGATCAAGTGCAGCCATTAGGAAGAGACAGCCAAGTCCTGGAGGGGACATACAGGCCCGGTGACCTTATCACTTCTGGTGGGATGTCCTAGGAGCAGCCATCCTGGACAGTATCACACTCACCCAGAATGCCACTTCTGCATCCAGTCCTAAGAGATACTTACAAGGGAACATTTGGAAAGCTGCCCACTGGTTTTTTCCCCCTCTTTCCTCCTTCCTCTCTCCTCTCCTCTTTTTCCCTTCCTCAGACATCTGATCTCACAAACATACTACTTCATTGCTAGAAATAACATCTGATGATTCATTGTCAGCTATGCTTGGAACCAGCTTATGTCCAGCTACAAATGGACAGACAACATAGACCTCTGCTAATGCCTGAGAGTCTAATAGTCCCTGTACCAAGTTCTGCTCCCCAGACACCAAAACCAGAAGTTTAGAGTAGAAAATTGCTAATAGGTGAGCTTGCCTGTAAGGTATTGAATCGGATAAGCTCTAAACAACAACAACAACAACAACAACAATGCCCCCCCCCAAAAAAAAACAAAGCAGGATGTAAATGCAGAGATGAATCCACATAGCTTTTGCTGAAGAAAAAAAAGGACACACTTGGGAAAGAAAGAAAAGACCTATACAGTGAGTAAGATTTTAGCCTCCTGGGGCTAGAGAGACGGCTCAGAGGTTAAGAGCACTTATTGTCTTGCATGGGACCTGGGTCAATTCCCAGACTACACATGGTGGCTCACAACCATTTTGCTAACTCTAGTCCCAGGAGATCTGACATCCTCTTCTGACCTCAGTGGGTATCAGGCACACATGTGGTACACAGACACACATGCAGGCAAAACACTCTCACACACAAATAATACAACAAATAAATCTTAAAAAAGATTGTAGCCTCTTGATTATTAAAGGGAGGAAGGGTCATACACTCGGTTTAGAAACTGTTTCATGCACTCAGTGTGCCTGCCATCCTAGGCTGCCATCCAACTTTGAAAAATTATAAAATAAACTGCTTCCCTTTTACTGAGTACTCTTTTACCCTCTGGTACTCTTATTATGAAGTGAGGGCCATTGTTTCTCACATTTATAAAAAAGGAAAAAAAAAGTAGAGATCATGTCTGTAAACTACAACACATTTGCATGAAGTAAAAACATGCACAAGTGAAAGATTAGATGTTCTCAGAATGTCTGCTGTGGGAAATGGGGTTGAGAATAGGACATATGGGACATAAAGGGACCGGTGAATGATGTCTGAGCTAGTGGTGCTCATTTCCATGAATGAATGGTGAGGACCAGCTAGCTCCATGCTCACCTAGAGGAGGTGAAGGGCAGAAATAGAACCTAGACACTGCCCTGAGGGTGAGAAGTGGTGGTAAGGAGGCCAAGGGGTTCTGAACTCTTGTTTCCCTGTATGTGGCCCTCTGGAAGTCATTTGTTCACGTACTAATTCATCATGAAATGCCATTAGCACCGGCCTCTGAGCAAGGCACTGTGCTGGCTCCAGGGATCCTGGTGCTCCAGAGTAGCGGGACTCTTTTGCTCCGGTCCTACTGCAAGGCCAAGGACCTGATGGGACTGCTCTGGGGTTTGTTCAGTGGCTCTGAGCATGGGAAAACCAGGGGGTTCACAGGCCTTGAAGATGTTACCTCCTTCACATATCTGAGCTACAGAAAACAAGACTCAGATGAGTCCTGAATCTCAGTTCCTCCGTGTGAGTGGGCAGCAGGCAGTGTCTGCTTACCTCAGGAGAATGAAAAAACAGGCAGGGAGCATCTCGGGAGACAGTGTTCCAGGCTACTTCCAGATCTAATGTTCTGTGGCGTCTGGTGAGTCACCACTCATACCTCTGACCATCAGGCCAGGCTAGCAGTCAGGTGTCCCCTAACTGAGAACTCGTTGTTTGCCTAAGCTCCCTTTCTAGCTCCCCAGATAGCAGAGACCAGGGAACTATTGACTTGGTTCACAGCCTAACCCTAAAAACTTCTATGAAGTGACAGATGCAGGCAGAAAAAAGGAAAGCAGGACTTCTGGGTGGCTAGACTCAGGGCCTTCTCAGAGATGGCCAGAACGTAGGACGTGGGAGGCCAGGGTTGGATGCACTGCACGCATGGTCAGATGTCTTGGGTGTGGTTTGCAGGACTGGAGTAGGGCTGGGGCTAGAAGATGAAGGGGAACTCTTCTCTCTTTCTTACTCTGGCTGAGAGTCCTCACTCCTTCCTACTTTCCATGGCTATTCTAAGACCCCCACCCAACATTTGAGACCTGCTAATCATTCAGAGTCATGGTCCTCACATTGTTAGAATCTGTACATGTTGTAATAGACGTTAATTTTTGTTGCTTGGCAACCCTTTGGGTGCTAAGAGTACCTGGTGTTAAGGGAGATTGTATCAGCCAGAATCTGTGATGGCCCTTCTAATGCACAGTGGCTTCTGATGTCAGCTGGGGGACACGCTCTGGTATGGTCCCTTCCACAGTGAATGGGTCGGCCTGTGTAAACAGTAGGGTACTGCAGACACAGACCATGAAGAGACCCTGTAGCCTGGGTTACTCATGGAAGCAGAAGCAACCATTGTACCATGAAGACACCCAAGTAGCCTATTTCAAGGAACTGAGTCCTTCTGTCAAGAACCAGAACCAGCTTGCCAGCCACCAGAGAAGCTGTCTTGGGAGCGCATCTCCAGTCTTCCCGGGTGATGTCTCATCTACCTCGTGCAAAATGTGAAATTAACCTGTAAGCCCCATCCACCCAAGGACCAGGTAACTTCCCGGGGTGCTGGGAATTGTAGTTATTGAAAAACAACAACAAAGCCGCATAGGAAAGTACAGTGGCTGGATGGTTTTGTTCATGAAAAGCCCTATAACACTGTTCCAGGGCCACTCAGCTGGGAATTCCAGGGAATGACTCGGACCAAAGGCCATCTTGGTCAATATTTAATTAAAGTTTACTTCAAATTTGGCTCAAATGGTGGAATTGTTTTTTTCTCCGGTGAATCTCAGGATTAACATTTGGAGGTCCCAGTGAGATAATTCCACCTCAAACTCTGAAGCTAGGCTCTTCACTCCGGCTCCAGAAACCCCTCCCCCTCCACAACAGTGAATGGCCATGTTTGGAAAAGGATATAGTAAGCATTTTTTTTTTTTTTTAAATGGAGGCCTCTTTTTTTTTTTTTTAAAGATGGCTTCTCGTGACAATTTCCTGCCTGGTTTCTGGATTCTGGTTATGGGGTACCTTATCTGGGGACATGGGGGGCTGATGAGGCCCACCAAATCCTTTGCCCAGGCCAAAGGGAGACATCCCATGGCCCACTGGTTATTTCTGGTTAATTGGGAGTTCAGCCAGAACCACCAGTTGGCTTCTGACCTACCTTGGAGTTCTCAGGATACCCTGGTGACATTGGGAACGGAGTCAGGGAACTCGGAGAGGCCCAGACTTGGCACTGTCAACAAGATTCCAATGCCTAGGCTGCACAACAGAGCTAGGAACTACAGGGGCATTCCATGGTTGGGAATCAAGCTGCAGGTATGGATCGGCCAGCGTGGATTTGGGAGCCGGGGAAGACTCAGAGAGGTGCAGTCTTTGATGGGTTCCTAGCATCTGGGGTGTACAAAAAGGCTTAAATTTTTTCTCTTAGTCAGCTTGGTGGAGCTCTGAAGCTGAGGACTCCGTGTTTAGATGCTGTTGTCTTATGTTTTCTCTTGTCAGTTGGCTCCATGTTTCCCACTGTAGCTTTGGCTCTGTGTCTTGTTTTACGTCTGTATCTGTCTTTCTGACTCGGGGCAACTAAATGGATGAACTCATGACCAGACTGATGTGCTGCTCTTGGAGGGCCCAGGCCAGCGGTGTGGAGCCCTACAACCATGGCTCCTTTAAGCCAGACACTGCCCCTGCCTCCCTGCCTCCTGCCTGGGTCTAGCCGGCAAGGCCCGGGGCCTTGTGACCTGTGATGGAACTTCACATCCTAGAGCACCAGGTAAGGCTGCTGAGCCTCGTCCACCTGGGCCTCTGGCTCTGCACCCACCGGCTCACCAAGCTGCTCTTGGAGTGGTCACTCCTAAAACAGTGGAACTTTTGGGGTATGGAATGCAATGGCAGCATGTGTTCAGTGCAATGCCTGGGGTCAGTGGGCAGCTTTGAGAAACCCAGGGTCCCTGCAGGAAAGCTGGAGGCCAGTCCTGCTACAGCACTGCTGTGCCCATGAGAACTGGATTCAGCAGCTAGCACAGTGCTCTCCTCCTTGGAATTACAGCACTGGAGGAGGTAAGGAGAGCTTTGTCTGTCTGTTTTGAATGTATGGATATGGCCACTGCATGCTTGTTTCTGACTGCTCTTGAATGTGTTCTGTGTTTCTTGGTTGTAGTTCAGGTATTATTGTTGCAGCCAGCTGCTTCGGCTCAGAATTTATCTCTGTGGGTTCTGGCCACTGAATCTAATGTAACAGGGATTCAAATATCATTTGGGTATGGATAATTTTAAACTTGTTTTATGCTGCTCTACTTTATTAAAGGGCTGGCTCTGGAATTGGGTTACGGCTCACCCTTTTTCAGACCGAACACGCTTTTAAAATCTCTATGTCTGGGGTCAGAAACTGACAGCGAGAAGAGAAACAGCAGGACGGCTAAAGGGATGATGGTCTTACAAGTTTATCGGGTATGGTTAAAAATCTGTAATACCTGTAGCCAACAGTTAACTTAAAAACTCATGACTCGGGGTTGGTGATTAAAAGTCTGTGCATAGGTAATCTTAAAGGAACCATGTGACATGATTCCATTCTGGGATATAAGCAACACACGGCTTACCACCATCTCAGGCAGCCATGTGGCTGGTTGACATCTTTGTAGGGTTGGAGAAGATGGATGTCATGGCTTCACTACCATCTTGACTAAGGGCAACCACGTGGTATAGGCCAACCAAGGAGACAACAGGTCTCCAAAGACACTTTTTAACTGGGTTAGGATTTTTCTATGATAAATTCCTGTCCTGTCTTTAAAACAAGGTTTATAAAAGATAGGATTTAAAAACAATGCTTATTTAACGAGGTATTAAAGCTGCACACCCATGTGTTCATATACAAGAACGTACCTTGGTGGCAGCCAAATTTTGTAACATAAGAGTCACCCAGATGGTATTTATTTTAGAGACATGAGATTGTTTGCACTGTTGGAGCTTCGTTTTCCCTTCGACAGATTATGGCTGTGCCCTGTATCTTTACTCTTTATTTTGATATTTCAAGAACACACAGTTGAGAGATTTTAAACTGCTTTAAAAGAAAATTTTGGAGTTTTACAGAAAGTTTAAATTTAAAGACCCTGTATATCTTTTAAAAAACAGCTTTTTAAAAATATTTAAGTTTATAAGGCTAGAGGACATTTTAAAGTTTATAAGCTATTTTATTATAATGTCTTTATTAAAATGTGATCTTGACAAATAGATAAATAAAAGGCTAAAATGTAGGGCCACAGCTATAAAAACCAAGCATTAAGCATCAGAGATTGAGGTATTCCTATTTTATGATACAGCAAGACAATGATCTAAGCAGTCTGGTGAAGGGTCTCTCCTTGCCTAAGGTCTATTCAGGCTCACAGAGACTGATTTAGGAATGTATGTCTAACCTGTCTTTGCTAGCATTATTAAGCTGCAGCTATTTTGGTAAACTGAGCCATATAGGAAACTGTTGTATTCTATAATGGTACACTGTATAAAGACCAGGAAAGTAAAGTTGCTAATCTTTCTATGGACTATGTTCTTGAAAAGAGCTTCAATTAAAAAACTGCTATTTTTACTATAAACTATTAAAGATGAACAACTAAAAAATAGCTTTGAGATGTTCAGAACTATGCTTATAGCCATGCTAAGTACTAATGTAATCAGTTGTAGGAAAAAGACTTATTTAGCCTCCGGTATATGTTTTCAAGGTATAACCTAAAGCAAATAACTAAAAACAAGCAAGGGTTGTTTATCTCAGATATACTTAATAGATTGTGGTCCTCAAACTTGTCAGAGATCTTAAGTATGGCATTTCAGATGTTTAATGGAAAAAGTATACTATGACAGAGACCCCCTCAGATCCAACAGTGACTCCCAAGGTCTCCAAGAAGATAATGGACACAGTGACAATTACTCCATCTGGATTATAGCAACACTAACCACTGGGTAAGGCTGCCCCAATGCCTCACCTGCTGCCAGGGCCTGGCCTTAACTGTGGAGATATAGGAAACTTTGCCCCACTTTGCCTGGAAAAGTAAGGTCAGTCCCCCCCACCCCCCAATGTTCCTCCTCCACAGGAAAGTCTCTCATCTTCTGGACCTGGTGGCCAAAGACTGATGCTGTACTGGTACCTCTGCCTCCATCACCATGGAAACCACAGGAGCCTGGGTTGACTGTCTAGGTAATGAACTATGGACTGGTTTCTGTCATTTTAATTGATACATAGGCCATTTGGATTATACTTCCTGGTATAATTTATCCTTCTCAGATCTCTGATGACATTGATAGCTAGGCTATCTGTAGCTTTGTCAGCTAGGCAGCAGCAGGCAATCAGCTCCTTCCCCCAAGGCTGCAGCCACCTTGTTAGTTCATTAGTCAGTTCATTAGTTAGTTAAAGCTACTAGGTGTCTTGTTAAGAAAAGGCAGACTGGGTTGCTTTGCTCACAGACTTTATATTAAAGAATAAACAGGTTCCAGGTGTAACTTTCCACTAAGGAAACATGCTTTGTAATGATTGGTGTCAGTAATAACAACTCATGTCTTTGGTAAATGATTAGATTAAAAAAATGTTCTGAGGTGTATAAAGGTTTGAGGCTATCAAAAAGCTTAGATAAGTTCTGAGGGTCTCAAAAATGATTAAAAATATGTAAAATTTTAAAATGCTTCAGATTTTCCCCCTTCTGTGCCTTTGTTATACTAAGATTCAAAGTTTTAACATTGATAAATGGAGTTCTGATGAATTGGTGGCACACTGACTACTTACTATTCAATTACAGGTTCAAGATTTTAAATTTCCTTTGGTTGTCTTCTAAGTATAAACTTAAAGGTGCTTCTCATTGGGCCAAAACCATCTCTGTCCAATCTATATATCCAGCTTTACAGACAGAGGAAAAAAATGTTCATGCTTTTTAACCCAAAGCTATAGCTTTTGCTAGGACTCAAAGGTGTGAGTCTGCTCCAGCTGTTTTATAGACACCTATTAACTGCTTTACTACAATGTAGATTTCAGTACAGATTACAAACAGTGGTAATGCTAGTACATCTAAAACTTTTATGCCTTTTTTTTAAACCAAAAATTCACATAAGCTTTGGGGAGTCAAAGAAGCCATAAGACTTGGATCCATCTGTCACAGGTCAAAAGGATTCCAGAAGAGTATAGCCTAAGTTTCCCCATCTGTGTATTCCTGAGGATGGCAGTTTTCTCTCCCCTGGTCTTGAGACTCCTCCCCTTCCCCAATGACAAGAACTATGGGCCTGAAAGTTCCAAATATAAAGTTTTCTTTTAAGTTCCTAAATTTTAACCTCTGTCCCTAGTCTATATTTGTCTCAGCAGATTTCCACTTGGCTGACAGACACCATCCACAGATCACCTACAGACTTCAAACTGCTGTGCTCTGGACTTGCTGAAAGGTGTTGTGAACCAGTTCAGCTGATGTAATTGCTCCCTGTCCCTTCACCTAGATCAGCAGCTAATCAGATGCTTCTGATGAATGCCCCATTTCCAAGCCTTTGACTAGCCTTTCAGCCTTCCTGGGCCCTGACAACGATGCCCCAGTTTCAGCTGGAAGTAGTTACAGGAGAGAATATATTATCCTTTGTCCCCTAACAGGCTGAAATGCTAAGTCAAAAGGAAACTCCCCGGTATAGGGGACAAAATGGTTACCTATAATGCCAATTAGCATACCAGGAAAGTGGGCCCAGATTTATCAACTGGTAGATTCATTATAGTTCTACAATATGATAGGGCATTTGGCCTACTTTGTGTGGAACAAAGAGATATTATATGGCTTGAAGAAAGAATTGTTGTTTCTATATAAACCATTTGGGATTATAACCTGGCTGTACTCAGAAAATATTACAAAAGAAGACCTGAGATAAAATGAATGACTGGTGCCCTGTCCATTTCCAGGATCCTTCCAGATAGTAACTCTGATGTCAGCCATCATAGGACCTTTGGCCCTTCTGCTTCTACTAATTACTGTTGGCCCTTACATCACTGATATAATAGCTAAAAGATAATTCCTGTATGGGGATCATTAAGCTGATGGTTATTAGATCCCAATATAAACAAGTACCCAACATAGACTCAAGGATTTGACCCAGGATACAACAAGAGAAGATTATAAAAGCTGAAATTAACCTGTAAGCCACACTCACCCAAGGACCAGGTAACTTTCTGGGATGCTGGGAATTATAGTTCTTGAATAATAACAAAATAAAAACAAAGTCAGATGGGAAAATACAGTGGCTGAATTTTTTTTTTTTTTTCGAGACAGGGTTTCTCTGTGTAGCTTTGCGCCTTTCCTGGAACTCGCTTTGTAGACCAGGCTGGCCTCGAACTCACAGAGATCTGCCTGGCTCTGCCTCCCAAGTGCTGGGATTAAAGGGGTGCACCACCACTGCCTGTAGATGTAACCAACCGTCTTATTAAATAAGAAACACAGAGCCGATTCAGAGAAGAAAGCCAAGAGGTCAGAACTAAGAGCCTTACCCTTCCTGCTTCAGCTATCCTGCTTCAGCCAAGAGAGCTATCCGAAAAAGAGGGCCTCTTTCTGTGTGTCTGTCTTTATATAGTCTAGATGTTCTGCCTTCTCATTGGTTGTAAACTAAACACGTGACTGCCTTGTCACTGCCTGTATGTACCGCCCTCCAGGTCCTTAAAGGCGTGCGCCACCACCGCAACGCACTTGCTATGGCTCTAAAACT
The DNA here is from genome assembly GCF_949786415.1 of Peromyscus eremicus. Lineage (NCBI taxonomy): Eukaryota > Metazoa > Chordata > Mammalia > Rodentia > Cricetidae > Peromyscus > Peromyscus eremicus. The sequence continues at coordinate 66,870,690 of NC_081417.1, forward strand.
CTGACCCCCAGGCAACTTTATTTATTAACATACAATTAAAATCACATTTCAGTACAAGTAAAATACCACCACAACTGCCTGGTGGCTGAATGGTTTTATCTACAAAAAGTCTTACGACATGTCTTGGGGCCACTCAGCTGGGAATTCAGGGAATGGTCCTGACCGAAGGCCATCTTAGTCAGTACTTAATTAAAGCTTGCTTCACATTTGGCTCAAATGGTGAACTGGTTTTTCTCTGGCGAACCTCAGGATTAACACTTGTAGAAGAGATCTCATCCCAGAACCTTCCAGATGAGTCACTCCTAAATCCCAGACCCACAGATACTCTGAATACAAAAAAGGTTCTGTAGCTTTAAGCTATGGCAGGAAATGGAATTTACCCTGGATGGCTCAAAGGAAGAAATCATTAAGGCTCTTATGGGGTGGAGAGCTGAATCACAGGGCACAAGGGAAGGCGATGTGCCAGCCATAGACTGGCAGTAGCCGGAGCTGTTTCCATACTTCAGAGTCCAAGGGGAAAAGAAATAGTGTCACCAGGGCCTTCTATACGTGGGGGATACAGAGAACCCACAGGCATCATGATGAGACACAGGCACAGGAACAGAGCTATTACAGGAAACTCAGAGCATGGAGGGAGGCTGAGCTACATCCCAACCTGTCTCTTTCCTTATAGCTGCCTGTCTCTCCAGGGGAAAATCCCAATATGAAGCCGGAGGACAATGGATCTGTGTGATACTGTCCACTGCTCAGGGCACAGGGCAGAGAATGGGTTAATGACAGAATCATTCAGTGAGAGGAGTGAAAAGTCAACACAAATCCACATTGCCAGAAATCCATGAAGCTGGCTCTATGGATCCAATGATTTAGACAATCAGTATAACTGCTCTTGCTTAGTTAAGGAATGAGCACATGACCCAAGCCAGCCAATCAAAGCTAAGGAGGCTTGCAAGTGGCTGTGTTGTGAGTGCTATTGGTTTTTGCTGGATATGGTACCCAAGCAACAGTTTGGAGGCTGAGAAGGAAGCTGTCTTAGGAAAATGCAGAGATGGAGGGATGGGTAGGCCTCAGCTTGGACTGCTCGTGATCTTTGGTTAAATGTGGTTCCTATTACCTGCGCCAGGGGAATTGAGTGGCAGCTTCCTGGACTAAGCAGGCAAAGACCATTAATTCCATGCCACTGAGGAAGAAAATGAGCTCCAGTTCTCTATCAATTGGAAACCAGTTCACTTGAGTTCATAGCTTTTCTGGTACATCTTTATTGTTCACACTGTATGATGTTAGAGTTCTCCCACAGGGGCCTTGTGCATACGTGCTTTTCCTTGGTAGCTGCCTCAAACTATCTCTAGAATACATGACACTCAGTTACCTGTTTTAGTTGGATGAGCAAATAAAGTCTGGTGGTCACATCTCTTACAGATGGTCCCGGAATTAAAGGGGACCTAGGCTCTTTCTCACTCCAGACAGCCTAGTTTATCCTTTTGCCATTTGGCTCTGCCTCCTGCTTGATCTCGTCATTGAACTGATGTTCCTCAGAGTCAGGAGAGAGTTGTGGGCAGGCAGGGATAGACAAAGAGTTAGCCTGCTAAGTACAGGCCTCTGCCTTGGTGAGCTCCCAAGGACTTGAGAACAAAGCAGGGAGTCCTCCATTGTGGTGGGAAAGATGTCCTCTCCTGTATCAGCTGAGTCCTTTCACATGGCTCTCTTGGTTGGATGCAGTCTTGACTTCCATGATGCGGTCCCTAATTTCTCTCCCCCTGGCTAACATGTTCCAGTTACACTGACCCTCTTTGGGATTCTCTCACACCTTAGATTCTTTTTCTACGTGATCATTCTTGATTGGAGGTCAGACCCTCATAGAATGCTAAGTAAAAAAACAAATAAATAAAAATCCCAGGCTGGGAGACAGCTGAGCAGGTAAGAGTGCTTGCTTAGCTTGAGAACTTGAATTTGGATCTGAGCACCCGCTTCAAAGCTGGGCATGGTAGCACATGCCTGCAGCCCCAGTGCTGTGGAGGTAGAGACAGGATGATCTCTGGGGTTTGCAGGCTGCCAGCCTAGCTCCCAGTTCAGTAAAAGGTTCTATCTCAAGAGAATAAAGTGGGGAGTGGTGGAGCAAGACATCTGACTTCCTCTTCTGATCTCAGCACACATCACACACACACACACATCACACACACATCACACACACACACATCACACACACACACACACACACACACACACACACACACACAGAAACTTAAACAACTAAAAAATTCCTGTACATATTCTTAAGCTTCTGGACATAGTTGTTTGGTAAGAATCTGACCCGTGAGCCTTGTCCTTCAGTGTTGTTAGGTAGGGCCTGGGCTACCCTCAGTCTGGAGTTAATGACTGGAATATAGAGACGGGTCCCTCTGGGCATTCTTCACATGGACCATGATGTGTTCCTCACCCAGTCTGGTCCTACCTGAGCCCGGAGGATCCTTCACCTGTGTCTGCTGTTTCTCTGCCTGCATTCAGGCAGCATCCTTATGACACTGTGTGCTGACAGAGGCTGAGCCGAGGACATGGGTGACCCTGGGGACATCTGCATACCAGTCTCTCTTCTCTCATACTCTGCCTACACACCTCAGCCTCCTTAGTCCCTGCGAGTCTCATCTCTGTCTCTTCAATTCCACGTCACTGCCGGGCTGGTTCCCCTGACCAGTGTTCGAGCCTGGGAACCCCCTGGGCCACCGTTGTGCTTCCTGTGAGGAGTGCAGTGTCTGCAGACTGTGCTTGGGACCGCCTCTTCCTCTGTTCTTGTCAGTTCCCATGGCAAGAGAGCTTTTCTGGCCTATTCCTCCTTCCTCTTGACCGGAAGTGGAGGTGACTCCTCCCACTCCCAGCACACACTGTGGAAAGATGGCTGCTATGGTTGGGTGGGAGTAAGCCCCACAGGATTCCACTGAGACCTGTGAGAGACTGAAGGGTGGAAACTGGATGGGTGTTAGAAGCAGGGGATCCCAGCAGGAAAACTGGACCCTTCCATTTTCCTTCCTGTGTGGCTTGGGCGAGTTCCGAGACCTCTCAGGGTTCCTATTCCTGCCTCTATGCGATGGTACCCATTGCGTCTCCTCTGCTGAGACTCAGACCTTTGGGGGCTTAGTGCTGGCTCCCAGCTAGAGCCCGTTTTCATTTCCATTCCTCCAGAGTTACATAGGGCTGAGAGATCTGGAGCCCCCCCCCCCCCCCCCATCTCACCACATGTCGGGCACATGTCTTTCTCTTCCAGATAACCGACTCACTCAGGCTCCGCACTTACTGGAGTTCCCTGAGTGTCCAACAGAGGTGACACCAGAGCAGACACCACCTCTGTGACTGTTGCCACTGGGATAGTAGGCAGCCCTAAGAGAGGACTCCAGCCAGATGTCTGCCCCAAATCGCATGACTGAGGCTGGGGAGGGGCTCAGGCTGTGCTGTGCCAGAGACTTAATTCTCCGGACATCTGCCCAGCAGTTAAGGTCATTAGCCATGGGTGGCCGAAGCAGCTCTTCATAATCTACTTGATGGAATTACTAGATTTGAGGCCAGACAGGAATAGTTTTGTACACTGTGGAAGGCATCACAGAGCCTCTGTGGGGGCTCTGCCAGATTATGGAAGTGGATTAGCCTGGCCCTACATATGGCCGACTAAAACCCTCGGGGAGGGAGGCACCGTGCAACCCCATACTGTCAACCAGTGCTCCACACATGTATGTGAATGTGTGCACACATGCAGGCCTAGGTAAAGCACGTACAGGATCCCTGCACGTGCTGTATCCTCACACTCAGTGTGTGAACACTGCAGTCTGTAGCTGGCTGGTCACAGCACTATCTACTTGACTTTGAATTTGAAAGGCTTTTCATGCTGGCCCCTACCCTGCGTCAGGTAGCCTCCCACACACTCAGGATGAAGTTACATAATGCCTCCAACTGGACTGTGACCAGCAGGGATCCAACTCAGATCCGGGGCCTCCAGGAGAGAGAGAGAGAGAACTGGAGTAGCAGGTCCTCCTGCTCAGAAACCGAGGGCTCCCTTAGCCCAGGGCACACTCCAGGCCTCTCTGATTCCATTTCAAACTTCTCCCCTTTTCCTGCCTGAGTCATTTGTAAATGAGAATTAGATCTCTCCAAAACAGACTGGGAAGCCAGAACTAGTTGACCAGGCCAATAATGCCAGCTCTTTGGGAGGATGAGAGAAGAGGACTGAAATTCAAGGCCAGCCCAGGCTTTGTGAGACCTTGTCTTAAAAGTTAAGAAAAGGTTAGAGATGCAGTTCATCGCTATAGCATATGCCTAGCATGTCCGGGCCTCTAAATATAATCACCATGACCACAAAGAAGGTATAAGAGAGAGCTTGGCCCAGACAGGGCATTCTGGTTAGTTTTTTGTCAACCTGATATAAGGTAGAGTCATCTGGGAAGAGGAACCTCAATTGAGAACATGCTTCCATCAGTTTGGCCTGTGAGCAGCATGCTACTGGCCATTTTCTTAATTAATGATTGATGTGGGTGGCGCCACAGCTGGGCAGGAGGGCGTGCATTATATAAGAAAGCAGTGTGAGCAAGCTATGGGGAGCAAGCTAGGAAGCAATGTTCCTCCATGGCCTCCTCTGCATCAGCCCCAGCCTCAAGGTTCCTGCCTTGAGTTCCTACCCTGAGTTCCCTTCATAAGGACTGTAAGCTGCAGGATGAAATAAACCCTTTCCTCCCAAAGTTGCTTTTGGTTATTGCAGTGCTTTGAATAGGTATGGCCTCCAAAGATTCATGTATTTGAATGCTTGGCCCATAGGGAATGGCACTGTTAGGAGGTGTGGCCTTGGTGGAAGAATTATGTGACCACGGGGGTGGGCTTTGAGGTCTCATATATGCTCAAGCCATGCCCAGTGTGGCAGTCTCTCCTGCTGCTGCCTGGAGATCAAGATGTAGGACTCTCAGCTCCTTCTCCAGCACAATGTCTGCCTGCACGCTGCCATGTCCCGCCATGATGATAATGAACTAAACCTCTGAAACTGTAAGCCAGCCCCAACTAAATGTTTTTCTCTATAAGAGTTGCTGTGGTCACGGTGTCTCTTCACAGCACTAGAAACCCTAACTAAGATGGTTATGGTGTTTTATCACAGTAATAGAGAGCAAGCTAGGACAGGGGAAGATCATTCATAATGGCTGAGTGACCAAGCAAGTGTTACTATACCCATTGCATAGCAGGAGGCCGAGGGCTAACTAGTCCCCTGACTAGAAGCAGCCAAATTGAATGAACTTCCAGGTCTTTTGCAATTAGTGTTTAACTTTTGGTTCTCTGTGTCTTTCCCCCAACACCTCCTTTCTTTTTCTTTCCTTCTTTTTTCCTTTTGGTTTTTTGAGACAGGGTTTCTCTGTATAGCCTTGCTGTGTAGACCAGGCTGGTTTCGAACTCACAGAGATCCATCTGTCTCCGCCTCCTGAGTGCTGGGATTAAAGGCATGTGCCATCACCACCTGGCTTCACCACCCCCTTTCTTAGACGGAAAACTAAGGCAACTATAGCTCACTATAGAAAATGTGGAAGGAGAGAGGCAAAAGAAAGATAGGAAGGAAAAAATCCATCCAGAGGACACACTGCTGACATTTGGGAAGACATTCTTCTGGTCTTGGTGTGTTTAAATGTTTTTATCAGGGCGGTCAGTGAGACAGCTGAGTAGATGAGGACATGGCTGCCAGGCCTGTGGATCTGAGTTCAGATGCCGGGACCCACAATGCAAAGGGAGGGCTGACTGTCACAGGTTTTCCTCTGAGCCCCGGCACACATGAACCATGGTGTGTGCACCCCCCTCCTCCACAACACAAAATCATTAAACTATCCTTTAAAATCAAATGGGAGGCCTTGTCATGCAGCCCTTCTTTGTAACGTGACTATACTGATTTTTTGCAAAACTATGTATTATTAAGAATCTATGCTATTGACTATCTTTTCAGAACATTTGTTTTTAATAGATGCAAACAATTCCAACTGTCTGGGCAGATCAGAATCTATCTAGCCAATGCCCTCCATTGGGCACTCAGACTGTGCCCAGTTTTTCCTCTGCCCATCCCGAGAAGCCAGGTTGTCATGAATGCTGCTTGCCCATCCCATCTCACAGCTGCTCCCGAAGGCCAACTGCCTAGCTACAGGGTTCCAGGTCACAGAAGACGCAGCTCTACTCCCAGGACACCCAGGGAGTCCCAGGATTCATTTGGTGGCAATGTCCTGCCCATCTGCCCCAGCATCTCTGCCTTTCTAAACACACCCTGGCCCTGAGGCCCAGCCCAATGCCTGACTGTGAGGCCAGTGCTAGGGACTGAGAGCACCTTCAGAGTTTAAGAGAGAAAGTGAAGCTGGCCATGAAAGCACACACTTGCAATGCCGGTACTCAGGAGGCCAAGGCAGAATTGCTTTGAGTTCAAGGCCACCCTGGGCTATGTATCCAGAGTCTTGCTGCCAGAAGACCAAAAGAGACTGAGTGGGGGAGGGAGGGAGGGAGGGAGGCAGGGAGAAGGGGCAAAGGAGGGAGGAAAAAAGAGACGGGGAGAGAGAGAGAGAGAGAGAGAGAGAGAGAGAGAGAGAGAGAGAGAGAGAATGAGCTACCTGATCAACAGCCACATTCAAAAGGCGAACAAAGGGAAGGTATGGTCCAGTGGCAGTACTTGCCTGACGTGCACCAGGCCTTTGGGCTACCCCAGCACTGTGCTGCCTTCCACAGTAAAAGATGAGAAGAGCAAGTAAAATTAATGCTGGTGCTAAATTAGAAGCATTTATTTATATGTCTGTGTATGTGCCCCACATGTGTGCAGGTGCCTGTGGAGGCCAGAAGAGGGCACCAGATCCCTTGGAATTGGAGTTACAAGCACTTGTGAGTTATCTGAAATGGGTGCTGGGAACTGAACCTGGGTCTTCTGAAAAAGCAGCCAGTGCTCTTAATTGCTGAGCCATTTCTCCAGGCTATGTTGTTAGTAAATTTTATCAAACTTAGTACACCCAAAATAATAGCATTTCAGTTGTAAACCACATAAAACCTAAGGTATTCTACATTTTGATTAAATTTTTTATATTTATTTTGTTCGTGTGTGGGACACACATGTGCCATAGTACACGTATGGTGGTCAGAGGTCAACCAGGGAGAGGTGGCTCTCCCTCTACCATGTGGGTCTGGGGGATTCAATTCCGTGGTATCAGCTTGGCAGCAAACACCGATACTTGCTGAGCCACGACACTTGTCCATCACCTTTGGTGACAGTAGCTCCCCATGCAGTACTGGTTGGGGTCAAATTCATGCTTTTCTTGTCTTGTCTTCCTGAGTAGTGGGCATTACTGGTGTGTACACTGGCTTAGACATTTTAACATGTGTGTGATGAATCTGACATTCAGCGCACAGTTTACACTTGGGGCCAAGCCGTATTTCAAGTGCTCCTGAACAGAGCCTGTGGTGACCAAGCTGAGCAGCAGGGGTGTGAGAGAGTGTCTACTCCCTTTGGAATCCTCGGTGTGAATGCAGGCCTGGCATGTGTGTGTGAGGCCCTCACTGGGAGGTATTTGTACTGTGAAGGTCTGATTCCTCCTGTGTGTCTAAATCAATCAGTTCAGCCAGTCGCTAACAAAGTGACATGGATGAGGTCTGTCCTGGTTTCTTCTTCTACCAGGATTCCCACAGTCGCCCGTGATCTCCACGGTTTGCTGTGTGCCTCCTCATCTTCTGAGGAGCCTACGCAAGGTCCCTTGGTCATTGGTCTCACTTTACAGAAGACAACGCAAATATTAGGGACTTCGGGGACCCAAGCACGGCCATCTCTCTGTCATAGCAGGCTGCCTCTCCCAGTAAGCTAATGGAGCCACCCAAACGAAAGAACGTCACTTCAGTTTTGCCCAGTACTTTTCTGAAATGCTTTCAGAATCATTTCTGCAACTAGAACATCTCTCAAAGGAAGAAAACTAGTTCATCACCGTAATCAAGTCTGTCACAGAGGATGTGTGGTGATGTTTGAAAATATAATCCTGTGAACATCAGAACTGACAACCCAGAAACGTCTCGAGGCTACATCTGCTAATAACAGTCTTTAGCATTCAGGCTGGGCACCCACGTGGGCTGGTGTGATCCGTTTCACAGCAGAAATGCCCTAACAAGGAACTTCCTCAAAGAGGAACTGGGCAGAGGACAGATTTTAATGAGGCCCAAACCCTGCAAGGGTGGAGTGTGATGGAGAATAAAGGCCCGAGATGAAACGTGTCTCTCGGAGTCAGATGAAAAGATGGGGCCTCACGTCAGGAAATGCAGCGAAAACTGTCAAGAGGCCAGGACTTGTACAGAAAAGGAGCCATGACTTCGGGGCCAATCACTTCTGAGACTAAAATGAAGCAGACACCTGAGATGACTTCTGTGGCTGCTCTTCACTACCTCACACTTCCAGCCACCCACTTACCCACCCACCAAATCACCCACCTGCTCATTATATCTCTATCCACTCACCTGCTTATTGATCTGCCATCCACCCACCAATCTGTCATCTACTCACCTACCCATATATCTATCTACCCACTTATGCACTCATCTATCTATCCATCCAACCACCCATCCATCCACCTATCATATAGCCACCCATCTATCCACATGTCCATCCATTCATCCCTCTATATAGCTATCCAGCCATCCCTGCCCCCACCCCGCAGTCTCTCCCATAAGTCACCTCCATGGGAAGCCTTGGGGAAATATTGAGAGGCAGAGGCAGGGATGGCGATAGGCTGTCTTTGATGCTCCTGTTCATTTTCGATCAGCTGAGATGCAGATGTAAGCCAGACCATATGCTAGCAACTGACCACAGAGAAGTAAACCTCAGAAAGACCCTCCCTAGAGGGCTTGGTAGTAGATGTTTCTGCTGTAAAATTCCAATGGCATGGTGTCAACATGATTGCCAAAGAGAGATGAACCCAAGGACTTCAAACTCTTGACTTCAGCACTAGCTTTTAAGTACTAAAAACATGGGAATGAGGTGAAAGGGCATTAAACAAAAAGACTATTAACAGCCCCACAAAAACCACGCAGGTGAAAGCCCCTCATGGTGGCCGTCTTCCTGGCTGTAAGCCGGCCAAGGCAATCGATGCTCTGCTGTCGATGGATCATGCTCACCCTCTTTCCCACTCATCTCTGATTCATGCCTTAACTTTTTATGGGATGACCATAGTGGCTTTCAAGATAAAGTAAAGAAAAAGCTCAAAAGAGGTCACTGTTTCCCACACCTCCACCACACACCAGCTCCTCCGTGACTTCACACATCCACATTCCATCTGTGCTTGGCTTTACTGAGAGCCTGCCTCCTAAGAACGTGGAAAAAGAAACCTTGTCTTGCTGCCTCTCAGGGACATTATGGTTTTATATCACACATTAAAATAGACACATGGTCATTAAAACACAGAATGTGGTCTGAGTCTCAGTTAAACTGTCCTCTCTTCTGCATTGAGGACATAGTCAGGGAATGCAGGACAACCAGTGGGCTCGTGGAGCCTGAGCAGGTGAGCTGACCAAGGGCTCTGATCCTGGCCCTTCATTAAGGCATGGCTTCTCCTTTGGTACCACATACATGTGCATGCTAATTTTTAAATCTAAAGGGACGATGAAAAGAGTTTTCCAAAGAGGAAATTTTTAAAAAGGAGAAGAAGCAGCAATGTTAAGTGTAAAGTCAATGTTAATTTAAATGTTAAATGGGCCAGTGACTTCAGGCTTCTGTGGAAAATCCCTTCTGAAAGATGCTTGGAAGCCACTGGAATACATTGATAAGTACCTTCATTTACGATGAACATGAATCCCTTAAGTCACAAGTGTGTGAGTTTTTGCTTATGTGCAAACGAATGTGAGGATGTGAATTGTTAAAGATGTTGAGGGTATCAAGAATATACACACACGTGCCTGTGCATCCCGGCCCTTGTGATGTGGAGGTAGGATGATGAGTTCAAGACCACCCTGGGCTACATAGCAAAACACTGTTTAAAACAAACAACCCTTTAAGCTAGGCATTGTGGTCCCCTATTGGAGCTCTGAGACATGTCCAGCTCCCCTCTTTAGGGACCAAAGTGCCATCCTTGACTCCTAAGAGCAGAGGCTAGTGAGTCTCAGCTAAGTCCCTTGCTGGAAATTACCTTCCACTTTGAGGAACAGCTTTGTCCAAAGATACATCCATTCCCAGGGCCAGCCAAGGTCTGGCAGGCTTATAGAGAGCTTGGAGGCTCAGGCTTTCCCCAGCCCAGCTCCAGGGCTCCTTGTAGAGACAACAGCTTCAGTAGTAGTGGCTCTGTGGTCCCCATACCCAACCTTATAGGTTTGTCTCTTGAGTTCAGTCTCACAGAGCCACACACAGTGAGTGTGTGTCCCATCACCTGCGTATCAGAAGCCCAACCTCAAGTGGGAACCCATGACAGATTGGGAAACTGAGGCTGAGTTCTTGTCTAGGTTTATTCAGCTATCAGGCAACAGCTTGTCTTTGGTTTTACTAATCCAACCCAACACCTCTTAGGGAGACACAGTATCCCTCTGCCCCTCTTGCCCTTCCACAATGTTTTATGCCCCCACCCGATTCTAGGTCTTGACAGGATGAAGCAAGGACTGTGGGGGGCTTGAATTCTGTTGAGGAAGAAGACGGAGGTGGGTGTTGGGGAGTGAGAATGGGATTCACAATCCTATGAGGAAACGGGTCTTGGGAGCCTCTTCACCTACCCCCACAGGGGCTGGCAAGAGCCAGGCAGGCTCAGCTTGGAGTGACACATGGACAGTGTGCAAGTCACCTCTGTACAAACACACACAGGCTGGTGACCTGCATCAGGGCTCAATGCCACACATCATGTCAGCTGCAATTTATGTCAGCTGTCATCCTCAGAGCCTAGGAGACTTCTCTCCAGTTTAGCATCCGGGCTAACGTACCTTGACATGCGCACCAAGCGGTTGTCCTCACGTCAACTAAAGAAATGTGCCGGGTGGGTGTGGAGCCTCCCTGGGTTGTTTTCACCCAGGATTTTCCCTGACTGTTTTTCACAGCAGTGGGCTATCAATGATGCTTCACTATATTTGCTTAAAAATTTGTTCAAGGTTGATATTTTCCTGTGTGTGTGTGTGTGTGTGTGTGTGTGTGTGTGTGTGTGTGTGTATGCATGTGCAGCATGGGTACTCATGATGGCCAGAAGAGGGCATCCGATCCTTAGGAGCTGGAGTTACAGGCAGTTGTGAGCTCAACATGGGTGCTAGGATCCAAACTCAGATTCTCTGGAAAAGCATTAAGTGCTCTTAGGTGCCGAGTCATCCCTCTAGGTTCATATTTTCACTCTTTTAAAACATACATTTTAGAGCTTGGGATGTAGCTCAGTTAGAGTGCTTCTCACAGGCATGAAACCCTGGATTTGTTACTTAGCACCTCATAAATTGGACAGTGGTGGTATGCACCATTATCCTTGGGTTACATAGCAAGTTTGAAGCCAGCCTAGGAAATGTGAAACCCTGTCTCAGAAACAAAACAAAACAACAAAAGCCGGCATACATTCTAGGCGCCTCTGCAGAGATCTCTGGATTATTGGAAGACATTTTGTGCTTGCTGGGGTTAGGCTGCGAGGACCATAATTTCTCTCTAAAGTTAGTTAGCAAACCACTTATGGGATCTTTAAGATACGGTTAAAATAAACACACAGCTAAGTACAACCAGCTTGCCCACAAAACACACAAAAATCCCTCATATCTGAACAACTGCAGAACAGCCTCCACCAAGGGATGGGGTAGAGCCTAGCGATAGGATGCTTGGCTAGCATGTAAGGTTTGGTCCCCAGCATCACAAAACAAAAGACTTAACATGGCCCTTCCTAACAGGGAGCCTGTGTGTCGGTGGCACCTGCTTCTAGTCATCATGCTGGGGGAGTGCTGGAGGTAGGCGTTGGTGACAGCCCAGCAGTGTGAATTCAATGCATTGCATGCCATTGAATCATATAGGCTAAGCTGAGGGCACATACATCTAAGTTTATGCTGTGCTTATTCTGTTACGTTGAAGTAAGAATTAAAAAGATGGAGTAGTGTGGTCGTGATTTGATAGGTAAAAACAAATAGTAAGGGGATAGAAGGGAATCGTGTCTTAGTATGAAGTGTCCAGTGAATAACGGTGCCAGGCTGGCTCTGAGGTCATTTTGATAGTGGTCTGTCTAGACTTTCCTTCTGCAATGGACATACTCCTTGTGCAAAAGCAATCCATGGGTGCTAGTCTTAAGGACACAAAGAAATAAGAAGCCAAGATTGGGGGTGCAGAGGGGCAGGAAAAGAGCACAGTGCAAACCTGCTCACCCTGGCTCTGATTCCCAAGTGAAAGTAAGCATGGTGTGTACCTGTGATCCCAGCACTTGGGGAGGCGGAGGCAGGAAGATCAGAAGTTCAAAGTCTTTAGTTACCTAGTGAGTAGATCAGCCTGGGACACATGGGACCTTCTCTAAAAGGGAAAAAAAAAAAGAAGATTAAGGGTCTTCAGAGAAGTGGCTGCCCTAAAAACAAACAAAACAACAACAACAAAACAAAATAAAACAAAAAACAAAAAAAACAAAAACAAGGGCGGAGCCTTCCTGGTTTCAGCCATGCTGATTCCCCAAGGGCCACGGTTTCCCCACCTGGAAAGTGTGCTGGGGAGGACTTGCTGGTTTATTTCAGCTTCATCTTTTGAGTGCAACTTTTTTTTTGCCCCCTAAAGGAAGGGAGTTTCTAGAGATGTAGAAAGCAAGTTAAAAGTGAAGGTTGAAAGGTAGACAGCGTAGGTTCAAATCCTGGCTTCTCCACTCACCAGCTCTTGACCGTAGGACATTAATTAACCTCTCGGTTTTCTCACAAAGTGTTGCTAGTTTCTACTTTGTGGGGCCTTACTAGTTTCAAACGAAGACCCCAGAACCAGGAGGCTCGCAGAACAGCAGCACAGGGTACCCCATTCCTGGAGGCCAAAGGTTGTTGTGGGTAGGCCGATTGCTTCCAAGGCCTACGGGGAGAATGAAGTGCCTGCCTCCTGACTCTTGGTGGCCTGCTGGCAGTCTTTGGTGTCTCATGGGTCTTCTAAGTGTCATCCCTCTATCTGCTTCTGTCCTGGGCCTTCCCCCTGCCTGTGTGCCTGTCTCAACTCCCCATTTTATAAGGACACTGGTTATGTCATTATCCAGTGTGACCATGACCAACTGCACCTGCAACATTCCAAGACCCTTGGGGTTAGGAATCCAACATACAAATCTGGGGTCTGGGGAGGCATCTCAGTCTATAACAGGGAATGAAACGCAGTGGAGAACTAAGCACAGTACCCAGCACAGAGCAAGCACTCAGCACTCTTATCATCTTCCGCCTCTTGTTACAGCAAGCGCTACTGTGGCCACCATGATCCCGGCTCCTTCCGGGGTTCATGGTCGGCTTCTCTCTGGGACCAGACTGCCTGTGCTCAGGGTGGCCACTGAAGTTCGAAACGATACACTCCTTCATGCTGTTTTTTGTTTAAAAAAATAGGTAATTTTCTCCCCTGCCTCGAGGAAGTGAAACTCGAAAGCTTCAGCGGGCTAGGCATCAATTCCCACAAATTGCTAAGCCGCACTGTTTGGATCTCTCAAATGCGTTTGACAGCAGGGGTAGGAGGCGGTGGATTTCTGAGCTGTGTGTTGTCTGCACTCAAGTGTAATTGCGTTTGCATCAACGTCTCAGACACAAGGTTTCGAGACCTCTGGGGTTTTCACTGTTTTTTTAAAAAAATCACTTGTGTGCGCCCGCGTGTGGATGCACACATGTCACCGTGCATGTGTGGAGGTCAGAGGACAACCTCAGCCATTGGTCTTCTTTCCACATTGCTGGAGGCAGAGTCTCTTGTTCAACAGGCCAGGCTAGCTGGCCCATGAGCTAGTAATTCCCCTATCTCCGCCTCTTATATCACCGTAGAAGTACTGGGACAGCAGACGTGTGCTCCTGGGTCTGGCTTCACATGGGTTCTGGGGATTCAAACTCAGATCCCTGAGCTTGCGTGACACTTTACCCACAGAGCCACCTCCCCAGCCCAAGGACTCTGTTTTTGGAATGAGAAGCCTGAAATGTAGTTCTGAGTTGGGTTTACCAGCCTCCTGCACTATGATCATTTATTCAATCAACAAACATTCATTTCATAGACTAAGAGCCAGGGCTCACTCAAAGTCACAAAGACTATACCTACACCACTGTTGTGGGCTCATGGGCTCACTGTCCGAGGGAGGAGGCAGGCTTACATCTCAGCAATGTGAGCTGGAATCATATTGCCCTCCACTACTTATATGGGATGGTGTTATTCCCTACCTCCCATATAGCTTACCTGGTTGTTCAGACCAGGTATCTTATAGGCAAAACCATATATTACTCCTGCCTCCTGCTTGGCCAAGGTGAGCTTGTAAGAGGAGCTGGTAATGCGTCAGCCAGATGGGTAGCCTGGACTAACCTCTCCTCACCACCTGTGCAATCTGGGCAGCTCACTTATGTGTGCTGGACGTCTTTCTTTAATCTATAATAGGAGCATTCATTACTTCACCCATTCACTCAGGTACTGTTTAGCAGACCTCTCCTATGTCCCATGTCTAAGATATTGCAGAAAACTAAGCAGGCAATAACTAGGTGAGCTATGTTGTCAGATGGGAGTCACTATGGACAAGGATGAGGCATGGGGCAGCGAGTCAATGGTAGAAGGAACAGCAGCTCCACATGGGGCATCAGGAAAGTCCTGGCTAGGAAGGTGACAGGAGGGTCGGGACACAGGACATGAAAGGGAGGCCAGGTGCTGTCAGCCACCAGCACAGCACACTAGGCTCTGTATTATATATATACATATATATATATACACACACACACATATATACACATACACACACACACACACACACACACACACACACACACACACACACATATATATATAGACCCTGTGTGGGTCTGATCCCAGCCTCTCATCTCCTGGTGTGACGTGTCCAGAACTGGGGTGCTGCCCAGCTGCGGTGGGGTCAGTTCCTAGACAGTGTAGCTGCATTAGAGGGGGTGATGGTGACTCAGAGTTCAGTTATTATCACACTGTTTATCGCTGACAATTACTGCCCAGAAAATGTTCTTGCTGGTATGAATTTGCAAGGCAAGAGGACCACATCTCCTCCAGATCAGGCCTGGGGTCTGAGCCCCAGGAAGACACCCATAGAAGCAAGGAGAGACTGGGGAAGGGGAGTTCTCACAACTCGGATGAATTCCTGACACTGTGTCACAGTAGGAATTTGGGAATTGCTCTTGATGGATCCATGAATGCCAATGAACTTCAAGTCCCAGTGACCTGTCTCCTGTCAGCTCTGGTTAGTGGCTGGGTTGAAAACGGCTTTTCATGTCCAGAGGCCCAGAAGGCACGGGTGAGGAAGTGCTGTTAGATTTCTCAATTAGCCAAGTGATTGGAGGAAGCACCGATGGCTGAGCCTGCCCTCGGTGTGCCGTAAAGCCCTCGGTGCGCCGTCCAGTGGGCTGCTTGGGGACATGGACACGAAGTGGGCTGGCGCCTGAGTAGCCCAGAGAGGCCAGAGAGGAGACAGAGGAGACTCAGCTAAGGCTGGGGATACTAGGCAGGGACACCAAGGAGATGTGCAGACTGAGTAGGAGGGAGCCTTCCTGAGTTCTCTTCTCAGGTCGGGGAAGGCATGGAGGAAGATTGGTGCTAAATTCAACCCAAGGCACCAATTAGGCTACAGTAAAACTTCTTTCTAGGAAAGACTTGATTTCCCATAGAAACACCTGGCAGTCTTAGGTTGGGTCCCCCAGAAGCATATGGAAGTGACATGCTAAGGACATGTTCTCTGCAGAAGAAGCCCAAATCAGAGGGCGTGGCGCTTCAGCCTAATCCTGGGCCAAGTCAGTCATTCCTGCATCTCCAGGAAGGATGGGACTCCCAGGCACTGAGCCCTGAGGCTCCCAGGTGGGAACTATTAGTCAGGCACCTGCGGCATCTGGGGGATGGGCTAACCCAGCCAAACCTTTCCAAGGGATCCCGGAGGACCTGGGTGGGGTGCCAAGAGCACCTGTGTGATTAGTCTTGTGCATAATGCTAAGTGGTAATTCTAAGGGCAGCTGGAGCTGGAGTGGCGTAGAGCCAGACAAGAGGCAGGATGGTGACAGCCGCCTTCCCACCTCAACTCAAATTCCTAGAGTGAGTGAACAGCAGAGAGCGCACATCACATCACTCACAGGCAGACTTTGTTTGGCTCTGTTTTGAAACTGACCACTATAACCTTAACAACGGTGATTAGATTGGCTTGTCATTGAGGGGATGAAATGAGTTTATGTATGTGGAGTGCACGCCCTCCTAGATACACCGTGACTCACTGTGTGCTCTGTCTCTCTCAGAACACAGTGTCCGTAACAAAAACTGCGGTAAGAACGATGCCGTCGGCGGGCACTGAACACTAATGTGATTTCACGTGAGAACATTACAAAGTAGGACATATTTCCATTCTGCAGATGAGAACACTGAGGCCCAGACAGTGACTATCTTCTCAGGTCACCTAGCTCTGCCAGGCACTTACACTGCAGTCCCTTTGACTTTGCGGCCACAGTTCCGGTTCCAGATTGTAGGGGCTGTTCTAGACAGCGTCTTGTGTCTTGTGTTAGAGGGTGGCTGGGTCAACGGCATGGACAGGGAGAGACTGGTTCCCAAGGTTGCCTCCTCCATCAAGTGTGTGCGAGTCCCTGTTCCACTGTGACAATATAGTCCAGGATGCCAGGGACCGATGGGGGCAGGGGAAGTTCCGGAAGGAATTTTTTGTTCCTTTCCAGTGTTGGCCAAGGAGGCTTCTGAGAGGGACCCTAGGATGGGACGCAGTGAGTGGCTTGGGAGTGAGCCAGGTCCCTGGGAAGTTGATTTTCTAGGTGACACAGTGAACATCATACTGCAGAGCTTCAGACAAGGTCTGGAGCAGAAGTCCAAGAACTGAGCAGGATCATATAGTGCCGGGACAGAGTCAGGGCTAGCTAAATGACAGCCCCCAAACCATCAAGTCTCAGGTGGCAGACACTTTCCATTGCTGGATGGAGTTTCTGAGGTTGTTTCTTGTCTCAGTCAAATGGGTTAAAACACAAGCAAACCCATGCCTCTGGGCTGAATGAGGGCATCAAACACAGGACACAGACATGTAGGTTCTGTATTAGAAAATGAAACCAGCCACCTACAGGATCACACAGGAGAGATGGGCTAGCTCAGAGATGGTATTTAGATGTCTGTGCATATGTGCATCTGTGATGTGTGCATATATCTATGCATGTGTATCTACGTGCATGCACGAGGGAGGGTGTGTCAGTGTGGACTTGCGTATATGTCCCAACATGTGTACACTGAGTGTGGTGTGTGTGTGTGTGTGTGTGTGTGTGTGTGTGTGCGCGTGCGTGCGTGCGTGCGTGCGTGCGTGCGTGTGTGTGTGAAGGTTTCTGGATAGAAAATAAACTCCTCAACTTCAGGATGACAGCTGGTCTGGGCCACAGTGGCATGGGATGGCAGGTAGTTTGAGCCCACTCTGCATGTCTCCAGGGGGGAATCTGTTGCTTTTCCCAAGCTGTCCTCTTTACTTGGGCTACTGCACGTCATAGGTACCACTTATTAACTATGATGAGTTGTGAAGAATAACCAGAAAGGAGGCCAGGGAGAAGGATAAGGCTCTTGCCATGTAAGCACAGGACCCGTGTTCAATCACCAGCACCTACGTAAAAAGTTGGGTATAATGGCACACACATAATCCCAGCACTGGGGACACAGAGACCCCTGGGGCTCACGGGCCAGTCGATCTAGCCTGATCAGGAATCTTCAGGCCAATGAAACACCCTATCTTAAAAAACAAGGTAGAATGATCCTACGTCATGACACCTGAGATTGACTTCTGGTCTTCACACACATGTGTGCACACCCATACACCTGCATCTATGCAAACACATGCCTCCACCAACACCCACGCAAAGATTAATTTGAAGGATCTTTTTAATCACAGCAATAGTAACCCCAACTAAGACAGGCCTATGTGTGAAATGTGGTGGTTGAATAAAAATGGCCCCCATAGGCTCATATATTTGAATACTTAGTTACCAGGGAGTGGATCTGTTTGAAAGGATTGGAAGGATTAGGAGGTGTGGACTTGGTGGAGGAATTATGTCACTGGGAATGGGCTTTGAGGTTTCAGAAGCCTGTGCCAGACCCAGTCTCTCTCCCTCTGCCTGTGGATCAGGATATAAAGCTCTCAGCTCCAGGGCTATGTCTGCCTACACGCCATCATGCTCCCTGCTATGATAATGGACTAGCCCTCTGAAACTGTAAATGAGCCCTCAATTAAATACTTTCTTTTATAATTGTTACCTTGGTCATGGTGTCTCCTCACAGCAATAGAACAGTGACTAAGACATGGGCCCTTACTGAGAGACCAGTGAATGAGAAGTTCTCGGCGTTGCATTGCTTGGCACTTGAATTTTTTTATGGCCTCTTTTTAATTGATGTGACATACATATACATGTAAATACAACCTGCTCAGTCTGCATAATGTTGTTTTATGTATGTATTCATGGCTAAGCCAGCCTCCCTCACCAGACTCCTTCATAGCACATCCAATCTGTCTACCCAGCCAGATGCTGCACGTCCTCCAGGATCTAGCTTGTCAGTCTGCCTGATCATCCCCTCCATGCACCCTCCAAACCCCCAGATCTAGCCCAGGCTCCACATCTAGCACCCTGACATAGTCTAGCCACTCTTGACTACACAATGGCCAACCTCTAGGCTCCACCAGGCCCCACCCTCCCTTCCCAGGTCCCACAGGCTCCTCCCATGCCACATCCATTTGGGATTGGGTAACTGTCTTAGTTACTTTTCTCTTGACACAACAGAACACCACGACCAAGAAAACTTATAAAAGAAAGTATTTAATATGGAGATCATGATTTGAGAGGGTTAGAGCCCATGACAGTCATGGTGGGGAGCATGTCGGCAGGCAGGCAGGCGTGGTACTGGAGCAGTAGCTGAGAGCTCACACCTGACCTGCAAGCATGAGGAGGGGTGGGGGTGGGGCACTAACCGGAAGTGTCCTGGGCTTTTGAAACCTCAAAGCCCATCCACAGTGACACACCTCCTCCAATAAGACCGCGGCTCCTAAACCTTCCCAAACAGTTCCACTAACTGGGGACCAAACATTCAGAAATGTGAGCCTATAGAGGTCATTGTCATTCAAACCACCACATCAACCAATTGGTGTGCTCTTCCCTGGGGAAGACTATTCCTTCCACTCCCAGCATCCCTTAGTTGCCTGTAGCTCTTTGTGCAGGGTGGAGGCCTCATGAGTCACCCTTCCCCATCCACACTGGCGTCCTTGCTCAGATTGTGAATTTTAACAAAGCTCCTGGAAGGGCCTCAAGTTTGGGCAGAAATCATGCTCTAACATCCTCTCACTTTCAGAAAACTGACTGTGGAGCACTCTCTGAGCTTCTGAGACCCAAGCAGGGGATTCCAGCCTGGGATTCACTCCCCATATGTGCTTAGTAGGGGGAGGTTCTAGGTGAGGAAGAATCCTGGGATTCCTGACTGTGAGGCCCTTACAGGCCTGAACACCACAATGTGTCCCCAGAAGCCAGAGGTGTACAGCATGCCTGGGTCTTTGGCATGCAGCAGGGGCATAGATGTCCATTTTTGTGGACTCCAGTCCCCAAACAGATGAAATGGAGCTCTGCCTCAGGCTAAGCTGGATCTTCACTATGAGATTTAGAGAAGGAATTTCTTCTCCAACGTGCCAGTTAGGCACCCAGGCCCAGCTCCCAGCAGACTGCACACGCCAAATCAATTGAGTCACAGATATAATTAATTTAATGCACTTAAACGATTTTCTGTATAGTAAACATGCTGAACGAGGGTGACCCAGAATAAAGTGACTGCCTGAGAAACGCGGACCGTGAGAGCAATGGAAACGCTTCAGCGAACGCCAAGTGCTTCAATCTCTTTCCACTTGTTCCCTTCTTCCAGCTCCTCACCAAAGGCTGAACTTGGCCTTCTGCAGCCTCCCTGGGCCACAAAGACACTTTGTACTGTGTTGAAAGATATCGTATTTTCAGCAATCCAAAGATAATTTTAATGAGACCTGTCTGCAACCCAGAGCCAGGTGCATCCTAACATGCAGTAAAGGGACAAGTGGAAGCTAGAACCAGGGCCAAACAGATTCTCTTTGCAGCCTTTCTTGGCTGAAGGGGACTCGCGGGGGCTGCAGGGACAGTGGGTGGGGTTGGTGGAGGCATGGTGGGCCTGCCTGCAGTTGGGGCTCTGCCAAGTGTTGGTGCTGGAGACCCCGAGGGAGTCATACCCCCCTCTTAGATCAGTGTCCCTGATAACATGAGGGGGTTGGCTCTGCGGAGTTTTAAGAGTGTGTACAGGTCTGCCATTTGCTGAATTATGACTCAGACTGGTGCAGGTGTCAAGGAATTTCCCATTAGTAAGAAATTCATCTTCGGGCCCTGGAAAGCATTTTAGCCCGTCTTAGCTAATTGCTCATCAAGTAGTGATTATTTGGCTTAGATGACAGGGTACACTTTGCAGGGGTTATAAATGAGCTCCTGCGAAGCCGCGCCAGGCGTCGGGCGCCAGGCAAAGGGCTGGCCTCTGGGCTTAGAGATGCAGCCGAAGGCTTCGGCGGTGCTCCATCAGCCAGGCAGCACTGCGTGTCATGAACGCACCCACCAACAAGAAGCAAAGCGGAGGACAGGTGAACAGCCCTGCCCATCCTTCCTCTCCCAGGGCGAGCAGAGAATATGTACAGGGAGGGGAGCAGACCCGAGTGTTGTGACTGGCAGGGGAGGCTGTGGGGAGAGGTTTTAACCCAGAAGTTCATATACCCCAGGCTAGATCTGAACTTGGTATGTAGCCAGGAATGACCTCAAACTTTTGGTCCTTCTGCCACTAACCCCCTGGTGTTGTGATTACAGGTCTGTGCCACTATGTGTGACAGATGTGATGCTGAGGTTTGAACTTGAGGCTTTATTCACATTGGGTGAACACTGTACCAACTGAGCCTCACCCCCAGGCTGAGAAACCCTCTTTCTTTCAACATGTTTCAGGCTCTCCCTATGTAGCTTAGGCTCGTCTCAAGTTCGAAATCCTCCTACCGCCACCCCCTAAGTGCTTGGGTTACAGCTATGTGCCACCGTGCCTGGATTTTAGTAAGTTTGATATGACGGGTCTGAGTGTGTTTATGAGGTGCTCTGAGGATAAAGGCACAGTGTGAGGAAAGCGGCTACAGCTTCCAGTCTGAATCTAGGCTGCGCTGTAAAAACCGTGCTTGGCCAACAACTGCACAGAGCCTTCACATCTGAATGTGGGAGGGGATGTCTGCATTTAGATCCTTCTACCTATGGATTTTGGAAACCTACTTCCCTTCAGCAAACTCAGAGCTTCCCCTCCAGCGGGGGAGTGGCTGCTGAGCCACTGCATTAGAATCATCTGGCGGGTTGGTTAAGGACCTGGGGTCTAGAAACTCAGTCAATGAATCTAACAAATGCTCGAGTGAGGCTGACCACACCCAGACTGGCTGGCCCGGGAGAATCCTTTGCTTGTCACTCTCGAGTTGAGTCCTAACTTACCTCCCCAGCCCTGCTGCCATCCCCCCACTCAAAGTTCTGTCTCAGATGACTGTACCCCCCCCCCCCAACCAATCCCCACCTTCCCTCTTACTCAGCTTCCACCTGGCCAGCCAGCCTTGAGTGCCTTAGTGCTTGTATACTCCTCAAGGCCAAGCTCAAATGCTGCCTCTTCTGAGACGCCTTCCCTGAATTTTCCACAAACGTCAAGGACATCCTTGTAGGCTGGTGGAGTTCTCTCCTGTGCCAAATGCTTTTAACTTTTCCATGCCAGCTTTGTTCAGGTCCCACCCCTGTATCTACACTACTGCACACACTCTCAGCTCCTACAAGACCTGCCTGCCACACCGCCAGCAGCTGAAAACATCTTCCAAACCCAATGTTTAAGAAATCCATCAATCCTCTCTTCTCATTGTACAACCCCATGGTGGACCGATCTCTAATCGATTCTGAATTCAATGACATAGGACAGCACTTAGACCATTCACTCCCTGCCCCACTTCAGGCAAAGTTCCTGTATTTGCTAGGAAGCCAAGAGGCCGACAGAATACCAAGAGACGCCCTACAATTATGTCCATCTCCAGAAGGCAGTGCTGTGCAGCCACGAAGACCTAGACCCACACCCAAGTCCCAGCTCCTTCTCTGGTTGGCTGTCCAAGTCAAAGGTCTGAGCTCAGGGCTGCTCATTTTAACAGGTATAGTACAGCATTTGCTCTCATGCGGCATAAAGACACAACAGGACCATTAAGGACAGTAGCAAGAGTTGGCATTTCTTGGATTCCAGCACTGGACATACATGATGGGTAGGAGCTATACAATGTCCAGGATCCAGGGATGGCATGGAGCCCCTCGGTGAGTGTTCGGGAACTATTGAGTATTATCAGTGCTAATTTCCCAATGTGCATGCAAGGCATGTATTACCATCTGCATTTCCCCAGAGAAACACTTGAGCTCAGATCGGATAATCCCCTCAATCAATATTAGCAGGTGCCACACAAAGGACTTTTATCGTCCTGGACTGGGGATTGGGGAGCAAGGCCCTGGGAATGTTGGGCAATCATTCAGCCCCAGAGCCATGTCCTCGGGACTCCTTTTTACTTTCAGTTTTGCAATGGTCTCACTGAGCTGGTCAGGCTGGCCTTGAACTTACTCTGTAAGGCAGGCAGGTCTTGAACTTGAGACCTTCTTACCCCAGCCTCTCAAATAGCTGGGATTACAGGGCTGCACCTCCAGGCCCAACGCAAAGACTCATCTTTGTTAACTACTTTACAAACAGAGGCATTGTTTCCATTTTGTGAATGAAAAGCCTGAAGTTCAAGGTCACTAATAAGTAAAGACACAGGATTTGAACCTGAATTTGGCCCACCCCACCCACAGGGTGGTAGAGTGCACCTACCCTTGCAGACACCTATCCTTTCTGATTGGTGAGTCATGAAGGCATTTCCCCTGTGAAAGAGCCTACCCATCCCACACCTCCTTTCAGTGTTCCCAGGGAGTTCCTTCAGTTACCCAGAGAAGAAAGCACACAATGACAGGTGCCTAGCAGCCCCTCTTTTGGCCTTGCATGACCCCCAGGGCACTAAGGAAACAGCCCATGAGGCTTGGGAACTGACCGTGACGCCGAAGAAGTTGGTTTCATTCATGGCGTTGAGGATGATCCTGCCCAGCGTGTGGTCTGTGTAGTTGAAGTCCTGGATCCGCTGGTGCCTGCTGCTGGCATGCAGTGTCTCCATGGCCCTCTGCAGAGTCTTGGCGATGACCCAGATGCCATCGTAGGCGTACCCATGGAACTTGCTGGGCCCCACGCCTGAGCGCTTGCTGTTGTATTCTCTTTCGTATTGCTGTGGAGTCTAGAAGAGCAATGGGGTGGGGGACATCAAGTTACAGCAGGGACACCAGGCACACTCCTACTCTTCAGAGTCCACTGTGTGTCCATCACAGTGCTAGGCTCGCTGTCCATCCCATCATTTAATTCCACAGTGATTTCCTAAGGTGGCAGCCATTACTGTCTCCATTTTACAGAAGTGGACCCTGACTTGTTTAGGTCACAGAGTCAGTGAGTGACAGGGCTGATCTAGCCCTGCCTGTCTGGAAGACTAAACAGAGGGTATAATACACCCTAACCATGGAAACCACCTCCCCTCTGCCCCACATGTTTGCAGGGCCTGGGTCTGGAGAACTCCTGGGCCCACTTACCAAGCTTAGAAAGTGAAGATACAGGTCAACAAAACATTCAGTTAATTATTTTCAGTTTCCTACCAAAATAAACACACCTTCCAAATGATCTGAAAGGCAGGGTTTGAGCTCAGCACTGGGGACTCTTCAGAGCTTCTGGCCAGACCATGCATGAGGAAAGCCAGCCTGGCTGGGCAGTCCAGCCCCTCCAGGCCCTCCAGTCCCTCCAGCCCCCCAGCCCCTCCAGCCAGCAGCTCATGGGCTCTCTCTGTCCTTTGCCCTCAGCCTCAGGGACCTCTGAACTGCCTGAGAGATGGTCATCCCTATAACTGGAGCCAAGAAAGGCCACAGGTCCCTAGGCTCTGGAAATGGCTCTAGGACATGGGCAAGGAATTCAGAGCATGGGCTAGAAGATGTGTCCAACATTTTACCTTCTGATGGGATACTGCCATCTATGAAGTTCATAGTCCAGAGCCATGTGTGATTGAGGCACAAAAAAATATTGCAAAACCTCTCAGTGCATTAAGCTTCTGACTGATTCTGTGTTGGGCTGCATTCACAGCTGTCCTTGGCTGCATGCAGGCTGGATATGCCAGGCTGAGATTCTAGAAGGTTCTAGTTCTGTATTCATAGCCCTGTGGATTCTGAGCCCTGCAGGACCCTAGGTCCTGAGGCAGACCCAAACAAGGGTAATCTGTGCCTTCTACTTGTCCCTTGAAAGCTCCACAGGTCTGTGAATAGCTCGACACTGAACCAACCACGGATTGTCCCCTACTCCTTGCTGAATTTTATAAAAGAATCCACTGGTGATATTAACATCTTGATTGGCCACAAAGTCCTGAAATCGTTCTTTTACTCCAGTGTCTGAGTTTGTCCTTCCATATGATGTCACCGGGTAAACTTTGACCTCAGCCTCTCCATAGACCTTTCTCAAATTCTTTCCGACCTCTTCAGCAGGAAACGTTATCACAGCCATCTGGGAAAACCCTTTGAGGGACCAAACCACACAGAAACCATGGATTCCTTGTCAGTTTACACTCAGAAAGTCCCTTAGAGACGCCCTCGCCGCCCCCCCCCCAAGTACAGCCTGAGGGGCCGAGAGTTGCAGAGGTTGGTACAAGTGTGTGAGGATGTGTGTGAAGTTGGATGGGCCCCCATCCTATTGCTTCTCACTGGCCATGAGGTTATTGTTCATTGGAAGCTTGCACAACTCTCCCTGGCCAGTAGGCAGGAAAGGTGGATCTGCACAATCAAAGGTCAAGGGCTTTTACAAGCATGGAGTCCACCACACCAAGAAGTAGGATCTCTGGTAGAGTCAGCCAGACGGGTGTCTAGGACCCCAGACCAGGTACCTCCAGCTGTGGCCCTGCAGGATTTCTGTCTGTTCAAGTGGAGCATGTCCAGCATGAGCCCATGGTCCTCCCTCTAGTCTCAGGCTCTTCAGGAAGCCCAGAATGTCTCTACCTGTCACTCATCTTCAGCTATCAGTTCCCTATTTCTCTCCCCAAACCCAAGCAGAACTGATTTCGATTCCCGGGCCACCAGGCCTTTGGGCCAGCTTAGCTTCTGCATCCACACCCCACACAGGGAATCACCTCACATCCCTGTGTGCCAGCACCTTCTCTGGCCAAGTTCCCTCCTCCTGGGGAGCTATCCAGTGTGAGGTTCTCTCTCTTCTTCTAGCCTTCCAGGTGCCTAGATGATGGAGTTTCCTTGTGCCCCAGGGGTTTTGCACTGGTTGTGTCCATCAGAAGATCCCCCAACTGGGAGTGCTGCACAGCCATAGCATCATGTCACGGGAACAGCCCTCCTGAGCCGGAGACTCTAGTCTTTCTAGCACTTCCTACTCCTGTGTGGTCTGTTGTTTGGCCTCTGTTTTTGTGTGCTAGTACTGTATAAGGACATAGGCCAAGACATAGGGTGCTTCAGTCACTGAGTGGTCCCCAGAATCACATGATACACACATGGGACTCAGATGTGCTGTCTGCTAAATGCAGGGACATGCCATGTACACACCACAGGCTAAATGCAGGGACACACCTATGCACATACCACAGGGCTAAATGCAGGGACATACCTGTGCACACACCACAGGCTAAATGCAGGGACACACCTGTGCACACACCACGGGGATAAATGCAGGGACACACCTATGCACACACCATGGGGATAAATGATACTTCCTGATACTGAAATGCTCCATGCCCCTGTGTATGAAGGCATCCGTTTCCCAGCTTCCTCAATAACAGGTATTTTAATGAAAAACATTGTCAGTTTGCCAAGAAAAAGTATTCTCTTAATTTGCATTTTTCTTTCTAGTAGAATGAGCTCCTTTCAAATATTGACGAAAAGTTGTTTTTACTTCTGAGGTAAATTTCTTCTTTACACCACATTGCTGCTGTGATGGCCTGATCTTTCAGTCAATTGTTTTAAATCATCTTGCTGTTTTCCCCGTTTTTTATTGCTTGGTTCTGTGTGTGTGTGTGTGTGTGTGTGTGTGTGTGTGTGCACATGTGCATGCACACTCATCGGTACTGCAGGAATGTTTTCTGAGTATCGATCTTCAGGCAGGCATTCTACCACAGCGACACCCACACCGCTCCATCCGGCCACACTCTCAGGTCTTGGGTTTACAAGCCTCTTATCTCATCCTCCCAAGTAGCTGGGGCTACAGGCCTGGACTATCATACACCGATTATTTTAATTTTTCAGTGTGATTTGGGTCTACGAGATGGTTAGTGTTAATTGTCAGCATGACAAAATCTAGAATCACCTGACAAATGTGCCTCTGGGCAGGCCTGAGGGGGTGTGGGAGGAGCATCCATCTTAGCTGGGGTGGGAGCACTCCCTGGACTGTATAACATGGAGAGGGCAAGCTGAGCGTGTGTCCGTCACTCTCTTCTCCTGACTGCAATGTGATGTGGCAGCTGCTTCAGGCTCCTGCTGCTGTGACTCCCCACTGTGACTCCTGGGACTGTGACCTGGGACTGTGGGCCAAGATAAACCCTTTTCCTCTAAGTGGCTTTCGTCGGGCTATTTTTTCACAGTAACTGGAAGAGAAACTAAGATTCTCTATTCTGTTTGTTAATTTAGCTCTTGGATATTTTTAAAGTATGTAAAAGCTGCCTAGATGTGCATTCCTCTATTATTATTATTATTATTATTATTATTATTATTATTATTATCACCATCATCATCATCATCACTATTTTTTTTATTGAGGCAGGGTTTCTCTGTGTAGCCTTGGCTATCCTGGAACTCGAAAGCATAAGAGGAATGAGACCCTCTGACTCCTGTCTTTCTGACTTTCCTCCCTACATGTGTTCTCTGATACACATGAAGGCACTGGAAGGTGGGGTGCCTGGGTCAGCTTCCTGTGACTATAACATGACATCGGTCAGCTTCCTATGACTATAACATGACATCTGAGCTCATAACCTTCAGGAAAGAAATGTTCCTTTTGCTTCAGTTTGGAAGTTTCAGCTGGCGATTGGCAGGCCCCACTTTTGTTTTGTGGTGAGGTAGCTCATCAGGTGGAGAGGGACCATGGTCAACAAAGCCACTAACCTCATGAACCAGGGAGCAAGGAGGAAGAGGATAGGACCTGTGTCCTACAATTCCCTTCCAGGGCAGGTCTCCAGGGACCTAACGATTTCCTACTAGGTCCCGAAGGTTCTATGACTTACCGATAGTACCCTCCCGGGGACAAAGCCTTTAACACGTGGCCTTTGGGGACATGTGTGTAGACCATGGCAGTATCCATCTAGAATTCCATTTAGTCTATCCAATGGGTCAGTCAGATGATATGTTTAGACAGCACCCTAAGCTGTCTGGGATCCTTTAAAAGTCAGAGGCTGTTACAGTTCGGACAGAAAATGTCCCCATTCATTCACGGACTTTGACGCTCGGTCCCCGGATGGCAGCTCTGTTTGGGGAGGCTGTGGAAACTGTGGGAGGTGGGGCTTCTCTGGAGGAAGTGAATGGGTAGGAGGTGGGCTTTGTGGGTTACAGCTTTGCCCACTTCCAATCCAAGTCTCTCTCTGTGTTTCCTGGTTGGCAGCCAAAATGTGAACAAGCAAGACCACAGGCCCCACCACCACAGCCACAAGGCCCCTGGCTGCAATGCTTCCCTACCATGATGGACTGTCTCCCCTCAAATTGTCAGACAAGATAGGTCTCCCTCCTTCAGCTGCTTCTTGTCAGGTATGTGGTCACAGCAATCAACAGTGACCACTGCAGGGTGGGTGGAGGCCTGAGGTGAACAGGCCCAGGATGGCCTCCACAGGAGGTCACTGCCTGCATAGTTTAACTTTCTTGATGTGTGTGTGTGTGTGTGTGTGTGTGTGTGTGTGTGTGTGTATATTTATGCTTGTGTGTCTGTGCACCTGTGTGTGAGGACCATAAAAGGACTGAGATCATATAACTTATTTGATTTGGCCTTGGGCCCAACACAAGCCTCTATGTCGACTTTTTACATGAGTCACTTACAAATCTTGATTTTTTTCTACTTTAGTTGTTCTGGGTGATGAGGAGCAGGAGCATGGTTTCGGGGACGAAGGATCGGGCTGTCCACAGTGTTTCTGTGAGCAGAGGCTTGGGATAGGACTGGGTGTATGTCTTTTTTTATTTTTTGGGTGTATGTCTTGCTGGTTTCTTACTATGTCACATTCCAGGCCATTTACCATCCCTCCCAAGTGATGCCAAGCCATCCCGAGGACAAGTTCTCACGATTGCCAGAGACAAGGAATAGCCGCCCTAAAGCTGGTCCCTACTGTTAAGCTGCCAAGGAGTCCTAGCCATTGTTCTTCTAGAGGTTACGTTTATCACAAGGTGCCAGAAGTTTCTGAGAAATAACTTTTCATAGATGGTTCCCCTTAATCACAAGCTGGATTTCAGTGTTTTGAGAGGCCGTTTTTAGGGCTTGGAATATAGTTTCCCTCTGAAAATGTGTTATACGGAGTGGTTGAGCTCCCAGGCTAGCCTGCAGGGGCTTGCAAAGCTCCTGGCTCAATGCTGTGAGTTTGTGATTCCAGCACAACCATGCTGGCATGGCTAATACAGATCGTCTGCTTGACAGGATGTAGGCTCACCCGCGTTTATAGGGGAGTTTCTAAATTGGGTTAACCGGGGTGGGAAGTGGGCGGCACCATGCCATGGGCTGGGGTCCTGGACTGAGTAAAAAGGAGGAAGTGAGCTGAGCGCCAGTGTTCATCTCTGTCTGCTTCCTGGCTGCAGATGCAATGTGAACGGCTGCCTTAAACTCCTGTTACCATGACCACCCTGCTGGGATGGACCGACCCGGAACTGTGAGCCACAGAAGCCGTCCTCTTCCTTCCTTCCTCAAGTTGGTGTTGTCACGGATTGCTTCCTGGGAGAATCAGGCCTTGCTGACAGAAGAGACGGGGACAAGGACGTCCCCTCTTTCATGCTCCGCTGCCTATCTCCCCTGGGAGACATTTGGTTCACAGGGCTTCACTGGCGTACTTCCTACACTGGTTCCTACACTACAGTGAAGCTGGTCCCTGGGGTGGCTTGTTAAATGTGAATTCTACGGCTGCCTGTGTTTCCATGTCAGTGAGAGAGGCCAGTCAGATGTGTGCAGTTTTTAAAAATCTCAGCTTTGAAACATGCACAAACTATGGAGGCCCCCCTACAAATGTTATTAGGACTTCACAATAGAAAGTTCCCGGTATTTTCTGAGTCCCTTTCTAGTTGAGGTGGTTCCAGGTTCAAAGGTGGCATCTATCTCCCTGTAACTCTCCTTCAGCAAGCTACACGACCTTGCAGAGCCACTGGAAACATGTCTGTTCCTTCCTCCAGTGCTGTTCTCCTACCAAGCTAAATAGTTTCCGTTTGGACTTCTAGGGTTGTGATGAAAAACTCCTGTCAGACCAAAGAGCCTACGGAAGAGCCCACACAAAGAACAGAGAACAACATGCAGTACAAGAACAGCTTCTTAAAACAAAGAACACCTCTTCAGATATCAGAAAGCAAGTGGGGTTCAGGGTGGTGGCACACGCCTAGGATCCCAGCATGCAGGAGGCTGAGGCAGGAAAGTTATGAGTTCAAGGTCAGCCTGGGCAGCACAGCCAAGACTATCTCGAAAAAGGAGAAAGAAAGAAAGAAAGAAAGAAAGAAAGAAAGAAAGAAAGAAAGAAAGAAGGAAGGAAGGAAGGAAGGAAGGAAGGAAGG
Source organism: Peromyscus eremicus (assembly GCF_949786415.1). Classification (NCBI taxonomy): domain Eukaryota; kingdom Metazoa; phylum Chordata; class Mammalia; order Rodentia; family Cricetidae; genus Peromyscus; species Peromyscus eremicus. Next base: position 66,900,690 of record NC_081417.1, read on the forward strand.
AAGGAGAGAGAGAGAAAGGAAGGAAGGAAGGAAGAAAGAAAGAAAGAAAGAAAGAAAGAAAGAAAGAAAGAAAGGAAAGAAGGAAGGAAGGAAGAGGCAAGCAATCAGGTTAGCTGGGACCCTAGGGACCACGTTTCATGGAGAGATGCTTTGAGATGGACGCGACTCCTTGCTGAGGTGCTGGTGGGTTTGCGAGCCAGAAGTTGTCCAGCTAAGGCTAGAACAGGTAGCATTTGGTAAGGCCTTTTGGCAATCCCCTGTTAGAAGCCAGAGGCTGCATGTCAGGGCTACCCAGGCAGTCAGATGTGAATCATGAGGCTGACATGACAAGAAACATTTTCACTTAAAATATTTCATAGCTAAGCTGCATAAAGCAAGGGGCCACAAAACAAGGAAAAAGCACCAGGAGAAGAGAGAGAACCTATTTGGAGTCCAGGGTCAGTCAATACCTCAGGGTTTCCGATGAGAATGCCGAAGGGCTGACCAGTGGGAATAAGAACAGTTAAAACAGATTGGGTCTTGCAAAGCCAAAGCCAATCTTGGAACCATCACCACCCCCAACTATATTAAAAGTAAAGTTTTTTTCCCCTCACTGAAGAGAAAGATGGCAGTGTCCGGATCTGTTGCAATCTCTCTCATGCATTGAGTCATCGAAGTCTATCAGTTATGACCAGAGATATTATAGGAAAGGAGGGGGTATTATAAATAATCACACAAGGAACCGAAATCATGAAGTTATGAGACTTGGACTTTAAAACTCGCAAGGCTTCTGTATTCAAGCAAACAGATGAAAAGATGTAAAACATCACCAAGGAGCTGAAGGCTACAGAAGAAGAAAAGTAAACAGGAGAAAGCTGAAATTCTGAAGACGTAAAAGACTTGATGGTGGGGGCAGCAGTGGTTGAGCAGCAGAAAGCAGACAGGTGAAACAATATAGTCTAGCAGTGAATGTTCAGGGGTATGGCAAGGAAAGGTCATGAGAAATGCAGGAATGTACTGGAAACACTTATCATGGGTACAATCATTGTCTTGAAAGGTAAGGAAAAGAGAAGGAAAACGGAAATGGATAGACCTGGAATTTCCCTCCCAACACTCCAGCTCAGGGAGTCATGAAGTCCTCTGAAGCCCTGTGGAGTCTAATAAAGAAAAGCACACACATGTACATGCACACATCACCTGATCAAAGGACAAAAAAAATAACAGTTGAAGATCAAAGTCAAAACAAAATCCTTTTTGTTTGTTTGTTCTGTGTAGCCCTGGCTGTCCTGGAACTCACTCTGTTGATCAGGCTGACCTCAAACTCACAGAGATCCTCCTGCCTCTGCCTCCCGAGTGCTGAGATTAAAGGCGTGCACCACCACCGTCTGGCTTCAAAACAAATCTTAACAGTAGCTAGACAGAAGAGACACATCACTGTTAAAAGGTCAATGTGTGATAGTTGGTTTACCAGAAATAATGGAAGCCAGGAGACAGTGATGACGTAAAGCAGGAAAGGAACAGCAAATGAACCAGAGGCTACCCCGGCTAAGAAAGCACTCTGTAGGGACTACCCTGGGCTATAAGAAAGCACTCTGTAGAGACTACCCTGGGCTAAGAAAGCACTCTGTAGAGACTACCTTGGGCTAAGAAAGCACTCTGTAGGGGATACCCTGGGCTAAGGAAGCACTCTGTAGAGACTACCTTGGGCTAAGAAAGCACTCTGTAGAGACTACCTTGGGCTAAGAAAGCACTCTGTAGGGACTACCCTGGGCTAAGAAAGCACTCTGTAGAGACTACCCTGGGCTAAGAAAGCACTCTGTAGAGACTACCTTGGGCTAAGAAAGCACGCTGTAGGGGATACCCTGGGCTAAGGAAGCACTCTGTGGGGCTACCCTGGGCTAAGAAAGCACTCTGAATTAAAGGTGAAACAAAGGACACTTACCATGACTAGGAGTGGGGAGAATGCATCTGGTAGATGATAGCTAAAAAAAGGTTCTCCAGGCAGAAAGAGAACAGCCCTAAACAGAACAGAAACGCTGCAAGGACATGTGTGTAGGAGAGCACACACAGTGAAAACCAACATCTGGCTAAGAACATTCTAGAAGATCTGAATGAAGGTTAGAGATTGTGGACTCACACCCGCACATACCAGGCTTTGTTTTACAACTTTAGTGATCGAGATGATGTGACAGCGGCACAAAGACAGACAGACCATGGAAGACAGTGGACAGTACAGAGATGGGGCCACACTGTGCAGGTGCTAGATGCGTGACCAAAGTCATGCAGCATGGCTTGGGAGGAGGGCAGCAACAGCCCTTTCAATAAATGGTCCCATCAATTACTTGTCATATGGAAAACAAAACAAATACTGATTTTTACTTTAGATGTCCATATAATCATTTTCACGGACATCTGATGTTTAACATGATACATAATAAAAGTAAAGGATAAGGCAGAAGGCCTTATCTAACGGCCTAACTGGGTGAGGGGGTGCAAAACGCTTAGACAAGACAGGACACTGAACACCTAGGGAGCTGAACTGCGTTACAGTGAAGAATTCCTACCCATCAAAGACACCAAGAGAGTGAGAGCTAAGTCACAGAGTGGGGGGAGAGAAGGTCCCACATAGACTTCTCAAGGCTCCTCAGGTAGAACACAGACGAGATTTCTACCCTTGGGCCACTAGTGAGCAAGGGAAAAACACAAGAACAAGTCAACCACAACCAGGTAGGGACTCCAGTAGAAAAGCAGGTGAAAGACCCAAAAGGCAATTACAAAAGAGGCTAAAAAACAACCAAAAAGACAGGAAGGGGCATGTGGTGAGAGCGTGGTAAGACCGCTTGCTGTGCAAGCGCAAGGACCTGAGCTGGATCCCCAGGATCGTAAAACTCCAGTGTGGTGACACCTACTTGTAATCCCAGCCCTGGGAAGGCAGAGACGGGCAGTCCGGCTGGCCAGCTGGTCTACCCTATTTGGTGAACCCTGGTCCCACAGGACACCCTGCCTCAAAGGAGGTGAATGACATTCCTGAAGAATGCCACCTGAGATTGTCCCCTTGCCTCCGCATGCACACACATGCACATGCGTGCACACACATTAAAAAAAGATGAGAAAACGTCCAATTTCATCAGCAGTCAGGGACGTGCAAAGCAAAACTAAAATGGGATGCCACGTCCCACCTACTAGCTTGGCTAAAATTAAAGAGCTGACAGCACCAAGTGCTGACAAACCTGTGCGCAGAGTGGAAGTCCCCCTCACTGCTGGTGGGCGTGCAAGTTAGTGGACCCACTTTAGAAAGCTGCTTGGCAGTGTCTGCGAGAGCCAACAGATGCCCATTCTGTGACTCAGAACTTCCACCAGACTCCACACCCGAGATCGGGGCGAGCAGGCATCCATCACAACACAGCAGACACATAGGAGCAAGTCAGAAAAATGCACGCAAGAGCTCCACCCAGAGAAGCACAAAGCAGTTCTCACAAATGAGAGAAAAATGCAAAATCACAGGATTCCTAGACTGAACAACTATATGACTAACATGTCCATTTCCCAGACTTTGATTTACGATAACAACCAGAGTAGGTCTGTGTGCAAGGTGTGCAAACAGGGTTATCAAACAATACAAAAAGTTAAGAGCACTTTGCTGCAGGTGGGGGACATCAAAACCACACATCCACTCAGAGATGCACACTGAAAAGACTTCCCACACCAAGCCACCAAGAGGTCTGCTCAAAGTAAGATGGGGGGATTCGTAAGATCACACCACGGAATACTACGCAACACGGAACGTGGAACATCTTCGGTATCACTAACTCACATGTGTTACAGGAAAGAGGAAAGGTCCACAAGACCTTATGTATTCAAAGCCAAGAGCAGCTGTCTGTATGGCAAAGGATTCGGAGAGTGGCTGTCGTTGGTAGTGGTGTTGGCTGGGAAGAACATAAGGATAACTTCTGGTTGGCTTCCTTTCCATGTTTTGTGCTGTCCAGAAAATCTATAGCAGTCTTATTGCCCTTACCGCACAATTCTGGCTGTGAGCTCTTCCCTGTGAACCTCCTGCCTTAGGATTCAACCTTCTGTGTGTTGGGTACAGACTAAGACATTCCCACTGTGCTGCCCCATATGTCCTCACTAAGCTGTGGCAGAGACATCGTCACTAGTAGCGCAGGTAAGAGAAGAGGGAGGTTGAATGACTTCCCCTCTGCCGATCATAGGCTCACCATGTAACAGCAAAGAAGCTGTGACTTCCAGGAGATGGCTCATGCCTGTCTCCCGCAAATGTCACCTGTGGGCCTCCAGGACAGCCTCACTACGGGATCTGAGGCTTGGCTCCTGTCCCTAATCACGGTGTCTAGAGTTTCCTTTTCCTGCCACATGCCAAGGTGGCTGCCAGAGTGCTGGTGAACTCATTCAAACTCCAGCCAACACAGAAGATAGAATCACTCCCTGGTGGGCTTTCTGGAAGTCTGAGAACACTGATTTCATTGGCCATGTTAGAGCCCTGGCCACAGCTAGCCTGGGAAGCTAGAGAATGTCCATTTTTCAAAGGGTGGTCATCTACCCGCTTAAAGTCAGTGTGCTGTTACTGGGTACCAGGAGGAGGGGAGATAAGAATGTTGCTATGGACACAGCCACCTGCCTAGTCGGGATTCAGATCTAGCCAGTGTGTCTCCACAGGTCGACAATCTCTTCCCCCTGAGCCTGCCCCTCTGCCCTGCACTGCCTTCCACGGAAGGGGCCACCTAGACTGTAGGGAATGGGGCATCAGCACTGTGAGGCTGGTCCCCTGATCCTCCTGCCTTTTTACGTCCTTCCCTACATCCATTTCGGAGCACAGAGTGGGCATGGTGACCCCCCAAAACTTCCCAGACCTGCCATCTCTTCCCATCACTGTGGCAATGAGAAGTGTCAGCTTTCAAGGGCCCCTCCCTGCGGATGAAGACTGTCACCTCAGTCCCACTGGGCACAGGAGCCTCTCCCTAGGTGTCCTGGTTGGCTTTTGTCAGTTTGATAGAAGCTCAGGCCATCTGGAAAGAGGGAACTTCAGTTGAGAAAATGCCTCCATCAGATTAGCCTGTAGGTGAGTCTGTGGGGCATTGATTTGTGTGGGGGTGGGGTGGGGGAGAGCAGTCTACTGTGGGTAGTGCCACCCCTGGTAAGTGGTTCTGGGTTGTATAAGAAAGCATGCTAAGGAAGCCAGTCAGCAGCACTCCTCATGGCTTCTGCTTCAGTTCCTGCCTCCAGGCTCCTGCCCTGGGTGACGTCATGCTTTTAGCTGGACATCAAGACCCTTCTGAGGCATCAGCCACCCCACTTAGCTTCACAGGGCTCCTGTGGACCACCATGGCTTTTGTCGCCTAAGGCTTGGTTTGGTTAATATCCTGTCTGCCTCCAGGATTTCTTTTTCCTAGTTTTTTTCGTTTTTCTCAAACTTCACTATTTTTAAATTAAAATATAGTATACTCTGGGTCCAAGACTCTTAATAACTTGCAAACTTTGACACCCATAAAAATAACATTTACCCAAATGAGAGTTATTTCTGTACATTCCTCAATGTCTCGCTTATTTTTTTTCTGCACACATCGATTTTGATAGGAAAATATTTCTTCTGGCATTTTCTAGCCAGGTGCCAACATGATCTAAGGAGCTGTTTACAAAACCCGTCCTAATGATTTGCTAGTTTTTTGACAAACCAATAAATCACTGGTGGAGAGGTGGCTCTGATTGGGATTAAATAATGAATAAAAACATTTATCCACACTTGGTTATGATGCTTCCCCAGGAAGTGAACTGGGTCTGTAAGAGTCTGCCGTTGAACGGAGGGGGAAACTCTTAGCACACAGTGGCCATGGTGGGCGCATGCCTTTAATCTCAGAATTTGAGAGCAGAGGCAGGTGAATGAATCTCTGAATTCCAGTAAATTCCAGGCCAGCCAGGGCTACACAGTGAAACCCTGTCTTAAGAACAGACCAACAAACAAAAACCGAGCTATGGGCACCGAGGGGGTGGGAGAGGCACATACCTTACCATATGGGATTCGCCTCTGGTCAGAGATGGGATGGTGGATCTCACCGTCACCTGGGCTGTGGCCTCTTGCCTTTGATAATTCTTTCTTTCTTTTTTTGAGACCGGATCTCATTAATGTAGCCTAGGCTGGCCTGAAACTCCTGTGTAGCTAAGGTTGGCCCAGTGCTCCTGAGTGCCAGGATCACAGATGTGTGATAGCAGAACCAGCTGTGGCCACCTCTCTCATTCTGAGAGAAGCAGTGGGACTTTGCATATTGCCAGCCCTGTGAGGCATCGAGGCAGGGACATGATGGTGGAGCTTCCACTTCCAAGGACTCGGGTCCTTTGAACAAGGTCCTGCTTCCAACACCAGGATGCCAGCTGTACTGTGCTGCCCGCCATCAACCCCGCAAGCCCAGGAGGGCAGAGGCTTGCTCAGTGGTGAAGCACAGCCAGGCCCGGGCCCAGCTGTCTGGTCTGCAGTGTGTTACCCCAAGTGTGTGGGCACCACCTAACCTAGGGAAGCATCAGTGAGCTGGGTATGGGGAGTGGGGGGGGGGAGAGGAGAGGAGAGGAGAGGAGAGGAGAGGAGAGGAGAGGAGAGGAGGGGAGGGGGGAGGAGAGGAGAGGAGAGAGATTCTAGGCTGTTCCAAGCAGGAGGAGCCCAGGAAGGGACTCTGGCTGTGGTTGGTGTCCCAGAGTTGAGGCCACTTCTTAGGTATAAGCAGCCACACTGCGTACCCTGTGTCACAGGCTGCCCACCCAGCACCCTCACCCCCCTGGATCCTCACGCTTTCTGGATGGACAGGCAGCCACCTACCCTCATTTCCAAGTGTTGCTGCTCAGAGAGGACAAGTGACTTGCTCGAAGCACACAGCAGCCCTGAGACACATTGTCGACTTTTACCAAGGGAGTAAGACAGTTTGGCCAGGAGGGGCGAACCTCACCACTGACCTTCCCTGAGATGGTCTTGATCTGTTTGGAGCTCAGGGGCTCGAAGTCCACTCCGATGTAGCCCTCCATGGCAGCCAGGAGGCTCCTGCGCAGGCAGCGTGAGGAGTTGGCCTCCACGTGTACCTGCTCCCACCACGCAGGCTCGTACCAGCCTGGGATGATCCACTGGTACTTGCTGCCGAACATGCTCTCCTCGAAGGCCTGTGGGAGAGGGCAGAGAGAGACTCAGGATCAGCGGGGCTTGGGGTGCCAGGAGACGGTGCAAGAGCTACGCTTCCTCCTCCCAGGGGCTGGCCGTGCAGACTTCTGCCGGCCCTCTCCCTCCGTCACGCTAAGGACCTTAGCGTTCGCACATCAGGCAGAATAGAACAGAACAGACCCACATAAACAGGAAGGCCTAAGACCTGGAGAAGCTGAGGGATCTGTTTGCGGGAGGGAAAGGGAACTGCTCGTAGAGAAGCCGGTGGAAAGTTCTAGCACTGCACATGAGAGCAATGTGCTTCACTGTGAAGTTCCTGGTGACCCAAGAGAAAAGGGCAACAGGGTTGTACACAAAGTTCTCATCACCCATGAGGAAGAAGCATAGCGTTTCTGGTCTTTAGCCCTAAAAGGTGCCTTACACAAGGATGCCGTCAGAGCAATGGGCATGTATAGGAGTGTGTACCAACACCTTCTCTACAACGAAGTACTCAAAGCTGTTTGCGGTTGGGAGACTATAACACCATTAACTCAAGAGTCTTTCAGCTGCCTCCACTATGGAGTTCTTTGACGTTACTGGACTCCCAATGCCCCCGCTTCTAGATACTGTACTTAGAAATCCTAGCTCATTTTTCTAGCGACTACACTGTAATTGCGCCCCAGCCAGAGTTTTGGTGGTGGGCACAGAGAACTCATCTTTCACATGAATAACAAATTCACAGCTGGACAAAAGCGAGCAGCAGCTGGGGGCCCTCTGACGAACAGGGTTCAGCCTCAGAAACACTGTTTACAGGAGGATAATGCAGGCTTCTGACCGAGAACAAGACTTGGGTGTTTTGTTTAGTTTTTGAGACAGAGTCTCACTGTGTAGCCTGGGCTGGTCTTGAACTCGTGATCCCAGAGTGCAGCAGGGATGACAAGTGGCACCATTATTCTGGGAGGGACTAGACTTATGAACCAGAGGAAGTCCCCAAAGCCTCAGCCACTCCATCAGTGGCAGATCCTGTGTGAGTTCAGTCTCCTGTGCGCCACCCATGGGGGAGCCCACATACACTGTCTGACCAGTGCCTGGCTGGCCTCTGGGAGTCTGCTGTTAACTCCTCTGTATTGATGGAGACCGCCCAGCTAGAGGGGAGGAATTCCCTAAACACAGCTACTGAGAAAAAGGCGCAAGACTCTAGGGCCACCTTCTTTTAGCAAAACAAAACCTCTTTCTGGGAGCTTCCTTGCTCTTAAAGGCCTCCCTGTTTACAGGAGAGGCATATTGCTTAGGAGGCACCAGGAACAAGGGAGCAGTACAAGGCCTGGTTCCCACACTAGCGACTGTTCCCATCCTCAGGGCCGCGGGCTGCACAGTGTACAGGAGGCCGCAGGGTCAGGGTAGCTGTGTGTGCAGACCCTCACGGTCCCTCTAGGCTGCTCCTTGAGGAACTTTCTAGAAGACAGAAGCCTGGTCCATAGGGAAGGTGTCCACGGCCTGAGCCCTTTCTACTGTAGCAGGAATCTTAACAGTTCTTACTAATAAAATCAAACCCGAGGCCAGTTACTGGGGTCAGTGCTGGATGGTCAGAGACAGAACAAGCCACAGCTAACCTCACCTGCCCAACTTCTCGGCTGATCTTGTTTCCTCAGACTGGAAGCCTCTGTGTCCTCATCCCAATGGCTCTCAGCTGAACTGTGCTGCTAGAAGCCTGAAAGCTTAACCAGCCAAATGCTTAACCAGCCAAATGCTTCTAAGTTTCTGGTCCTCACGCCTTATAAACCTTTCTGCTTTCTACCACCACTCCCTGGGATTCAAGGCTGCTTTCTGGGATTAAAGGCGTGTGTCACCATGCCTGGCTGTTTCCAATGTGGCCTTGAACTCACAGAGATCCAGAGGGATTTCTGTCTCTGGAGTGCTAGGATTAAAGGCGTGTGCTAACATTTTCCAGCCTAAGTATCTTGTGGCTTTTCTGTTCTCTGACCCCAGATAAGTTTATTAAGGGACACAATATTTTGGGGAACACAATACCACCACATTCTACCACGCTGTTCCAGCTCCCAGCCTCGTGGACCGCCTGCCTTCTCTGCCATCCCTTCCTCCTCAGGGCAACCAAGGGTCATGAGGTCCTTGCCCCTTATTATTGTACAAAAGTCCTGCTTATTTCAGCTCCTTATGGCCTGTCCCCGAAGTCCCTTGCTTTTTTTTTTTTTTCCTGTGGAGAGCCTGAGAGGCACATGGGCAGAGCAGAAGCACAGCCCAGATCAAGCACCCCCAGACAGGCTCACGGGAAGGGTGTGGTCAGGCTCAGTCACACCGGCCACTGTCAGGGGGAGTGGCCATGTGTGGGGCTTCTGTGCTAGTCCCGGTGTGAAGAGCCACCTGTGGGACTGGAACACCGGTCTGTGTCCTTTGCCAGATGGAGGGCAGGGCTGTGCCTGTTTCCCTGGCACCTCCAGGGCCAAGCCAGGGCCAGGATACAGAGGGCACCTGTGCCGGATAGTTTATGTCAACTTGACACAAGCTGAAGTCATCGGAGAAGACAGGACCTGAATTAAGACAATGCTTCCATTACATCAGGCCGCAGGCAAGCTTGCAGGGCATTTTCTTAATTAGTGATGGATGGGGGCGGACCCAGCCCATTGTGGGTGGTGCCATCCCTGGGCTGGTGGTTCTGGTTCTGTGAGAGAGCAGGCTGAGCAAGCCATGGGGAAGCAAGCCAGTAAGCAGCACCCCTCCAGGGCCTCTGCATCAGCTCCTGCCTTGAGTTTCCAGCCCGCCCTGTTTGAGTTCCTGTCCTGACTTCGTTAATGACGAACGGCACTCAACAGTGGCTGTGCAGTACTGACTGAACACATGGTTTCTCTGCTGCCTCAGCCATCCCGGCTCCATGTTCTCTACCGGTGGTGGAAACACACGTTTCTTTTAACAAAATCCAATTTTCACCTTGTATTGGGTCTCCCTTCGCCTCCCCCACTCCCCACGCAAGAGGGACACCTCCCTTTTCTGCAAGGTCCCAGCCACAGTAATGACAGTGCAGGAACACCTGGGGCAATGCCCCCACTCAGTCACACCCCCATTAGGTGAAGATTATTGCAGCTGAGACCAGAGACGGTCAGTGACCTTCCTAAGAACACACAGCTGGCAGAGGGGAACCAGAGGCACTCTACCTTGGCTAATGCTGGCACTGCCCAGGCCTGTGTATAGGCCCTGCGCTGGCTTGCCCCAGCTCAGGAGCACAACAAGGTTCTGTTTACCTCTGCCATGTTCTGCCATGTTGGATGCCAAAGCTGTGCTGGTCTCCGCTTCCCCCCCTAGGCCCCCACTCTAGGACTGGGAGGGTCTCAAGGTCCCTGCTCTGAGATGGCACCCCCTCTATCACCTGTGCTTCCTATTCAGGGTGAGGCCATTGGTAGACCCTCTCAGGCCACTGGTACCTGAAAGGCACAGACCATGTGTGTCCTCAAGGGTAGGCCCCATCCAAGGGTCCAACCCAAAGCTCTAAGAGCCTCCTCTGTGAGGGAGCCTCCTCTGTGAGGGAGCAACCAGCCAAGGCAGAAAATCCTCTCTGTTAGCATGGAGATTTCTCCAGAACACAGGTAGGACAGGAGGTGGGACGGAGCCCAGCCTGGGCCTGTGGCCTGAGACTGAGCAGAATGACCCAAAGCAGATGCCAGGGCTCCTGGAACCACTTCCCTCTGGCTCAGCACCAAGAAAGGCCTCAGCCACACAGAGCTCTGAGCTGGAGCCAGTACATGAGGCCACGTGTGTGTTCACAGCGCACAGGAACCGGCTTCCGCTGGGCCACTGGCCAGGCTCCACTATGCATCCTTTCCTCCCAGAGTCCTCCGATTTCTTTCTTGATGGACACTAAGGCTTTCAAAAGGCTAGGGAAATTGGTGGGTGGGGTCAAGTCCAGCCTCTTTCCAGAACTTCCTCCATGGGAGAGCTTGGCATACTCAGAGAATCCATTTCTGGACTTGCCCGGGGAAGACAAGGCTTTCGGAATCAAAAATTGGTGAGTCAGTGCCAGCAGCCCGCTCTGAGCTTCTTCCTCAGGTTTGGGCGCTGCAGCCATCTTGTCACTTCTCAGGACCCTGGTGGTCCCATCGGGCTCCTCCTACAGTCACCTGTCATCATGCCCACCTTCAGACAGGAGGAGCAGGGGCCTTGAGGGCTGGGGCCCAGGCTTCACGAAAAGAGTGTTGTCTCAGTTAATCTCCTCCGTGAGCTAGTGAGGTGGGGTAACCACTGTCTCTTTTACAGAGGTGCACTCTGAAGCTGTAGGGGCCCAAAGCCAGTATATCGCCATGGAGCCTCAGGTGGTCACCTGGCTCCAGCATCACCTCCCGGGGGGCCTAGCAGCCTCCTCCTGGGCTGCTTCGACTTTCTCGCTTTGCTCCTGAGCTGGCAGGCTAGGGTGACCTGTGTGTCCTTGGCTTCCAGCCACCTCTCTCCTGTCACTCCTGGGCCTGCTGGGGTCCTCCATCTCTTCATTCAACCTCACCTTCTGGGTTCATCCCCAGCCTCCTCGGTTCTTCCCACCTTGGCTCTGTCATGATGAATTTACAGTTCCTACGTGCCTGCTGTTCACACCTCAGCCACGTTATGGACAAAAAAAGGGCAAGAGAATAGAGAACCGTGGCCCCTCGCTAGAGACCACACCAAGAATAACCTTATTCAGAAAGGCCAGGGGTAGATACTGACTCATGTCACTGGGCTGTCACTTGGCGGACTTCCCTTCTGACCCCAGGGTAGGAAGGGAGCCAAGCACAGCCATGGAAACAGACATAGCTCCTGGGTGGAAGCCGTAACATATATGTAAGGATGTCCCGGGTTGACTGCACCAGGACACAGGGCTCCACTCATGAGGTGGCTGAGGGCACTAGAGAAGTCCTCTTACCTCTCACATGGCTATGGAACAGGGTGAGTTGGACAAAGTATAAAAGCACTTGGTCACCCACTCTGTATGCCCTTCCTCAGGGTAAGCAGCATGTCCTCCGCTACCAGCTCTGAGGGCAGGGAGGGACTCGAGTCTCTGGGGTGTCTGGAGTGTCCCACACTGACTCAGAAAAGCCCCAGAGCTCCTACAGCCTCCCCAGCATCCCTGTGACCACCCCTACTCTGAGAACAGCTTCTGATCCAGGAAGTCTGACTCCAGCCTGGAGATGCTCGGTGACCCCAGGGCTCGTCTGACCCGGATGGAGTCTCACTTACACAACAGAAGACTTTCGCTGCCATGTTCTGGTCAAACTGGCCGAGGATGATCCTCACGTCGTTCCCCTGTGGGCAGAAGAGGATGTGAAGGTGAGTGACAACATTCTCAGGGCCAGCACAAGGGGACCCTTCCATGCCTAGATTCTCAGCCAAGAGCCCTGCCGACAGGGAGGGAGGCGAGGCTCCCCTGTGCTGTGCACCCCTAGACTGGCTGTGCCACTCTTGGCTGATCTTCAGTCACCCTCTCCGCTTTCAAGGGTGACTCTGAGGCAAGACAGCATACCACAGTCTCCCTCTTCCAAGGAACTGGGCTATCTTGAATCGTCTTTTTCATTTCACCTGCAGGGAAAGTAAGGCCAGAGGAGCGGGACAGAGGCCGGATCCAAACCAGCCACACCCTGCATAATGTCTTGGAATTTTCTAGTCCCTTGACTGTTAGCCCCCTGAGACATCTTTTGAGCTCACAGAGCTCCCCAGTTCATAGCTTTTGGGGTGTTTTGGAGTGGTATTAAAACCTTGGTGCCATCAACACGCCTTGAGTGGTTTCAGGGGTCCCCCTTTCTTGTTTCAGCTTCACTTTGCTCCTCTGAAATGTAGGGACAGTGGTGGCACCTCCCCTGTATGAGTTCTGGGAGGACTGAGTGAAGCACCCTTCAAGAGGTGCTTAATATAGTACCTGGCACACAACGGGCACCCAGTGAGTGGCAGCTAGCCATATGCTTGTAGCTCCCCCGGCCCATCTTTATTTTCAAGCTCTAGCTACCTTGCTATGTGCTGGTTTTCTCAGTGTGGCTCACAGATGTGTGAAAAACACACGAAACTCACTTACTTACTCACTACACATTTACCCAGCACCTGCCTGTGGCTCTTGGTCACTTTCTGAGGATGGGACCCAGCCTGGGCCCTGCCACCAGGAGGCCAGCTGGGTACAGGCTGGTACCTGCTCCTGCTCTCAGCTTCTCGCTTTGCAGGACCCAGCTTTGCAGGAGGCACCATCTCCCTGCTGGCCTTTGTCCTCTCCAGACACCCCAGGCCCTCCGACGTTGGTTGGCAGGAAGCATGGCTCTAAAGATCAGTTTTTAGCATCTTTTAAAATTGGAAAGTGCTGCCTGGGAAGCCATCTTACTCATCATGTGTGTTAGCAAAATAGTGAAAGCCCTGCGCTAAAACTAGCCTTTGCTTGCAAGAAAGAATGGAAAGAAGAGGGGGGGGGACAAAACCCCATGCTTGCTCAGAAAAGGACTTTACAGGGTCGTTCGCAGAGGCTGGCGGAAGGCAAGCGAGCCTTTGTCTCAGCAGTCTGCAGCACTATAAAAAGTTTCAGGCTGTTTCTGGTCTGTGGACAGGCTCCCAGGCACACACCAGCCTCCTTGTTATTGGCTGAAATCTTTTTACATCATTTGCTACAAACAGTGGCCATCTGTCCATCTGTCTGTCTCCACCCATCCATATTTATTCATCCATCTTCTAGGTTTATTGGGCATCTGGATCGCTAACCCCACTTACTAAACATGGTACAGAGAAACAGCCTATTGGGTTTCAGAGCCAGAGAAACTGGGTTCCACTCCCAGCTCCATGCCTGGCTTTAGTCTGCTAAGCCTGCATCTGGTCATATCTGAAACAGGCACTGTCCTCCATGTCCTGTCTTGTGGTATAGGTGACTCATCACAACACAAGATGCCTTCTGGTCTTCAGGGCGCTTCCCCTGGCATCCTGCTGCCACTGATCCCTCCTGTTGGCCCTCCTCAGATTCAGCCCCTGGTACCCCATTCTGTCCTCAGCTTTTGCTGCATCCCGATGGCAGCCACCTAGCCTGCGTCACCAGCATGGACACATCCTCTGCTTTCCACAGAACACCTCTATCGGTGTCTCCTGGCTCCTTCAACTCAACATGTCCCAAGCTGAACCCTCATTTTTCTCTGACGAGCAAGCCCCTTCCTCCTCCTGTTTCCATCTCTGGGAGTGGTACCACAGCCTCCCACTCTCTGAGCTGGAGACTGGAGTCAGCTTCCACTTACTGCTCTCCTTCTCCTCCTATGTCCCAGGCCCTCAGCTTGCTGGTTCCACCTGTTCACCAGCTCCAGAGCCAGCCTGTCCCTGCAGCCCTATCCCCGGGTTTGGTCACCACTCCTCTTCCCTTAGAGAATATCTGGACCCATGCCTTCCACCTACCATGTCCAGTGGCCTCTACAGAGAGGGAGAGTCCTAACAAACTCCAGATCTGACTGAAGAAATCTGACATGGCTCCCCAAGGTAGGTCAAACACTCATCTGAGTCTCTTGATAGCTTGAGGTTCTTCACCAACTGTCTCCTGCATCACATTTCCCTTACTTTTCTATGGAGTAATGGAGAACTACCTGCAGTTCTGCAGACACACCTGCTTGCCATTCATCCACCCACTCATCTGTCTGCCAGTTCATCCATCCATCCATCTACCAATCTACCCATCCATTCATCTACCTACTCACCTCATCCATCCATCTGCCCATCCATCCATCTATCTGTCCATCCATTCATATACCCACTAACCAACCAACCAATCAACCATCCACCCATCCATCCATCCCTCCATCCCTCCATGCTCCCTCCCTCACTCTGTTCCCTTTTGTACAAGCTGTACATCCCAAATGCCCTTCTCTCTCCCCTTATTCTCCTGAATCACAGCTGCTCATCCCTCATTTTAGCTCAGGCTCCCTTATTTGCCATGTCACTGACTCATTAAGCCCAGTAGCCATTCTCCTCTGGGCTGAGGGCACCTACACTTCCCTCCATCATGGCCCCAATACACTTTTTTTAAACATCTTCTCCTGACCTCCTGGCTCCTGAGCCAGCACAGCGCATGATGCATGTAGTGATAAGCATGCATGTGGCCTGATGCAGGGGGAGGATGCTGATACAGCACTGGACCCCATAGTGGGCTCTTGGCTGCTTACTGACACCCTACTAGTCCTGGGGCCTGGTGCTAACTGGGATCACATGTCCATTTCTCAAATGGACCAAAGGACCCACATCTTCATGGCGACCAACTCACCACTTGCTGATAGATAAGCAACTAGTTCTGCCGTTCCATTTGGTCCAGGTAATGTCTCTGTTGCCATGACAACTATGCTGCAAAGACCCCTTGGCTATAGGTTCTCAAGCTGTCAGGTTTAGATGGGCCTGAGGAATCATGGATCCAAGGAG